>NW_009954140.1:6219288-6222154 GCF_000747805.2 Chaetura pelagica
AGAGCAGCTCGTGGGTCCTTGATTCAATCCTCCTGTCTGAACTTCAGCAGCTTATCCTGGTGCCCCTGCCCCCAGGAGGGCTGGACTCAGGTCCCAGGACGCCCCACAAAGCAGGCGTAGGGCACTGGGGCCAAACTGATGAGCTTTAAGGTCCCTCCCAACTCAAACCATTCTGTGATTCAATGACTCTGTCCCCACCCCAGCACAGCAGGAGCTTGACCTGCAACACCAGGGGCTGGAGACCTGTGGGATTCCCACAGCCCATGCTGGGGCCATGGCACAGCCAGACACCAGCTCCAGGGCAAACACCTCCTGCACCAAACCAGTAAACGAGCCATGGGGCAGACCAGGGTCAGCCAAGGCACCACTGCAGTGAGAACCTCACAGCAAACTGAGCTGATCCCAGCACCAGGGGTGGCTCTGCACACACCGACCACACTGCAGAGCCTGGACTGAGACCTGGCGTGTTCAGTGCATCCCCCACGCTGAGCCCCCCACCGGGGAGGTGTTTAGGGTGCTCCTGGCACACCTTCCCCTGGGCCCACATGCTGTTTGCATACATCCTAATTTGATTTTAAGCAGCTAAGGCTCATCTCGCTCTGAAGCACCCGAGCCATCTGTTCTGCATTAAGGGGTGAAAAACGGCGCAGAGGAGAAGAGGCGGCTCCTAATTCCGCTATTGATCGCGGGATCGTTATCCACCCGCCAAGGTCACCGCAGCCACCTCGGGCCCAGCAGCTCCCCTGTCCCATCCCCCCCCCGGCACTGGTTCCTCTGCTCCCCTGGGAACACCAAACCTGCTGCAGACAGGGGACACAGTAGGGCTGAGGATCCCAGGAGCACTGGGTGTCCCCAAGCTCTGGACTCCAGCCTGACCCCAGGTCCAGGGGTGGCAGGAGGAGCAGAGGAAGGCAGGGAGAGGAATGTGGCTGATTTAGTGCCAATGTCTCCAGAGAGAACAAGAGGGGCTGTTCTCAGCATTCACCTGCCCACCAGTTCCCTGACAGCTCCCACCACGATGAGCCACAGCACAGAGGGGAGAAGGGTGGGGGGTCCTCATGCAGAGCAGCCCCCCAGACCCCCACCCCAACCCTCCAGCCTCCCTGCCTTAGTTTCCCTCTCTGGCAACTCAGCTCTGTTCCCAGCAGGCCACGGGGAGCTTCTCTCTCCAACCACCCCAGCAGCAGGACAGGTCATGGCTCCCCTAAAATCTGGGGGTGCACAGGGGTCCTCACCACAGAGCCAGCACCAACAGGGGCTGCAACTCCCCCACTCCCAGACCCAGCAGGAGGCTTCCCAGTGCGTGACAGCCACATCCCCCCCAAACGAAGGGTCATTACTGCTAATTCTGCCTCTCCCCCATCTGTTGTGACTGTTTACACTCCACTTGCTAATTAGAGACTAATTAGTTGGTGCAGAAATTCATCACTTTCCAAACACAGGCGGCAGCGAGAGGCGTCCCTGGGAACATCTGCACATCTGGCAGGGGCACAGGCCAGGGCTGAGCTCCCCGGGGCCACTGGCCTTGTCGTGCCACGTCATGCCATGCTGTGCCATGCCAGCCCAGCGTGGTCCCCTCCACGCAGAAAGGTGCCACCAAACCATCCCCATCCTGCCCACACCAGTGACCCTGGGGCTGAGCTGCTCCAGCAAAGCTACCAGCAGTGCTGGATGGGGTGAATGGGATGCCAGGTGCCAGTAACAGGGAAGGGGGACAGGAAAAGGGACAACTCCAGCTCTCTCCCCCCACCACAGATGACATTTTAATGCCAGGGCCTCACAAGGCACTAATCCTGCCTAATGGGATCAAAATCTTTGCCCCTGCACTTTATTTACATAAGGGCTGCCAGGAGCTGGGGCTGAGCCCGGTGCATTAGTGCTGGGCAGGGGGTGCAGATGTAGGGCAGGGGGGGCTGGTCTCACTGAAAGAGCAGTAATGGACCCTAATTCCTGGGCATAATGGGTGAGCTGGGAACTAAGCCCCCCTCTCCCCAGCTTCAAATCCCTCTTGATGGGAAGGGACAGGGAGTTTTAAGCCCAGTGGAATCCCAGAATGTCTGCCAAGAGCAGGGCTCTGACAGGCAGCTGCTGGTGAGGGGGATGAGGGTGAGAACCCCCCTCATCCTCAGTGAACCCCAGCAAGTAGACAAGAGACAGGGACAGAGACATGAGGCCTGACCCCATGGGTCCCCCCACCAAGGACCAGCAGCTGACAGGACACACTGGTCCTTCTCCCATGCCTGCTCTGGACCCCTGGCACGAGCACCAGCAGGTCTTGGGTCCCCTCCTGCCTGGCACAGTGACCCTGGGGACAACAGGGCCCCCTGTGCTCCTGAGGATCAGCCCTTTTTCAGCAGAGGGTCACCCCCTCTCGGGGACAGAGGTGATACCAAATTGCTCCCTTCCCCAGCTCACTCCTAGGAAGCTGATCAGCCCAGCACTCATTCCTACTAATGAACATGAATCAGGGATGTGCTGGGCAGCACCAATCAAGCCCTGAATCCATCCTGCCTTTCTCTGTGGGCTTTGAGCACCCAAGGGAGCCCAACCAACACCACATACCAGCACCATGCCCACCCTGCACCAACACTCAACTCAAAGGAAACAACATCATCATCTTCCTCCCTTCCCACCAGCCCCTCCTTGGTCCAGCTGGGCTGTAACAGGGCAGTGCTGGGAAGGGACAACTCCTCTGTCTACACCTCATCTCGACCATGGGATGCGGGGACAGAGCAGTGTCCCTGGTCCCCCTGACTCCACTTGGCTCCCTCCTGGAGCAGGATGGCAGCTCTGGGGCAGTGCTGGCACGGCCACCTGGCACTGCCACTGAGCAGCCCCACGCTCCCCCTCCAGCCCCCCTCATGTC
>NW_009954140.1:6222511-6222731 GCF_000747805.2 Chaetura pelagica
GCCCCAACCCTGGGGGACTGGGGGGCCTGTGCTGGCGTGGCAGGGAAGGGGTTAACATCGCTAGGGCTCCCCATGACCTCCAGACACAGCACCCATGGGTGACACATCCCCCAGCACCCCAGTGGGGTCACGGCCCTGGTTGGGTACCATGAGAGATCACCCTGGGAAACCCACCCTGGCCGTGGCACACTGTCCCGCGGGACACTGTGGCCACTCCAGC
>NW_009954140.1:6231724-6235413 GCF_000747805.2 Chaetura pelagica
CCCCCCAGCACAGAGCTAAATCTCTTCTGCATCAGACCAGCGCTGCCGCTCCGCGGCACGGAGAGATTAAAAAACAATAAAGAGAAAGCGAAACCCTCTGCTATAATTACCAGCCTTTAGCCGCCAGCAGAGGCAGGGAGGGAGGGAGGGAAGGGAGAAGGGGGAAAAAGAAACAGAGAAGAAGAAATCCACTAAAATTTTAATAGGAACCACTGCATTTAATTTAACGACACATTTTTTCAATTACCAGAATAATTGTTTTATTCATAAAACGAGCTTCAATAAAGAGGGTAATTTTCCTTTGTTTTTATTATTCATTTGTGTAACACGTTCACGGCACAGATCCCGGCGCCGCAGCAGCCGCCCCAAACCTGGGGGGCTGGGGGGCCTGTGCTGGCGTGGCAGGGAAGGGGTTAACATCGCTAGGGCTCCCCATGACCTCCAGACACAGCATCCATGGGTGACACATCCCCCAGCACCCCAGTGGGGTCACGGCCCTGGTTGGGTACCATGAGAGATCACCCTGGGAAACCCACCCTGGCCGTGCCACACTGTCCCGCGGGACACTGTGGCCACTCCAGCTGGGTGGCCCCGTGGCCAGGGACGTGGCTGGGGACAGGTGAGGCCCCCGAGGAGCCGTCCCTTGGCTAAGTTCCATTTGCTGCTTGTCAGACGCCAGCGCGTGGTCGGGAGGCATCAATTATTCAGTGGCTTCTGGGAAATTCATCCGACCGATTAAATGGCAAATGTCCCCGCGGGCACTGAGGATACGGCCGTGCCACGGGGACAGGGACACAGCACCCCAGCACAGCCCTGGTGTCCCCAGCCGGGGTGGTGGCAGGGCGGGTGGCCAGCGCTGGGGGGGATTAGCAGTGCTCTCCAGCAGAGCCATTAGTATTCCTGAGATGGAGCTTCATCCCCTTAATAAAAAGCAAACAGAATTGAAATGCCGAATGCTCCCGGCACCTGGGAAGCTGCGGAGCACAACGTGCTGCTGAGCAGGGACCCAGGCATCCAGAGGGCACCCAGGCATCCAGAGGGCACCCAGGCGTCTGCGTGGGGAACTAAGCTTCTGGGATGGACCCAGGCATCCCTGAGGGATGCCAAGGATGAAGCGGAGTGAAGGGTCAATGAAACAAGCACCCTCAGCAAGGCCTGTTCTCCCTTCCCCCCACACACCTCAGCAGGCACCAAGCAACTTGGGTCGCTACCCCCCAAGCACAGTCCCTCCAAACTCATCACATGTGTGGTGCCCACCTGCTCTGCTGGCAGCCCCCAGCCACGCCAGCCTCATCTGGCACAGTGAGTGCTGGAGCCATGCCCCTCTGCCAGAGCACAGCCCCTTTGGTTCCTCGTTGTCTCTTTGTCAGTGACTCCAGGTCAGCTTTGAATCTGGGAAAGGGACAGGGGGGCATCACTGAACCCCACAGCACAGCAACAGAGAAGCACTGGTGGGAGCAGCCTGGGGGAGTGCAGCCTCCTGGGGAGGGTACAGAGCCAGCAGCAGTGTTGGATGGCTCTGTGCTCCCCAGCCCAGTGCCCACTGAAGTCAATATCAATTGACCTGGGAGCACAGGGGCAGCCATGGGGGACACCCCAGCTGTCCCGTGATCCCCCCAGGCTGGGCTGGTAACCACGGGGTGCCATGGGGCAGCCCTGGTCCCCACTGGCACATGCAGAAGTGCCAAAGGTGCCCGGCACAATCCTGCCCAGCACACCCCTCCTATGGCTTGTGTTTTCATGTGCTTTTTTTTTGCTTTTAGTAAGAAAAAGACTTGTAATTGCAGATGTGTCCATTAATCCTCACAACTTTGTCCTCTTCCTTCTCTGCTTTTCCCCTCCCTCCTCTTCTTCCCCTACCGAGACCAAGAGCTTCAAAACTCTCCTTCTGGCTATTAATTAAAAGCAACCTCTCTGCTATCATGAGTGTACTTGCCATAAATTAATAGGAGCCTTCTTAATCAAATCTCATCTCCTTCCCGAGTGCCCGGCGCGCGGTGCTGGGGTTGGTATCCCAACCTGCTCGGCCATGAAATGCAATTTCCAATGCTCCAGTGGACTCAGCAGCTCTGCTCCATCTCCTCCTCCCTGCCCCTACCTGTGCCAGCCCAGCAGCACCGCCTGGGCCGGGAGGGAGGGTGAGGAGCCCAGCACACTCACCACTGAGGTGGCTCCCAAAAGACACGCTCCATTTCTCAGCCATTTACTGCATTTACCCGCAGCCCCCGCGGATGGTACTTGTCTGCTTGCATTATTTAGAGGGCACAGCCTGAGCCGGGGGGTTCGGTGCTCACCAGCAGCACGAGGCTGTGAGAGCAATTGTGGGGAAATCCTCCTGGCAGGGCTGGGGGCAGCACAGCCATGGCACAGCTCCTCAAGGGGCAGGGGGGTCAGCTAAGAGTGATGCTCTTACACCTACAAGCTCATGGTGCTTCACCAACCATGGTACTCTGGAGAGCATCACCCCTCTGGTCCCCCCCATCACTGTCCCCTCAGGTTTCCCTTCTCCCCATCTGCACGGTGCCTTCCACCTTCCCAAAGGCAGCTGCAGCCCCTGGATGACAATGACAAACCCACACACAGAATCACTGAATTGTCATGGTTGGAAAGGACCCCTGAGATCACCGAGTCCAACCACCAACACAAAAAAACCCAAACACAAGCAACCACACACACTTCATTGAAAAACACCCACAAAAAAAAACACACACCCTCAGCCACCAGGGCACGCCCTGAAGTTCCTCATCTACACCTTTCTTGAATTCCTTGAAGAATGGCAACTCCACCGCCTCCCTGGGCAGGCTGTTCCAGTGCCTGACCACTCTTTCAGTATAGAAATTCTTCCTAACACCCAATCTGAACCTCCCCTGGTGTAACTTCAGGCTACTCTCTCGTATCTGATCATTATTTACTTGAGAGAAGAGGCCAACACCTACCCCCCTACAACCTCCTTTCAGGTAGTTGGCAATGAGTTCTCCCCTCAGCCTCCTCCTCTCCAAATGAAACAACCCCAGTTCCCTCAGCCACTCCTCATATGATTTGTTCTCACATCCCAGGCAATGCCAGCCCCGAGCAGCCCCTGCCCCATGAATGTCACCATCCACCTCAGCCACAGCTCCACCCCGGGGGGACAGCTGAGATGCTGCAGATCCCAACCCCAGAGCTCCAGTCCAAGCTGCAGCAGTTCCCACTCCCCTGGGGTTCCCAGGCAGCAAACATGAGCTGGGACAGACAGGGACCTGAACACAGTGCCCTCGAGCTGCCACTTCCCCACACCGGGGCTGGGAATTACAGCCCTGCTCCAGAACCCCTGGCCGGGTTGTGACTTCCCTGTGATTTCCCCCCCATGATCTGAGTCAGGCAAGGGGGAAATTCAGCTAATTTCTTCCAAAAAAAAACCCCACCACGGCCCTGAGTAGCAGAGAGATGATGGAGCTGCAGCCAGGAGCCACAGCGAAAATGAGCTGCATCACGGAGTTTTTGCAGAGCAGAGCTAAGAGCGTTTTTAACAGAGCCAGAAGTGCCGGGCGAGCCGCCCCCGCTCGGCCCCAATCACGCTGAGATCGCAGGAATAAAACGGTCTTTGTCGCAGGTAAGAGGGGCCGCGGCCCCGGGAGCATCTCCCAGCGGCTGAATCCTTCCAGCAGCTGCATCCTTCCAGCAGCTGCATCCTTCCAGCAGCAAACGCC
>NW_009954140.1:6236482-6237597 GCF_000747805.2 Chaetura pelagica
CACGGGGTTTTTGCCGTTGTCACACTTCATCCATCTCTGCCGTAGCACTTCCCGGCCTCGGGGCGGGGGGTGGGGGAAAGTGGCAGCGGGGGCCATTTCCAGCACCAGCGGCAAAGCCCAGGCAGGGACCGGGAACCCCGAGCCCAGCCAGGGCGGCCCTGGCCCGGTCCGTGGCCAGATGTGCCGCGGCACGGCCAGCACGAGGCAGGATCCCTTGTGTTCGAGTGGGGTTGGCGCTGCCCGGGGGGCCAGGGCATCCCCCAGGATGGACAGATGGATGGACACCCCCCTCCCGCCAGGCCGGGGGGACACCCTCACCGCGCTGCCATCTCCCCTTCCTCCTCCCGCATCTGTCTCCAGGCCCATCCTTATTTATTTATTTGTTAATTAACTGCTGTTTCCATAACAAACGCTCCAGCTTCTCCCAGCCTCCAACAGCCCTGGGGCTGGATTGTTAACTAGGATTTTAATTTGTTAATTAAAAGCAGGATGGCTCCATAACAAGCTCCTCTTCCGCAGCCAGGCTCTCGGAGGGCTCAGCGGGCCATCGGCTGAGCCAGCGGCCTCGCCACGCCTGGCTGAGCCCCCCCAGGGATGGGGGACACAGGAGGGGTGAGCACAGCACCCCCAGGGGCAAGGAGCAAACACTGAAGGCAATTTGCCAGGCGGACATGGAGCTCAGCAGCACCGCAGGACCTCCCTCCTCCCAGCAGCGATGCTGGAGATGAAGCCACCTCTGTTCGCGGTCTCATCCTCGCACTCCCTTCCCTAAACACAACCCCCCAGCACGTGCCTCAGGCCACCAGAGGGTCCTAAATGTGGAGACCGACTCCTCTCTGCCCATCGCAGCAGAGCCCGGGGTATCACCCCCCTTCAGCTCCAGCGCTTCTACCCAAGGACGGCAGCCCTCAGCACCCATTCCCTCCGGCACCGGGGACCCACCCCAGTGCCAACCCGGGCCAGGTAAGGCTGGAGCTGCTCCTGGAGCCAAGGGAGAGACGTCAGCCCTGGCCTGGGAACAGCATTTCTTTCAGCCCTGCAGGGAGGGGAACAGAGCGGGGCTGTGTGCCTGCCCGCCCCTGCCTGCCCGCGCACACCCAGCCCCGCTGCCCGAC
>NW_009954140.1:6237651-6239290 GCF_000747805.2 Chaetura pelagica
TCTCCCAGCGCGAGGAGGGGGGGGGGGCGACAAGCAGAGCTTTGTGCTTTGAAGCATCGTGCAGCCCCTGCGGACCCCCGTGCTCTCAGCACACAGACCGCGGCCCCAAACGTGTCGCCAAACTCACAGATCCCAAACGCACGGAGCCGCAAGGGTCACCCAGCAAAGGGACCACACACAGGTGCTCCCGAGGGGACAGGGAGTCCCCCAGCCTGGGGACACGTCCCTGGGACTGCCTGACTGCGGGTGGCACCGTCCAGACGTCACCACGGGCTGCAGTGACCCTGTCCCCATACCAAGCACGTCCCCAGGCAGGACACAGCCTCGTCCCCAGCCGGGGATGTTTAACGAGCTCCAGGCTCCCACCAAAACTCCTTCCCCAGCAAACTCCTGCCGATGCCACAAATCCTCCCGACCCCGCGATTACGCAGCTCCGCAGTATCTGGGTCACTGCTCTGAGTCACCCACTCCCGGAGAGTGACTCAACGCTACCCGGGATCTGCCAGAGAGGGGCCAGATCCCACCACCAGCTCCCCCAGGAGATACTCCAAAAGAGTGAGGAGGGGAAGGACAGACAGGCATCACCTCCAGATCCCGCACAGCCAAACACTCTCCAGGCAGGAGAACACACATCCCTCACCCTGCAACCTCCGAGGGGTGCAGGGGCCCTTCCCAGCCCCATCTCCAAAGGCTTTGCAGCCAGGCCCAGAGCTTCCACATGAGGTTTTGGCAGGAAGAGGCTCCACACCCCACTGATGAGCAAGGCAGGGGTCTCTACACCCTGACCTCAAACCCCAGAGTGGTCCCAGCACTGGGTGAGATGGAAGGCACGTGAGCCCAGTACAACCCAGCACAGCTCCAGGATGAATTTGTCCCCTTGGGGCATTTCAAGTGTATCCTCTAAATATTTTTGGATGGCAATCACAGCCCTGTGCCACAAGGCCACCACAGCCAAGGAGGGGCAGGAAAGCAAAGCCACAACCAGAGCCCGAACAGCACATGGGACATCACTTCTGTAAGAGGCATCTGTCCCCTGTCTCACTGTCCCCAAGCTCCTGTCACCCACCGCATCCCCCAGCCCTGCAGGATGCTGTGCACAGCCCTTGCAGACAGACAGACAGACAGACACTTTCCAGGCTGGCTGTGAAAATCCCCACCAGGCAACGTTTCCCAACTGAAAAAATACAGCGGGTAAAGAAAAACAGCAGGCAGGAACCACAAGAAAAACCCCACTCAGCCCTTCCCACGATGCTGATGCAATTAAGTCGCCAGCCCTGCAGGATGGAAAACACTTTGCCAGCTCCCTGCCCCTCCTTCCCCCCTCCCCATACCAAGCAGGGTGAAGATGCTGGTGGCCACAGAACCCCTCCCCACGGCAGTGGGCGCGGGGCACTCGCCCGTTTTCATGGGGTGTTGCCTAGATGTCTTTTTTTCCCAAAGTATTAATTAGTCATTGCATTGCTCACTTGAAACAAATAGCTGGAGCCTGACAGCAAACACGAGTGTTCCTGGAAAAGAAAAAAACACAACACACACACACAAAAAACCCCCAAACCCTTTCCAAAGCTTTTCCTTCCCAGACATCCCTGCTGGCAGATGTGAAACAGGAGTAACTCACGGCTCGGCAATTCCCCCCCCC
>NW_009954140.1:6239995-6241322 GCF_000747805.2 Chaetura pelagica
CCCCCAGGGCGGCCAGGGCAGGAGGCACCCCCTGCACCTCTGGGGAGCCAGTGCTGAGCCCCTCTCCGCGCACCCAGGCGTGAAGCAGGGGCACAGCGGGCGCATTGTCCGGCCCGGCTGGACGCGCTCCCTTTGGAAGCCGCAGCTAATCCCATTTCATCCCCCTTCACGGCCATCAGCTGTTTTTCAGGCATTCAGGAGGCGGGTTGCTGAAACCGGAGCTATTGTGTCTGCCGCGCCCCAGCCCCCTCCATCTATCTGTCTGCCCATCCACCCCTCCATCCATCCACCCACCCAAGCCAGCAGTGCCGGGCCAGGCACTGGCAGCACGTCTGCACCCAGCTCCCACCTCAGCGCCGTTCCCAGCCAGATCTTCATGAACTGCCCAGAGACGGGGATACCAGAGTCATGCAGGACCCACACCCCTTCACCTTCCCCCAAACTCTCACTCTGACCCTGTGGTCCAAGCCCAGAAAAGGAGGAAGAGGAGGAGGGGAAGCATTGGGCATCCCACATGCCAAGACCCACAGGCACAAGCTGAGCCCTAGGGACAGCCCAGCACTCAATAGGTCCCCACAGGGGAGACACAGGCTCCTGGAAGGAGGACAATGAATATATGACCCCATAAAACCCCAGTTAATGCCCAGCCCTGCCCTAGATTCAGTCCAGTTCCCTCACTCAGTAGCCACAGCTGAACCTGGCCCCAGAGAGCACAGCAGGGACATCCTGGGGTAGGATGGCCCTGCAGGATGGGGACAGAGAGACAGGGTCCTCCAACGACCCTAGTAAATACACCCCAGCCCTGCAGACACAGGGCAGGGGACCAAACAGATCTAGCTCTAGCCAGGAAACACCCCAGGGAACACTCCCTAGCTCCAGCCCCAGGGAAACACCCACTGGCTCTGGCAATCCTGCACCCAGGAGTGGGCACACACACCCTTATAAAGGGATCCCAAAAACAGAGTTTCCCTTCACCAGCTTCTTGAGACCCATGAAGCCAGCCACGCTGCTGAGTGTCAGGGGCCTTCACCCCCCACCCCGGGGCTCCACAGATCTAGCTCTCGCCAGGAAACACCCCAGGTAACACTCCCCAGCTCCAGCCCCAGGGAAACACCCTCTGGCTCTGGCAATCCTGCACCCAGAAGTGGGCACACACACCCTGATAATAAAGGGATCCCAGAAACAGAGTTTCCCTTCACCAGCTTCTTGAGACCCATGAAGCCAGCCACGCTGCTGAGTGTCAGGGGCCTTCACCCCACACCCTGGGTCTCCCACCAGCGAGGGTGACCTGCTAGCCACAGAGGACAGGCAGAGTCTCCCTCCATGC
>NW_009954140.1:6242530-6244585 GCF_000747805.2 Chaetura pelagica
GTAATGCGCTCCGAGTCCAGATCCACCTCCATGGATGGCACTAGGGATGCAGAGGGTTGGGAACCCCAAACCAGCAGCAGCAGTAGAGGTTGGGGAGGTCCCCAGCGTTGCCACCACAACTCTAACCACTCTGAGTGACTCTGGTGTCCTCTCCAGCAGCTCCAGGTTACACTCCTCTATACAGGAGAGTGATATCCCCTCCCTTCCCTCAGGGAGCACCCAAAACAACCCCTCACCCCCAGCACCCATCACCCCGAGTCAGCCCAGCCTCACAAGGGTGCTGGATCACCCCAGACAGATTTTGGAAGACTCAGGGCTACTGCCATGCACAGGAGCCATGTGCCACCAGTAAAGCATCACAGCCACCAGCCCCTCCACATCACCCAGTGCCCACACATGACCCTGGGCACTGCAGGGGCTCCAATCATCCTTCATTAGCACAATCACATCACCCCTGACAGCAGCATATTTATTCCTGGGCCTGCAATGACCATTTTTCACCCAGCAACACACAGCTTGCTAACAAGCTTGGAGAGGTAATGAGGGCTCAGAAGCCAGGGTGCCCACCCCAGCTGGGACCCAGCACCCCAGTCTGTGCAGGGCCTTATTTACCCCAGGCAACAGCCTGCAATTGTGCTGCAAAGCACCAGTGCACCCCCAACCAGTTTGTGTAGGGCCTACATTAGTATGTGTGGTGGCTGGAGCTCACCCTGAGACAGAAATCAGCCACATCAGGGAACAGCTCCAGGCGCAGGCTGGGGTCAAGGACACAAAGACTCATAAAGGCAGATGCAGGGCCACTCATCACGCTGCCCCCCGGCACTCGAGGAGCCAGCCACCCCCCTCCCAGGGTTAATTATCAGCATCTTCCCAGGTTCACAAGCAGCCTGCATCCGCCCGCCTCCCTGCCTCCCCCTCTCCTCCAGCTCCTTCATTTGCTCCCTCTAAGCGGAAATGCCACGGCAGCCTATTTCCCATTGCTAAGGGATGAGAAGCACTTGACACTGTCACCCTGGCTGGCACTGCCAGGCAGGAGCCCCTCAGCTGCCCCCAGCTCACTCAGCCCACCGACATGTGCCCAACCCGTGCCAGCAGCAGTGATGGATATGAGCTGGCAGCTGCCCTTGTCCTGCCTGTTCTCCTCCCGGGAGCCAGCTCCCAGCTCATGGGCATCGAGGCTGTGGCTTCAGCAAGGAGCTCTGGTACCCCAAAACTTTGGGGACCAGCCAGAGCACCCAGCACAGCAAACAGGCACAGTGAGACAGGCTGCGTGGTGTGGGACTGTACGTCCCTCCCCCACAAGTTATCAGGTCATCAAAATTTCATCACTGTGCCTGGTCACTAATGGCTTCCAAAGAAACATCAAATTTTAATCTTTCTCTCCCCTAAAAGGCACTTTTCCATCCTGAGCCGGAGCTTTGCACGAGGCCACCAGCCACTGTGCCAGCCACACTCATCCCCTGGGGGGAGCCAGGGCAGGGGACACCCATGATTGGCCACCTCTTCCCTACTGCTGCCAGCACTGAGGGCACTGGCAGCACCCTCCACAGAAGTCCTGGCACAAGCCTGTCACCAGCATCACGTCCCCAGCAAGGAGCAGGGGCTCATCCCAATCCCACTCAGCCCCACAGGGCTCCACACACGTGTACGTGCCCAGGCATGGGTGCCAGAAGCTGCCAGCACCCCCATCTCCAGCCCCTTAATAAGCCTCTTTGATGGAAGCTGCCCATCTCAGGCCCCTGCCCCAAATCCCGTCTGGAACCTTAAGCCTCCCAAATCCCTCCTGGGACTGGTCACAGCCTCCACAATCCCATTAGAGGTGCCGCGCCAGCATGGAGGGTCCTGGGCTGTGACCCCGGCCCTGCGTGGGGGGAAACCCACATCCCTGGGGGTCCCAACCTACAAAAAGTGGAGAGGAGGGGTCTTGGACCCCTCAGACACCCATCCTCCCGCAAGCTCTTCGAGACCCCTTTGTCGTCTTCGTTACTGAGCTGAAGGTACCTGTGCCGCAGGCATGGCTGGCGGGGGCCGGGCTGGCACCAGAGCCTGCCCGAG
>NW_009954140.1:6244597-6245003 GCF_000747805.2 Chaetura pelagica
CGCCTGGCCGTGGCACAGGTCGCACTGCGACACAGCTCCTGCCCGGGCACTGCTGACGGATTAGCCTTCCACCCAGCACCGCCTTCGGCTCCGGGTAATTAGCGCAAGGCCCTTAATCAATAAGTTGTGTTGGGGTTTTTTGGTTTGTTTTTTTTTTTTTGGTGGGTAATTAATAATTACACAGCACAGCCGGGCTGTAATTAAACTTCCATCCCCCCCCTCTCCCCAGCAGCTCAGGGCCTTTGTTTTACCAACTGCAGGTATTAAAGTGTTTCAGTTTGCTCCAGGGGAGCCCCACGCCCCGGCCGGGGAGGTCTCACACCTTCTCCTCCTTCTTCCCTTCTCCATTGCTCCCTTTTTCTTCGGCTGCCTGGATCAATAGCAGCGGCACAAAACGCTGCTGCCT
>NW_009954140.1:6245429-6246614 GCF_000747805.2 Chaetura pelagica
CACCCCCCCGCCCCGCCCCCCGCGGCGAACCCCCAGAGCCCCCCAGACAAACGGAAGGGGATTCGGCTCCACCAGGAGCCTGTCCCACGGGCAGGGAACAAACGGACCACGGGGGACCCGCCAGCCAGAGACGCCAGCCAGGAGAAGAGAAACTCGGCAAGGGAGTGAATCAATCAAAGAGACCTTCACAGCTCCCCACACAGGGCCTGCCCGGATAATATACTGCCGCTTTAGATGTTATGTTCTGAACTTAATTACGGAGAAATTATAGCAGTGCTGGGGGAGGCTCAGGGGGAGCTGGAGGACTGGAGCACGCAGGGACTTCTGGCTCCACTTGCTGCCTCAAACAAGGGCAAGAAATGTCACGGGCAAGGACCCCGGGCGGTGCACCCCCCTGGGGTGTGTCCCCCCCCATTCCATAGCCTGGATCTGCTCGGTCCAAGCGGCAGGGACGGAGGCAGCCGTGCTGCAGCTCTGCCAGGCAGGAGCCTCCTCTGCAGACTCTCATGGAGCTTCACTGCCAGGAAGGGACCCCAGGGCCCCCTCCACCGCACCCCAAAGAGCCACAAACTATTTCTACATTCGTTTCGGGTAGCAGAGCCGCTAAAAACAGACCGTGCCGTGCGTGGCAGAGCGCTGGTGGCAGGAGCAGAGAGAGGACTCGCCCTGCCCAGCAAATACTGCCTCACCCCAAGGGCCTCCTGGGTGCACAGGGAGCCCCGGGCACCCACGGGAGCTCAGGGCTGCAGACCCCCTCTAGCCCCAGCCCCCTGCCCGGTCTCAGCCACCAGTCAATGGGATCAACCCCAGGGCAAGAGCTGCTCCCTGGGAGCTCCCGAAACTTGCACCCCAGGTTTTCTGGTGCAGCGGGGATCCCCCGGGAGGAGAAGAGATGGAGGTGCCTTCATCCTCCACCATCTCCGGGGGATGCTCAGCCTCCCCAGAGGGGTTCAGGGCAATCTCCACCCCACGCTCAAGGCAACATTTTCCCCCTCCCCAAGCCTCAGACTAGAGACAAGGGAAAGCAGGAGGAAGACCGCGCCGTGCTGCTTGTCCCTGCCGAGCCCTCCCGGCCACAGCACCGGCCGACCCCGGGCTCCAGCTCCGGGGTGACTTCTTGAACACCATCGATGCTGCGTGTCCCCCCTTAGCAGGAGCTCTGGGACCGCCCCGGTCCCCAACACC
>NW_009954140.1:6247713-6250395 GCF_000747805.2 Chaetura pelagica
CCCCCCCCCAGCCCACTCTGCCCCACCCCCAGCGCTCAAAGCATCAGCCACCGGCCCCCGGAAAGAAGACAGACACAGCATGTCCCTGAGGTAGCTCAAAAGCAGGAGTGGATGCTGCCACAAGACTATCAAAGTACACATTTTGGGGTTCTCAAAAAAACCCCTCTCCTCCAGAGAGGAGCCGACGGCACCTCCCAGATAACAATACCAGTTCAAGCTTGATCCTGCAGTTCCTCAAGCCCAGTTCTCCCCATCAGGCCTCCTTCAAAGATGTCTGTGCTTTATATGCCAGCACAGAGCCCTGCATGTGCTGGGGGAGAACAGCTCAGTCACGGCTGCTACCGAGCATTAGCACCCAAGGACCTGCACCATCTGCACAGAAATATCCACCCTGAGTGCTGGCTCAGCCTCCTGAGCACACACGGTGCCTCTGAGCCAAGGAACCTACAAGGATCAGGGCGAAATGAAAGCATGAGCAGATTAGCCTAAAGCCAGGCCGGGTCAAATCAGGGCAGGGACAGAGGGAACATTTTCCCACAAGCATCAATACAACATGTGCATCAGTGCCCGGGCACCAGTGTGCATTGCCACTGCATATAGGTGTAAATCATGCAGAGAGTCCTCGGGGGGACAATGCCTGTGCACACGTTGCCTGTTTGGAGAGCTACTGCCAAATTTCCCATCGAGCTCTTGAGGAGAGACTGAACAATAACCCAGCAGTTGCCCACCCCAGCATTAACCAGCTCCCTGGCTGCCATTCTCAACCGAGATGACGGGGATCCATGTGCTGGGGGACGCTGCAATCCTGTCCTGCCCCTCGAGGATGATTCCCAGTATGAGCTGGAACAAGCACAGGGAGAGAGGCTGCCCTGCCAGGGGGGCTCAGCCCCCTGCAGGGGGCTTGGACCCCACTCCCCAGGCCCTGACACACGTGCTCCATTGGAGAGCAGCCGTGATAATGCTCAGCACACTCCCCAGCCCCCCCACGGGATCATTCCTTTGTTCCATAAAGAACAGGAATTCCTGTCTTCAGAGCCATAAATTCAGCACCTGCCCCTGGTGCCTGCACTGATTTATGGTTATTACAATTAATCTTGCTGAGGTGCAAGACATTTATTACCCACTTGCACAGGTACCTGGTTCCCCACAGCCACCCAGGCAGACCAGTTGAATTTTGATCTGGCAGCAACACTCCCACCAGAGCACGTCCTCCCTCCCGAGCCCCAGCAGCACAGCCCTGCCCAAATCCATCCGGGTGGGAGCAAGGTCCAGCACCCAACCACCAGGCTGCTTCCAGGAACAGGTGGAAAAGCCAAGAGCTGCCCTGTACAATGTTGGCACATCCCAGGGATCAGAGAAGGCAGCAGGCCCTGGTGCCACCCTGGCATGTCCTCAGGGTCACCAGATGCCAGGCAATGCCCAGATTGGAGACTGTGGTCCCCACATTCTGCTGGGCCATCCCTGCCCCATCTTTCCATCTCCCATGAATTTTGGCCCCACTCAATCGCTTATGGAGAATCCCAGCTCTAATTTGGGGCAGTATCTCTTGTAATGACACCACCACCCCCACACAGCCCAGCTGCCAGCCACAGTGTGACTCTCACCCCTCCATGGCTCTTCTGGAAGGGGTGAAAGTGCTGCAGCACTTTCTCCAAGTGCACATCAGGGTTGGGGCTTTCGAGCTCTTCTTTAGAAACCTCTGCTCACCAGTGCAGGGGTATCAGGCTCCCGAGGGCAGCAGGTCACCCACCAGCTGCTGCTGGAGACCTCAGCTAATGAGGGGTTCACCTGGCCCAGCCACCCCGTGGGCAGCAGGACGTCGCTTTGGGCCAATTTGCAGAGTTGAAAGCTGTTATTTTGCCTCCTCACTTGAAGAGGGCTCATCAAAGTCAAACCCAAAAATACATCGCTGGGCTTGAATTAAAAACTCTTGTCTGAAACCAAGGCAAGTTCCCAAAAAAAGATCAAGGCTTTATTTGAAATGTAAAAGTCTTTGCTGGTGTGTCAGGCAATTTGGGAACTATATTATCCAAAGGCTACAGGACAACAGCCAAGACCTTCCTTCAGCTGTCCTCAGCACCCCTCATCCTCCCCAGATGAGGCACTGGCTCCTTCTAAGCAGCACTGCTGGTCCCTGAGCACAGGAGCAGCATCCCATGACCCCTCCAAGCTCCCTGCTCCAGGAAGGGGCTGGGAAGTGCAAGGAAAAACAAGGAAAGAGCCCATGGGTGAGAGACTCCAGGAGCTCAGTCATTTTCTGCTATTGAAGGGGAGAGGAGGCAGATGTAACCACAGGCTGTCAGCACCAGCACAAAGAGAAATGGGATAACAGGGCTCTGCAGCCTCACAGACAGAAGCATAACAAGCCCCCACAGGCAGAAGCTGATGGCAGACCTATCCAGGCTGACAATAAGGTGCACGTTTCTAACAGTGGGGATAGTTACCTGGCTTCAGCAAGGCTCCCCAATACTTTTTTTAATCATTAGGATTGAAAGGGGCTTTTTCATTTCTACAGAAGCATCTGGAAGAGTTAATCCAAGGCAGTGCTGAAGGCCACAAGCAGCCCCTGTGATCTCTTAACTCTTCTCTTTAAACCTGGGCTTGGGCCAAGTCCCTTCTCCCCAGCAGAGCTGTGGTCTGGGAAGAGCCACAGCCACCACACACCCCTGCCCCTTGGGGATG
>NW_009954140.1:6250507-6251843 GCF_000747805.2 Chaetura pelagica
AGGCAGATGCTCCATTTGCAGCAGGACTGAAGCTGCTTTCCCTTGAAGGGCACCAAACAGAGCTTCATGCTGCTCCTGAATGCTGTGCAAGGGGCCTTCAAACCAGCTCAGAACAGAAATATCTTAAATATTTGATATCTTCAGGAAAAATACCAAAAGGAGGAACAGCAACAGGAGCAAGCCTTCCTCTTCCTGCCAACACAGCTTCTCTTCCCTGCCCAGAGTGATCTCCCAGCATCAGCTGCTCAGGGCATCTCAGCCCAATTAAGATCTGTCTTCAAGCCCAGAGTGAGACTGAGCTCAGGGCTGGAGCTGCAGAGCTTGGGGTCTCCAAGCTGGCAGAGAGCAGAGCAAGGGCACCTCCCCAGCAATGGCTACAAAGGTCCAGGAGTTCCTGAGCAGGATCCAGCCCTCCCCTGGGAGAGCAGTGGTTTGGGAATAGCAGTCAGAAGCTTCCCAGGGAGACCTGCTCCACCTTCACACCCACTGGTCCCCACAATCATATGGGTCCTTGTACTCAGTGTGTCACTGGGGCAGTGTGGGGGGGTCCTGAGCAGCCCTGCCCCTCTCTGGGTCCCTTCCTCAGAGCCTATCTCACTACTGACCACACCAGCAGCTCACCCTGGTGTTGGGGGTCTTCTCCCCCCGTAGAAAAAACAGGAGATTGGGGACCTTGTCTAGACCCCCATGAGCTGCTGCAGGCAAAGAGGGTCTGTGAGCCCCATGGTGGGGAAGAAGCACAGTTCCTGCTTTTCCAGACCCACAGCCCTTTCCCAGCCAGGGGCTCACACTGGCAAACCTTTCTCTGGAGCATCTTCCCAAGGCCACAGGTACTGGGAAGCAGAGGCATTTCTAAAGATAAAACAACCTAAACCAGCAGGCACAGGACCAGGAGCCCCACAGCTCTCTCTGAGACACCAACTGTTCCTCCCCAAAGGTTGCAAAGCTGAGCTTTGCTTTTTCTGCTGACTGGAAAGTGCCAAGAGAAGCCCCCCAGAATGGGTCCCAGAGAAGCTGGCTCTGCTCTGCCCCAGCAGGGTAATGGTGCAACCAGCAGCTCCACAGCAGCGAGCTCAGCACTGGCCCCACACCCCCAGACCACCAGCACAGAAACACCCACTCCAGCAGCACCAGCCCCAAGCCAACAGTCCAGACCTCAAGGCTGTTTTTTAAATCAGGAGATTAAAAATTTAAACTAAGGCTCTGGCTCATTTTAACAGGATTTCTTAACATTTAAAGGCCACGGTCCTGAGCATTTCCCCAGAAGAGCAGCTGGGGACCAGCAGGGGTTGTGAGGGGCTGGATCCAAGACTCCCACTTCATCATCTACTTCCCG
>NW_009954140.1:6251920-6253469 GCF_000747805.2 Chaetura pelagica
GAACCCCCCACATGGCCCAGGGCCAGGCTGGGGGTGCCAGGAGCCCCCTCATCTCAGCAAAGCCTCCTCTTGGCCAGAGCATTTGCAATAAGCCCATTTCTGATCCCCAGCTCCCGACAGTATTTGCTGCTCAGGAATGGGAGGTTTTGCTGGGCACTCCAGACCCAAAGAGAGAGCATGGGAGGACCAGTTCACTGTTTCAGGAGCACTTCTCTCACACCCTCTGCCTTTGCAATCACTACACTGAAGCACATACAGATACACAGGCACCCACTCCCCATGGCTCAGGGTGCCTGGAAAAAGAAGCTCAGAAAAGCAGCAGAGGCCACAGCTCATCCTACCAGTTCCCAACGTGCACCCCTGGTGGCTCAATCCCTCATGGAAAGGTCCAGAACCTTCTTGCCCTGGCACAGGGCTGAGCACCCCCAGCTCCACCAGGATCTCAGAGCAGCAACACAAACCTCCCAGCTTGGTCAGGTCGGGTTTATTTAACCCTTCTGCATTAAGCCAGTGGATTGAATCCACCTGCAGGTTAAACCCCTCCAGGTGTGTGTGGGAGAGACCCCAACTTCCCTGCTGTTAGGAGGGAAGAGGGAAGCCCCACCCCGAGAGTGGGATGGGATCCTTGGTGGGGGCTGCCAGCCCTACCTGCAGGATGGGGCCCCTGCCTGAAGCACGAGCAGGGGGCTTCCAGCTCCTTCCCCATGGTGGGCTGCAGCACAGGATGATCCCTGGTGTGATATCAGTAGGAAGCTGCAGGGAAAGCCCCAAAGTCATCGGCTCCCCGGGGCCATCAGGAGGGGGGCAGGAAACCACCCCCCCGTGCCCTCACCCCACGCACCACAGCCTTGTCACGCCCACGCAGGGGGTCACTGTCATCCCGTGGGCAGTTCCCCAGCACAGGGGGCTTCAGGTGCTGTACTGATTTTTCAACACGACGGGATTAGGCGATAAATAATGGATAATAAATAGGTGAAATAGTAAATAATACATTTTCAGATGTGCATCATGAACAGCAGGGAGCTCAGGCTGCTCAGGCAAGAGCAGCCCCGGCTGCTGTGGCACCTCTGAGCTGGCAAAGGGGAGTGGGCACAAGCAGGGACCCAGGGAGGGGGCTGCGGGGCTCCCAGAACCTGTCTTCCCGAAAAACATCAGCCCTTGGCTCCCCCTGCTGTGTTCCCACAAAGCCCCAGGGACATTTTAGGGAGGTGTAATCACCAGCCCCTCCATCAATCCTGGTAACAGCAGCAAAACCTCAAAGTTAATGACTTCGTCCTTGTGGGCAGAAAAGATCGGTTGAGATTGGAATTAGAGGTGGGGGGGACATGGCAGGAGGGTCCCTTGCCCACCCCCTCCCCACACCAAGCCCACCAACCCACCAGTGCTCCAGCCTGGTGATGAGCGGCAGGTTGGGGGGCAGAGCCGGGGGTCACAGCACCCCAACCTGTTCCCACCCAGCCCATCATCCCACGGTACCCCGGGGGCAGCCGGGGGCCAAGGAGGGAGCAGACTGTCGGGAAACGCATCCCTGCTGGGTCCCGCTGAGTAA
>NW_009954140.1:6253570-6254855 GCF_000747805.2 Chaetura pelagica
CAACGGCTGGCTCGGGAGGGTGCCTCCCTCGTGCCTCAGTTTCCCCACGCTGCGCGGCCCGGCGGGTCACTCCCCGTGTGCCGTGGGTGGGTCGGGCGCTGCCGTGGGACAACGTGGAGCCCCTCACAAGGGGCCTGGGCTGCTCCTGCCGCGCGGGCTGGGAGTGAAGTGGGGAGAGATCCATCTTCCTGCCTGCCAGATAAACCCACTACATTTCAGATAATTCCAGATAGTAAATTTTTCGAGTCCCTATAAGCTAAAATCAATATTGGCACAACTGTGCGTCATTAAAAACTAAATGAACATGACAAAGCCAAACTGCTGCCTATTAAACAAATGAGTTTTCTATCCACACAGGCACAGCGGGTTATTAAATTCTTTATTACAGGAGCTTTGCTTTTTATAAAAGGGGGTGGGGACACGTGGCCGTGTGAGGTGAGCTGCTGGATGGAGCTGGTGTGTCCCTGCCCTTCCAGGGGCACCAGGGACCCTCAGGGCTGGGAGCAGAGCTGTGCAGGGAGCAGCTCTCAGCTGCCCCAGCTCGATGCACGGAGCAGTGGGAGCAGCCCAGCCCTGGGACTGAGCTCCATCCCATGGGGCTCCCTCCACTGGGATCCTCCCCCAGCAAGGAAAAGCCACCAGGGTAAGAGACCTCGGTGGGTTTCAGGCCTTAGAGAAGGGCTGGGGGAAGGTGATGTTACCCCAGGGCAGGGCTGGGTGTGGGGCTGTGCAACACGGATGGGGTGGCAGTGATGGGGCAGCGTGATGGACACACTCCTGCAAGGTCACAGCACTGCAACAGTGATTCAGCAGCAAAAATGCAATGGCAACACCCAGCATAGCAGCACCAGGGCAGTGCAACAGCCACACACCAGCTGTGGTGGGGGTGACCTCCCTCCCTTTGCTCTTGAAAGCCAGTGACATGTTGGGAAGGTGGTACAATTGCCTTTTCAGCCCAAATCTCAAAAGTCCTGGGAATGCCCTCCATCCTCTCCAGGGACCAGGAGGATCAGACTCTGCTGGTCACCATCATCAGCCACTGTCACTGGCTGGTGTCACAGGTCCTGCCCCGTGGGACAGGCTCTGCCTGCAGCCTCCTGTCTGTCCCCAGGTAATGATTTCAGTGTCCTGATTGTGTCCAAGTCCTCACCGCACACCGGGAGGTATAAATATTAATAGGTGGGGGATGAGTGGTGGGGAGGGAGGAAGGGTGGGGGGAAGGGGCCCGGGCTGCTTGTCTGCAGCAGCCCCCCCAGCCGTGCTGAGGGCGCCCGCCCGCAGGGGG
>NW_009954140.1:6254974-6258028 GCF_000747805.2 Chaetura pelagica
TTTCCCATCACCTTCCTCCAGGACAACCCACCCCCCTCCCAGCCCCAACCACAAACACAGGGCCAGAGGGTGCAGAGCTGGGCCAGCAACTGCTGCACCAGCCCCGGGGGCTGTGCTGAGCTCCATGGGGTTTGCACAAGTCTCACGCAATTCTGGGTGACACGTGGGGACCTGCACAGCCTCTGGCCCTGCCCTCCCCAGGAGCAGGCACTACAAGGACATTGAGGGGCTGGATCATGCCCAGAGAAGGGCAATGGAGATGGGGAAGGTTCTGGAGCACAAGTTTTATGAGGAGCTGCTGAGGGAACTGGGGGTATTCAGCCTGGAGAAATGGAGGCTGAGGTGGAGACCTTATCACTCTCTATAACTCTCTGAAAGGAGGATGGAGAGAGTGGGGGTTGGCCTCTTCTCCCAAGAAACAAGTGATAGGACAAGAGGAAACGTCCTCAGGTTGCCCCAGGGGAGGTTTACATTGGATATTGGAAGAAACTTCTTCACTGAAAGGGTGATTAAACACTGGAACAGGATGCCTAGGGCAGCAGTGGAGTCACCACCCCTGGAGGTGTTAAAAAGCCATGTAGATGTGGTGCTGAGGGACATGGTTTAGTGGTGGTCTCCCTACAGCTGGGTTCATGGCTGAACACTTTAAGGCCTCTTCCAGTCACAATGATTCTGTGACTCT
The DNA here is from genome assembly GCF_000747805.2 of Chaetura pelagica. NCBI lineage: Eukaryota > Metazoa > Chordata > Aves > Apodiformes > Apodidae > Chaetura > Chaetura pelagica. The sequence continues at coordinate 6,255,657 of NW_009954140.1, forward strand.
GTGATCCTAGGGTGGAGCCTGGCTTGTGTTTGGCAATGGTCAGCAGTGCCAACAGGCAGGTTTATGCCTTCCCTGAGCCACCAGCTGCCGTGGGAAAAGACAAGGGAAAGCTGTGGCTGGAGGCCAAGGGCAGGATCTTTCTGCAGCTCCTGGTCCCTGGAAAACTGATGCTCTGACATTGTGGTGGATGGACGGTGGCACACGTGCCACATCACTCATCTGGAGCAGCTTCTGGAGGCAGCTGGGAAGAAGCTGCACATCCAGGAATGCTGGATACAATCCTGCTGCTGGCAAAGGAATCAATCACATCCCTATTGAGCAAAGGCAGAGCTGGCTGGGGGGGTGGGAGCTGCTGTGGGAAGTTTTATGGGGCCTGAATCAATCAGTGGGAATCCCATAAAAGTCGGTGGGTATAAATGGGCTCCTTGGATGGGTTTTGACATCCAATTGTCTTTTCCATTTCAGTTGTCATAAAGCTCCACACACCCATATATACCCTGAGAGCGAATATGGACGCTCAAAACTACAGATGAGCAGTCACATGTACAGCAAAGCTTGACACACGTGTGTGCAGGCCTGGAGGGGCTCTGGGCACACGTGTGTTACACCCAGGAGATCCCCTTCTCCCAGTAAGGACCTGGGGATCCATTTCCCAGCCATCCCACGGCAAGGGATGGGTAATAGAGGATGGATTTTTATTTAAAAAACACAACAGCCTCATTTAAGGAAATAAAATCATAATCAAATACCTGCGAGGATCCCCCCTCCTCCCCAGCCAGCAACACTCATGGCAATCTCAGCTGCAGGATTAGCTGCAAACTTCGATGAGCAAATGGGTCGTACATCATCTCGGCAGAAATCGTTTGCAGGGCTCGGATACAGGAGCTCCTGGGGATGGGACATGGAGGAGGATCACTGCCTGGTCCTGGCTCCACAGCAGGGGGCTGGGGTACCTGGTACCCTCGGTCCTGGTCCTCCCTTCCATCCCCAAACCCCAGTCCAGGAGCCAGGGAAGGTGTTTCTGCCGCATGGAAGAATTGCTTCTGGATAAACAATTACGGGTAATTTCCATCTGCCCATCTGGCAAGCAGGAGGAGGTGTGCAGGAATGAGAACACCTGGCTGTGGTGCCTCCTCTTCCTCCTTCTTCCCTGTCTTGGGATGCAGCCCATTTGGAAATGAGAACTAAATGCTGGGGGAGAAGAGAGGAGGCTGCACGGTGCAGCTGCAGGGTGTCAGTGTGGCACCAGGATGGGACACAAGGTGACAGGGAAAAGCAGGGTCCCCAGCAGGTCTTGGTTGCAGCCATGATCTCATCATGCTGGAGCCTCAGCATCGTTGGGGTCCCACACTAGGCACGTGCCATCCCCGGGGTTCCACACCACAGATGTGGCATCCCTGGGGTCCTACACCAGGTGACGTGACTGCTCCTGAGCCAGTCACTGGCAGCCAAGGTGCTGCCTTCCTTCAGAATCCATCTCATCCGAGCACACGGCCGTGGCGAGGGGGATTTATCACTTCCCTGGGTGCTGGATCCCCTCAGTGGATAAGGTAGTTTATGCAAACAGATGCCAGCCTGTGTCACTTGTTTATTTCTCTCTCCTCGACTCGCAGCTCATCATCAGTTATGGCAGTGACCAGTCACCTAAATCACCCAGCCTTGCTCTCGCTCTGATTGATGCTGTGATTTTTCTTCTCTCCAACCAGCCGCTCACTGACTGCAGCTCTGCAGGGACCCTGGGCAGGGGGAGGCTGGGACCGAGGGCTCCAAGGTGGCACCTCATCTGTGGGGCACGTTGGATCTGCAAAGGGGCCCCCAGAAACCCACACGCTGGCACTAATTCTTGCACCAGAAAGCACCAGGTTCACACTTCACAGGCACCAGTACCCACTGTCCTGGCCGTTCCTGTGGAGAACAGCCCCACAGATTAGCAGGGGCTTGTCCATGGCTCCCGGCTTGGCAGGGACTTGGCACGGCTGCCTGCTGCCAGGAGCTGCCTCTCCAGCAAACAGCCACATCCTTCTGGCTGCCAGCAGGGCCAAGGGCTTGGAATGGCTGAGAGCCACCAGGGCTGGGACAGTGGAGCTGGGAGCCCTGCAGCCATGAGAGCTCCCAGCTGCTTTGGTTCCAGATCCCTGCATAAACTCACATCAGGGTCCTCGGATGTGCTGGGATGGGCAGCAGAGCCAGCTGGGGTGGGATGTTCTACTTGGCTTCGGATGCTGCTCCGCATGTCCACACTAGGCTGGCGTTTGCTTTCCTGATCCATTGCTCAAGCAGAGGACGCCGGCGTCGCCCTGGGGCTCCCGCACCACGGATGTGCAGGGAGAGAGGGATCGTGGGCTGTGTCGGACCCGCGCATCCCGGCCCCA
>NW_009954140.1:6258118-6259218 GCF_000747805.2 Chaetura pelagica
GGGATGAGGGATGAGGGATGAGGGATGAGGGATGAGGGATGAGGGATGAGGGATGAGGGATGAGGGATGAGGGATGAGGGATGAGGGATGAGGGATGAGGGATGAGGGATGAGGGATGAGGGATGAGCCCTGATCCGCGGCGCTGGGCTCGGCTCCGGCACCCACAGCCCAGGACGTGGCACAGCCCCAGGGGAGGCAGCACCGGTGCAGGATGGAGCTGGAGGTCCCTGCAGCTACTGTGACCCTAAAGGGAGGAACGGACCCATCTGAGCCCCCAGCTCGCTGCTGAGCGTGGCGGGGAGCTCAGCAGAGGCGCTGAGCACACTCTTGTCCTCTCTGCCACGCAGACATGACCATGGCCAGGCCGTGGGGACACGTGGTTCTGGGCCCTGGGGACAGCGAGACTGACTTTAAATCAATTTTAAACACACGTCTCCCTCCGTGAGATCCGATCTGGGGCTGGATCAGCTGAGCAGGATCAGGCCCCGTGCTGCGTTCAGCAGCTCTGCCGAGCCCCGGCGGGGTTGCAGGGCGGTGAGACCCCGCAGAGTCCATTTGCACCTCCCGAGCAGGGCGCTGCCAGCCCAGCTGAGGTGGGAATGAATCCCTCTGGCTCCCCAGCCACATGCCAGCGCTGCCCCGGTTCTGCCCATCCTCACCCGCACACCAGCTCCTGCAGCCCCCCCGGGGGGGGCTCTCAGCCCGGCTGCCATCCCCTCTGTCCCACAGGGCACCCCAGGACACCCCTCGCCACCCCCCGCTGCCGCCTGGGGCCGCGCTGGCACGAGCTCTCCGATGCCTCCCAGTAACAAGCTTCTGTTAAATAATTGAATTCCTCAAATCGCTCCCTTTTCCCTCCGGTTTCCGCACACATTTGTCACGGTGCCATTAGGCAGGCGCTTCGCTGGCACTTCATTTATTCATAAGCGCGGCTGCGGCTCAGGCAGCGGCAGCGGAGCTGAGCACTGCCCCTGGCACCCACACGGCTCTGCCCAGGGCTCCCCGGCCTCGCGGGGCACCGGGACGGTGCCAACAGCGGGGTGACAGTGGAGGATGTGGCCTCCAGGCATCCCACCTCACCCAGGCTCCACACATGCTCC
>NW_009954140.1:6259324-6260406 GCF_000747805.2 Chaetura pelagica
ACAGCCCCTGCCCGCAGCTCAGGTCACTGGAAGTGGCTCCTGTACTGAGCAGAAAGTGACAAAGCAAAGCAAGCCTGTTATGGACAGCACCCCAAGGGCCCCCCCGGCACCGGGCGAGCCGAGCTGGGGGGACACGTCCCCCCGCGCTGCCGCGGTGGGCCCAGTTACACACTCCTTGGTGACAACGGATGGAAAAGGCTCAAAAGCAGCTGCTGCCCCCGGTGCACCATCCCCGCGGGGTCCCCTCTGCTGCCCAGCCCTGCAGGGACGTGTCCTGTCGCTGAGCAGACTGAGAAGCTCTGCGAGACCAGCCCAAGGGGTGAAGGTGCACATCGCCGTGGCCTCGGGGCTCTCCGCTGCTGTCAGCACTGAAGGGTGCAGGAGAGGAGCCACCCTGGTGTCTTGAGAGTCCCCGAGGCTGGAGCTGTCTCTGTCTCGGATCTCTTATGCTGCTTATGGGAGGAATTCAAGATAAAACATGGGTGAGTGGCAGGAACCACTGGCACGTCCTGTCCCTGCTGCCATTCAGCAGAGCCACGGAGCTGCCAGAGGCTCCTGACGTGGTTCTGGCAGCAGGAAACACTAACCCCTTGGTGTTGAACGTCACCAAAGCCACCTGGAGCACCCTCAGGTCCACCAGGACCATCCTGGGTGCCACCACCCGGCTGCGGGCTGGAGGGGAGGCAACTCGGAGTGTGCAGGCACTTGCAAGAGCACTGCTCAGTTAATTGCAGTAATTAACCCATAATGAAGCAATTATTTGAGGACATGGTGCCATGTGTTCCTGCAGCAGAGGAGGACAAGGGGACACAACCTTCACATCTGGGAGCGGCTCAGCGGGCAGGGGCAGTGCCAAGCTGGGGCGGCGGAGGGGACAGGGACGTCACTGGCCTCCCACAGCGGGATCCCTATCTCAAAGCAAACACTGGACCCCTGCTGTGGGATCCCCATCCCAAAGGGAGGTGCTGGACCCCCGTCTATGGGATCCCGTGGAGCCACACGGAGCTGAGCCCCGAGCGTCCCGGGGGGCTGTGCCGGCGGGCGCCGGGCGGATACGTGGCTCGGGAGGCATGTGCCTGTGG
>NW_009954140.1:6274683-6281337 GCF_000747805.2 Chaetura pelagica
CCCGGCCCCCGTGGCTGTGCTGGCTGCCGGGATCCGGCCCCGGGGCGCGGTGGGGAAGGTGACCCCCTGGCACAGCTCCTGCTGTCACCGCATCCCGCTGCCCCGCGCGGGGATCTGCGTGGGAGGACACGGGGTGCGCAGCCCCGGACCGGGACGTGGTGGCACCTGAAGGTGACTGGCAAGGGCAAGGAAAGAGAAACCTGGTGGTTGCCATGGTTACCGCCTAGCATCCACTAGCGCGGGCTCCAAGGACACGTAAGGGCTGGAGGAGGGAGGGAAGGGCTGGCGGCTCCTGGTTGCCCCCAGCACAGCGCCGTTTGCTGCTGGGGAAACTGAGGCACGGCCGTGCCCCGCTGTCCCCTGGTAAGCACCGCCGGGAGCTCAGCACCCTTTGCTGCCCGTTTGGGTACTGCCCCAGCTCTCCTCCCTCCAGGGGCAATTGGGATAGCCTGGATTTGCACCATGAACTCAGCCTGTTGGGGTTTCTCAAGGCACAATTTGGGGGTGAAAGGATTCAGCCTGGTGAGAGCTCAGCCAGGACTAGGTTAGAGGGGCTCCAGAGCACATCACTCCCCATTGCTGCTGCTGCTGAGCCATCTGGGGGGATGTTGAGCCCCCCAGCAGAGATCCAGACTCGGCTCTGGCTGCCGAGGCTGCCCAGTTTGGAGCTGGGATCTGATCCCAGCTTCCATCAGCCTCAGCCCTCCCTGTAAACCAAAAGGAAAAAGCAGCTCAGGGTGGAACGAAGTCAAATGAAAGACGTGGCAGATGTTTCTTCTCTTCCCAGCTCCCCGCCTGCTACAGGGGCACGATGCTGGCGGGTCCCCGTCCTTGCTGCCACCCGTGTCACCCAGCAGTGCGGGGTGACAGGCACGACAGTGGCAGGTGGCATTTGCCAGCTGCCCCGGCGGCTGGGGGGCAGTCAGCATCCCCACCACGACAGGCAGGAAGGGCCTGTTCATTCACTGCCTCCAGATGTTCCTCTAGCAGAGTAATTTGATGGAAAAACCGGGAAAGGAGGGTGAGTTTTGCCAGCAACATCTTGCTTTAATAAAAATAAAAATAAACCAAACAGGAAATAGTGTTAGAGGAAGGAAAGATGCGCCCAAGTTTATCCCCCTCTTGCTTGGAAACATGTTCTGTTCTGGGAGGGTCAGCAATGCTGGGCTGCAATGATCCCCTCAAAGGGATGGCTGGATGAAATCCCATCTCCAGGCTCCACGGTCCCATCCCATCCCATTGATCATCCCTGCCACGCTCCGAGCTCACTGCTGTGTCTCTCCCACCACTGAGTAGCTGCAAACAGGGCCCAGGGGCTGGAGCAGGAGCAGGGACAGGACACAGACACCATAAGGCATCTCAGTCTCCAAGGAGAAAAACATCCCCTGGGAGAGGAAGGGGAAGGAGTAGAAAAGAGAACTAGCAGTGGAAAAAAAAAAAGTTCAATCAGATTTGTAAAGGGCACAATTTACAAATCCATTGCATATTTTACTCCACTAGGATTTACGGATTAGCCTGTAATACTTAGGTGGCTTTTTGTAATAAAATCCTGAGCTGCAGCAGCCCTGGGAAAGTGAGGAGGTGGAAGAAGTCTCCTCTCCATCCCGTGCTCATTTTCCCAGCATTTCCTCCTTTCATTTTTTTTTTTTCCTTTTTTTTTTCTGATCTCAGCAGCCCCTTAATCTGGGCTTTATCTGCCTATGGAGAAGGCCTGAGCTCTTTATTGGATTTTTGTCAAGAATAAATGATTTAGTTCAGGATGTTGGGGAAACAGTTTCCGTGGTATTACACCATCTCATAAAGGAAGCAGCAGGGATCAATTCCTGCCCTGCAATGCACTTATCTGGCTGGGGGAAGTGCCACTGCCACCAGAGTGCAGGGCAGTGGGTGTGACACAGGGATGGCAGGTATGGCACAGGGACAGAGGACGTGGTGGGTGTGACACAGGTGTGGTGGTTATGGTACAGGTATAGCACAGGTATCATAGAATCACCCTGCATGGGTAGGGACACCTCCCACCATTCCAGGCTGATCCAAGCCCCATCCAACCTGCCCTTCAACACTGCCAGGGATGGGGCAGCCACAGCTTCCCTGGGCAACCTGGGCCAGGGTCTCATCACCCTCACACTAAAGAATTAGTCCTTAGGTCTAACCTAAATCACCCCTTCCAGTTTTAACTTATTCCTTCTTGTTCTCTCACTGCAAGTCCTTGTAAAAAGTCCCTCCCCAGCTTTCCTGGAGCCCCTTCAGGCACTGGAAGCTGCTCTAAGGTCTCCCTGGAGCCTTCTCTTCTCCAGGCTGAACACCCCAGCTCTCCCAGCCTGGCTCCAGAGCTGCTCCAGCCCTTGGATCATCTTTGTGGCCTCCTCTGGACTTTCTCCAGGAGCTCCATGTCCACATCCATGTATGGTGGTTATGGTGCAGGTATGGCCATGCTCATCCAATGCCTGCAGCACCTTCAGTGACCTTTCCTACATCCCCTCCCACCACACCACAGCTGGGTCCTGCCCCTGGTTGGTTTGAAGCCCAGCTGGAGCAGTGGCTGAGCCATCTTTCACCTCCTGGCACAGCCAGACCCTGCCAGCACCAGCCTTGCTCACCTACTGCCACCCAGCCCTGTGGGCAGCACCAGGATCAAATCCAACAGAGGAAAGGGCAAAACCCACCCAGAGGTGCTGAGGAGGACATCAGCACAAGGCCACCAGGCTGTGGAGAGGAGGGACAGGGCAGGGGACAGCGAGCGGAGGCGCGTTTCCCTTTCAGGCAGGATTATAAAGCCTAAAGAAGTTCTTAATCGTCTTAGTCCAGACCTCATTAGGGAAGTGAAATTAAGGAGCTGGGATGTGCCCCAGCCTTTCTTCTCTAGGCTCAGCTGGGGTGAGGAGGGTCGCTGTGCTGGAGGCTGGGCTCTGTGTCCCCTTCTTGCTGCAATGCCACCGTGATGCCACCGTGGGTCTGGCCCCAGCGCCCACTGGCAGCACCACGGCAGGGTGGGTGGGCAGAGCTTTTGAAGAGCTGGAGATGAGGGGGCTGGGGGTGAGTGAGTTCTGAACTTTCTTAATTAAGAAAATCCTTCAGGGAATGAAAATCCCTCAGCTGTCAGGTCTGTGTGGGAGCACAAAGAAGTCCAGCCAAGGACTTTGGGGACGGGGGACTTGCAGCCCCTGCAAAGTCACTGTCCTCATCTCTGTCCCATTGGAGATGCAGGCAGGGGTCTGCAACCCCCACCCCTGCCCTGAGGCAGGAGACCTGGTTGTTCATTGGCATCATCAGGGAACCGGCAATGCTGTGGGTTGGGGTCCCAGGAAGGGGGGTGAGGGGCTCCCTGTCCTCACCAGGTGCCAAAGAAGGTGCAGCGGAGCCGCCCCCAGGAGCGCCGTGACTTATTGCTGCAGGAAATCAAACTGCTAATAAATCCCCAGGCAGAAGCCAGGAAGGTTAAAAGTCCATCTATAAAAGGGAGACAATGATTTATAAAGTGGCGTCTGACTCCTCTTCCCATCACAGGGCTCTCGGGCTGCTGGTGCCCAGGGAGGGAGAGCCAGGCCCAGGCACCAGCAGTGCTGGAGCTCCCTGGGACACAGGGCTGAGAGTGTTCCCTGGTCCTGGTGCTCCTGTGGGATTGAAGAGAGGAAAGGTCCCACGCTGCAGCCACTATTCCACCCCCATCCCATCTCCATACCATCCCATTTCACCCCATCCCAACCCACCCTCACCACTCCCCCTGGCAGTCAGTGCTCCCAGTCCTGCACAGGACCGCAGTGCAGAGGCCCTGGGTCTGATCCTGACCCGCTCTCCAGAGAAAATAAACCTCTCCCAGGGTCTGTGAGGTGGCTCCCACCTGGCATCCAGCACGGGGCTGGGTTCCCTGGGTGCTTCCTGACAAACACTCATGAGAAAGTAACTGTGGGAGAAATAATAAAGGTGTCAGCCCTGCAAGAGGGATTTTTTCTGGGACCAAGGGGGGCCCTGCTGTGATGCTGAGTGTGTCTGTGCTCTCCCTGTCTGGGAATTACCAGGTAAAAGCTGCCCAGCTCGTGCCTGGGCTGTTATCTGGGAGTGTCTCAGGGTGATGGGGATGAGGATGGAGATGGGGATAGAGAGGAAGATTGGGATGGGGATAGAGGTGGGGATGGGGTAGGGGTGGATATGGGATAGGGATGGGAATAGGAATGGGATAGGGATGGGAAGAGGAATGGGCCTGAGTGACTGCAGCGTGAGCCGTGAAGGTGGCTATTAAAGGCTTTATTACAGGGTGCTGCTTGCTAATTGCAGAGCTCCTTTCAGGGAGCCGGCAGCGGATGAGCTCGGGCGACAGCACCCAATTATTGCAGCTCAGCAGGGGGAAAAGGGAGAGAAAGGAAGAAAAGAAAGCGCAATTATCAGGGCCTCTTCTGCAGCACAGCACAGCACAGGCTGCAATTTCCAAGCAGGCTCGTTCTGCCTGGCCCCACTTCGCTCCTGCTGCCGAGCCTGTGACAGCTCCCATTTATTTTTAAGCAGGCAGTTGCCTCTCTCTGCCTCCCGTCCTTCATCCCTGCCCTGCTGGAACAGGCTGCTGTATCCCACCGACACCAGGACAGGCTCCCACATCCCAGGGATACCGGGACAGGCTCCTGCAACCCACTGATACCAGGATGAGCTCCCACATCCTGTCGATGCTCTCCCAAACATCCCTGCCAGCAGCTCAGCCCCAGCCCTCAGTGGGTGCCGAAATACAGACCCCTCTGGCAGGCTGCGATGATTATTCTCTCCCCCCATCTCACTCGCTCCCACCTTTTCCTCCCAGAGCTGCTCCCGGCTCCAAAATCACAGCCTTGTATACTGAAAAAGGTCAGATTTCAGCTCCTGTGAAGGAGCAAAAACCAGAGCAGCGTGAACAGACACAGGCACTGGTTTCTTGGGGGATCAGGAAACAGGAGCCAGGGTGTGTGGGGGGGCTGAGGGGCAGACATTTGTGCCTATTTCCCATCACCACGTAGTAATTGACAATTAAATCTAATCACACCTTTGAGAAATAACAGGGTACGTTGGTTGAACGGGCTGGTTTTCTCCTGCTGCTCGACACGGCGGCTCAGAGGGTGAGGTGGGTGGCACAGTGACACTGGCTGGGAGCCAGGCAGTGCCAGCACCATCCCCCAGGGCCAGGATTGGAGTAGAAAAGTTAGGGCGTGAAACTACCCCCCTGGCTTCAGCTCTTTCCATCTCTGCTTTTTTTGCCCTCTATTTCTAATTTCAGAAATGCCCGTGGAACTGCCCTCCTGGGGACCTGCTGTTCTGTGCTGCTGGGTTTCCCAGCCCCCCAGAGCCCCTCACTGGCAGCTCCCCAGGCTCTGCCACGCTGAGAGAGGTTATCCACAGGGAGCAGGGCTGGGGGCTTGCAAATCCCAGGAACCCACAGTCAGAACTGAACCAGGAACTCAGCATCTCCTTGAGCCCAGCAGGCTCCACCTCCCCATCCCTCTAACTCACACACCTACTTCTCTCTAATTAAAGATAATCAACCTCAATTACCTAATTAGCTGTCTGATTTTTACCCTCTAATCCTGTGCACATGGTGCATCCCTCAGGATGGGATGATGGTCCCTGCCATCAGCACCCATGAGGACCCACATCAAGGCACAGCAAGGGGTGACAGGGTCGCTCAGCACCCAGGTGTCCCCAGGCAGGGTGACCACCAACCCACCAAGCCCCCCTTGCAACCTGGTACTTGCAGACATGTGCATGAACCCTGCACCCCCTGCTGCAGCTCAGCTCCCAGGCACCCCGTGTCACCCTCCCATGGGCCATGGAGTCACATGCTGAGCTGGGGACCAGCAGCAAAGCCACCCCACAGGGACTGGGAGCGATGGGTGCCCTGTGGGACACGGGGAGTTTGTCTAGATGTGCTGGGAAGGACACACAGAGCCCGGGGGAGCAGCAGGGACACAGAGACACCTTGAGTCCTCAGTGCCTGCTCCTGAGCCATGCAGGGACGTCCTTGGCATCATCCGAGCAGTTGAGGGACCAGCAGGGAGCTGGCAGGGCCGGTGTCACCAGCTGGGGACAGGGACAACCCAGGCAGTTGGACACACCAAGCAACCACGGAAGAAAAATTAGGCCAAAGCGGGACCAGCTCCTTCTCTCTCTCCCTCTGAGTGATCATGGGCTCATTAAAAAACAACTAATTATTATTCTGGCTCATTAGCAATTATAAATCTCCAGCTCTGGTACTTCATTAAAAAAAAAATGACAAGTTAGAGCTTAATTATGTTCCCCAGCAGCCTGACTGGTGGAAGTGTTAACCCTCCCCACCCTGCTGCCCCCTCCAGTGCCCACTACCAGCAGCACCAGTACCAGCACCCACACCAGTACCAGCACCCACACCAGTACCAGCACCCACACCAGTGCCAGCATCCACACCAGCAGCCCACCCTGGGGAGAGGGGAACTGGGAGCAGGCAAGAAATCAGCTCGTGCACCCAACATCCATGGGAGTTTACAGGAGACAGCAAAACCACCCTGCCCAGGGGACAAAGCCAGCCCTGGGCACATGTCCCCAAGGAACAGTGGCTCTGCGTGCCCCGCACGTGCTGGCACAGCACCCGGAGCTGCAACGAGCTCCTTCCCGCTACCCCGCGGATAATTGGCCACTAAATCCCTCCGGGGGAGAAAT
>NW_009954140.1:6281378-6282297 GCF_000747805.2 Chaetura pelagica
AAAATTATATCACCTTACTCTGACAGGATAATTGCTGCTTTTCCCCAAGATTTAATACGGATCTCACATCCTTAAGCACTTGTGTGTTATTTTAAGGGCTCCCGGTGTTTTTTCCCTCCTCTCCCGGGATCTGGCAGTGGAGATGGTGCCCCCTGGCACAGCGAACTCTGTTGAGGTGGCAGATGGTGACCATGTGCGGTCCCAGGGGGGTGATGCCACGTGCTCGCAGTAGCCAGAGGAGATGAGGGGGATGCTCCTGCTCCGGGGGTCACTGGTGTCCCCAGCACACCAGCCAGAGCCCCGGGGCCGCGGCACCAGCTCCTGCCTTGTTCTCCCTGAGCTCTAATCAATCATCAATATTATCTCACCTGCAAGTTGCCCTGTGACAGCTCCATCAGCGACACCACGCTAAGGAGGGACATGCACGACATCACAGCAGAGGTGCAGACTGGGAGGACCCAGCACAGCCCACCACGGGGGGGACAGGGAGACATTTTGGGTGTCAAAACCCTCGGGTAGTCCCTGAGGGCTTCAGCCTCGGTGACCCTGGGAGACAGGAACTGCTCCCTGAGATGTACCCCAATATTTTGGGGTCCCCAGTGCAGAGCATGGGTGGCTGCCCCAGAGTTCAGCTCAGCTCTGTGTGCTGGCTCCTAAACCCTGGTACCCAGGATAACTCCTCCCTGCCTTCCTTCCAGGCTTCCATCCCACAGACCCCCCGGGGTGAGCGATAAATCAACCTGCGGGCGCAGGAGAGAGACCGGCTGAGCCCCATCCATCACCTCCTGACCCTGCCAGCCCCTCTGCCACCTGCCTGCCCAGGGACAATGGCCCTGCACCCGGTCAGGGGGTCAGACGGATCCCCAGCAGCGCCAGGCCCCCCAGCACAGCCCTGCATGTTCATTAGGTTTCCTACCCC
>NW_009954140.1:6282401-6284101 GCF_000747805.2 Chaetura pelagica
TGCTGAACCAGCTCTCAAAAATTATATCACCTTCCTCTGACAGGATAATTGCTGCTTTTCCCCAAGATTTAATACGGATCTCACATCCTTAAGCACTTGTGTGTTATTTTAAGGGCTCCCGGTGTTTTTTCCCTCCTCTCCCGGGATCTGGCAGTGGAGATGGTGCCCCCTGGCACAGCGAACTCTGTTGAGGTGGCAGATGGTGACCATGTGCGGTCCCAGGGGGGTGATGCCACGTGCTCGCAGTAGCCAGAGGAGATGAGGGGGATGCTCCTGCTCCGGGGGTCACTGGTGTCCCCAGCACACCAGCCAGAGCCCCGGGGCCGCGGCACCAGCTCCTGCCTTGTTCTCCCTGAGCTCTAATCAATCATCAATATTATCTCACCTGCAAGTTGCCCTGTGACAGCTCCATCAACGACACCACGCTAAGGAGGGACATGCACGACATCACAGCAGAGGTGCAGACTGGGAGGACCCAGCACAGCCCACCACGGGGGGGACAGGGAGACATTTTGGGTGTCAAAACCCTCGGGTAGTCCCTGAGGGCTTCAGCCTCGGTGACCCTGGGAGACAGGAACTGCTCCCTGAGATGTACCCCAATATTTTGGGGTCCCCAGTGCAGAGCATGGGTGGCTCCCCCAGGGTCCGGGTCAGATCTGTGTGCTGGCTCCTAAACCCTGGTACCCAGGATAACTCCTCCCTGCCTTCCTTCCAGGCTTCCATCCCACAGACCCCCCGGGGTGAGCGATAAATCAACCTGCGGGCGCAGGAGAGAGACCGGCTGAGCCCCATCCATCACCTCCTGACCCTGCCAGCCCCTCTGCCACCTGCCTGCCCAGGGACAATGGCCCTGCACCCGGTCAGGGGGTCAGACGGATCCCCAGCAGCGCCAGGCCCCCCAGCACAGCCCTGCATGTTCATTAGGTTTCCTACCCCGAGAGCCCTGACCCCCCGCTCTGGCAAACTGACCTGCCCGCCCCGGCAGCGGTGGTGGCAGCTGGTGACCAGTACCTGGGAGCAGGTGTGGAGCACATGGACAGTGTGGGTCCTGGCAACCCCCTGCCACCCACACCCACCCCACCGTTTACCCACTACCAGGCATGGGATGCATTTGTACCCACAGCCCTGGGAAAGGGTTGCTCCTTACCCGTGCCTGCAGCTCTGCAGCCGGAGCAGGGGCAGGACCGAGGCCTGGGATCCTCTCCAGCTCTCCGTGGGGTGGGAATGGCATCCCCGGCCCCCCTGGGGAGCAGGATCCGGTGCAGACCCCAGCATCTTGGGATGCAGCCCCGGCTCTGCTCCTCCCTCACACCTCCCGCTGTCACCTGCTGTCACCAAACCTGCCCCCCGCCAATGAAGCAGTTGTAACGGCAGGGCAATAAAAGAACACTTTAATTTTAGAGCTAATTAAATATCAACAATTGGAATGCAGCAACAGCCAGTTAACCTGGAGTAACCCATTATTTATAAGGAATATAATGCACTGGCGGGGGGGCCGTGTGAGTTTTAGTCATTTTAATATCAGCTGTCACAGTCTAACTGTTCTCTTTTGTCTCACTCCAGCACAATCATCTCGCTGGCTTCCTCCGGGACCATTACCACTTCTCTGCTCGACAGCAGATTAATTAAGCGCGGGTCCCAGCAGAGGAGGGGAACGCGCGGTCCCGTCCCCGCCCGGTGATCCGGAGTGGCTCCGGAGT
>NW_009954140.1:6284256-6284594 GCF_000747805.2 Chaetura pelagica
ATTATAAATAGGGACCTCCCGCGGCTCCGCTGGGCGCCTGCCAGCGGCGGGGGCTCCGGGGGGCGGGTGGGAAAGGCTTGTATGGGGGTGGCGAACGCTCCAGCACCCCAAAGCCATCCCCAAAGCTCCCCAGGCACCCACCAGCTCCCAACACGGGGGGGAAATGCCTGGCATTCCCGGTGCAGCCGTCCCAGATGCCCCAGGGTGTCCCAGGCCGGGGGGCAGGAGCTGGGCAGGGACATGGGAGCCCAGGGAGGCTCCATCGCTGCAGCCCTGGCACCATCACCCTGCCCTCTGGCAACAACCTCCCGGCCTGCTGAGGGAAAGGGTGTTTTTCA
>NW_009954140.1:6284987-6286176 GCF_000747805.2 Chaetura pelagica
GCCGGCCCGGAGGAGACACAGGGCTGATGTGACACCACGAACCCCCTGTGGTCTCAGCCCCTGGAGACTTTCTCCCAGCCAAATCATTTGCAGTGGGATAAACCCCGGCAGGGCAGGGCTGCTGCTCCAGCACCGCTCCCCGGCAGGATCCATCCACACCAGCGACAGGAAAACTCCTGCCGTCCCTAAATTGGCATTTTCCTCCGCAGAAGTTCCCTGAAATTCGTTTTGGTCTCACCAAGGCACCGTCCCGGAGCTCAGCGGCCACATCCCTGCTGAGCCACCTCCACACCAGCCCCGAGCACCCCGTCCCCCCCCGCCCACCGGACCCTGCAGCCTGTCCCAGTGCCGGGTCAGGCTGGCACTGATGGCCCAGCTGTGTCCCAGCTGCGGGCCATGAGGGATCCTGGAATAGCTCAAGCTGGATCTCCAAAATCCAGTTGGAGGTCAGCTCGGATCACCAAATCCAAGCCCAACTCTCAGCATCAAGCCCACACTGGGCAACAGTGCTACAGAGATGATGAAGGGAGTGGAACATCTCCCTGCTGAGGAGAGGCTGAGGGAGCTGGGTCTCTTTAGCTTGGAGAAAAGGAGGCTGAGGGGTGACCTCATCAATGTTTACAAATATGTAAGGGGTGAGTGTCAGGGGGATGGAGTTAGGCTTTTCTCAGCGATGACCAGTGATAGGACAAGGGGTAATGGGTGTAAATTGGAGCATAGGAGGTTCAAGGTGAATATCCGAAAAAATTTTTTTACTGTAAGAGTGACAGAGCACTGGAACAGACTGCCCAGGGAGGTTGTGGAGTCTCCCTCACTGGAGACATTCAAAACCCACCTGGATGAGTTCCTGTGTGATGTACTCTGGGGGATCCTGCTCTGGCAGGGGGGTTGGACTGGGTGAGCTTTCCAGGTCCCTTCCAGCCCCTGAGATTCTGTGATTCTATGATTCTATGAACATCACCCAAGGGCCACCAGCCAGGAGGGCCATGAGCCGCGGGAGAAGGAGAAGGGGAATCCGGGGGACAGAGCCGCGGGAGCGAGGAACACCTTGGCACAAACCCAAGGCGCTTCACTCAACGGGAGGAAAATGTTTTGACTCCCGAGTCACCGGGCTTTTGTTCCAGGTTTGCTGTATCAGCTTCAAAAGGAAAATGTCACCGTGTGACAAAAAAAAAAAAAAAAAAAAAAC
>NW_009954140.1:6286289-6286872 GCF_000747805.2 Chaetura pelagica
CCCCCAAATCACAGCCCTTTTCCAGCAGCCGGAGCCGCAGCAGCTCCGAGCGGGAAGTTACACGGGTTTCATTAGTATTATTATTGTTATTATTTAATTCTCAAGGTCGTCGGATTTATGGATGGCCTGAGCTCACTCGTTATCAGACCCAGCCAAAAAAATATTGCAGATTCTTGTCCCTGCTTTACAGCAGCTCCCGGTGCCTGTTACAGCTGCTAAAAACGTTGCTGTTCAAAAAAAAAGGGAGAAAAGGAGACGAAATAAAGCGAGGGAGGGAGGGGGGAAAGAGCAAAAGGAAAAAAATGCAATAGGAGCCAGGGAAATGATGGATTGCGGTAGATAATCCATCTTGTCAGCCCAGGACTACATAACCTTGATGTCAGCGGGTATTTTTCTCTGTCTGAGCTCCCCGGGCTGGAGCCGCCGGAGCAGGAGGCACAGGGATGGTTCCCACCCACCCCACCTGCGGGAAACTGCCCCGATCTGGGGGTTCCCTTCACCCCCCTGCCCTGCCTGGGGAGGCGGATGTGAATTCCCTGTCCCGCGTCCCCAGGTGGGCGGTGGGGGGGGGGGGAAGGGGACA
>NW_009954140.1:6287904-6288683 GCF_000747805.2 Chaetura pelagica
CTTTCTTCTCCCCCGTCTCCCCCCCCCCACCCGCTCCTCCCCTCCGCTTCTGGGTTTTTATTATTATTTCTTTTTTTTTTCTTCCGTCTTTCCAATTTGCCTTTGATGTTCCTGGTATTTCTGCTTCCCTCTTAATAGACATCAGGCCTGGGTGTGCGGGGCTCGGTGAGGGAGTCTCTGCACACACGGTCCTGGCTCCGGTCAGTGGGGGTGGCTCAGGGATGTGGCCCGGGGGACAGGGAGGGTTTTGGGGATCCCGTGGGGCTGGGTGGGAGCTGTAGAACCCCGGTGCTGTGGGTCTCCGGTCTCTCCCTTCCCATTCTGCCCTGGCCTGGGATGGCTCCCTAGCTGGTGGTGGGGCTGGGGACTTGTCCCCCAGGCTTGGCAGGGCACGGAGAGAACCAGGAGAGGCTGCTCCTGCTGCTGACCCTGCCCCAGGCTCTGCTCCATCCCCATCCATCTCCTTCCCCGTCTGTCTCCGTCCTTCTCCCACCTCCAACCCCCTCATCTCCATCCCTCCTGTTCCCATCTCTCCCGTGTCTCTGTCCCCCCTCCATCTCCATCCCTCCTGTTCCCATCTCTCCCGTGTCTCTGTCCCCCCTCCATCTCCATCCCTCCTGTTCGCATCTCTCACTTCTCTCTGTCCCCCCTCCATCTCCATCCCTCCTCCTCTGGTTTCCAGCGCGTCCCCCTCGTGGTGCAGCCGGGAGGGAAACGCTTCCCTGAGCCAGGGCAGAGCTGGGGGCTGGGAAAGCAGGAGGCAGGGCTGCTGCCTGTCC
>NW_009954140.1:6288839-6292255 GCF_000747805.2 Chaetura pelagica
TCTGTCCCCGCTGCCACCAGCCCAGTGACCCCCCCGGAGCTGGAAGTTACACAACTCCACTTCGTTAGAGCTTCAAGGCAAATGTGACGTTAATCACGAAAACCTTGAAATTCCACCGGAGATTTAAGCCCTGGAAGGGAAGGGGGAAAAAAAAAATCCCTCTTTCCTGCCATCGCTTTCATTTCACTTTGAGGTTAATAGAAGGCTAATTTGAAAGCTCCCTGCTAATGAGAAAGCTAAAAATACTCCTCCCGTGCAGACCCTTCCTCTGTAGCTCCTGACTCGGTGGCAGCTGATGCTCCTGAGGACACGGTGCCCCCCACATGCCCCCTGTGGAGGGAGGGACGTGGTGACTTGGTGACCTCCCCAGCAGGGACGTGTCCCAGGCACAGCTGGGGTCACGCTGTGGTCCCGGGGCTGGCTCGGGCAGGGACAGGGGGGCTGGGCTGTGGGGTGCAGGGTTGTGGCTCTGGGGACCCTGGGTTGGCCAAATATGGCAACAGGGCCCGGGAGGGTTGTCAGCTACAGGAAAAGAAGCCCCCTGCCCTGCACCTTGAATCTAAACTGCTGTGAAGAGAGGTCTGGAGGAGCCCTGGGACGTGGCTGGGCTGTGGGGAGTCACCCTGGTACCACTGGGAGGTACTGGGATTTGCCAGGAGATGCTGGGACATGCTGAGAGATGCTGAGAAATACTGGGACTTGCCAGGAGAAGCTGGGAGATGATGAGAGATGTTAGGAGAAGATGGGACATATAAGGAGATGCTGGGAGATGCAGAAGAAGCTGGGACATGCTGAGAGACACTGGGACATGCCAAGAGATGCTGGAACATACTGAGAGATTCCAGGAAATGCTGGGATGTGCCGGGAGATTCTGGGAGATGCTGGGAGGTTCTGAGAGGTGCCAGGAGATGCTGGAACATGCTGAGAGATTCTGGGAGATGCTGGGATGTGCCAGGAGATGCTGGGAGATGCCAGAATATGTCACCAGGGCCACACACACCAGCACACTGGTGGCTGCCACCATCACCCCCCCACCCCAGCTCCTACTGATGGTTTAATTTTCCTTGGGGTTGCAGGGGGAGAATAAAAGCACCAGATAATTGTAGCGGAATGGGCTGATCAGTAATGTTTGGTCTCCTTTTTACAACCATTCCCCAGGGGCCCATTATGGTAATTTTTCTTCTATAACTGGCAAATTGTATAACAAGTCAGATGATAAACTCGCAAACCCGGCAGAAATTTGCATTTTAATACAACTGTCGGAATCATTTCTCTGGGTCGGGCTGGACGGGGCATCTCAGCCCTTGCTGCTGTGTGGGTGTTTGGGGGGTGAGGGTCCGAGCCCCCCGCTCCCCCAGGATGGCTCTGGCAGGGCCCTGTGGTTGGGAGCAAGGGTGAAGCCACCACGCTGCAAGGCCACCAGCTGCCGTGGGGCTGGAGGGCACAGGAGCCACCAGCAGTGGTGGCAGAGCTGTTTGACAAAGGCTTTTTCTGCCACGTGCTGTGATGTCCCCAAACTCTGCACCATGGTGTCCCCAAGCCCCGTGCTGTGACATCCCCAGCCTCGGTACCATCTCCAAATCCTGTGCCACCATGTCCCCAAGCTCTGTGCCATAATATCCCCAAGCCTGGTGCTGGTTCCAGGACAGCCCTGGGCTCAAGGCCATTTGGGCAGAGCCTGGTACCCACCCCTGGTCCAATCATGAAACCTGACTAAGGTTTGGAAAACGTTTGCCCAACGCAGAAAACTGCCACAGCATCAGCAGGGCAAGTAACACCCACCCCCAGTTATTTTCTTGCCTTCTTTTAGTCCAGTTTTATGAAGTGGCCTCTGGGACGGGACATGCCCCTGTGCAGTGGTGTCACTGGGATTCACTGGGGCTCTTCCTTGGAGCTCCCATCCCCCTACAACCTCTGCATCCCTGGCTGTGGATCAGATCCCACGTGCTGGAGCACAGCAGGGAGCTGAGGTTGTCCCCGTCCCCACACAGCTTGGGGAACCCCTCCTGTCACCTCCCCCCTGCCTCCGGGGCTGGCTGCTGTGTGCCAGCTCTGCAAGGGACATTAAACCAGCTGCCATCATCTGTCCAGAATTAGCACAAGTGACACTCGCTTTGTCCCCACATGTTTCCAGCTGGAGCAGATGGCCAGGCCACCGGCTGGGACTCGGCACCGCTCCACCGGGCACTGCCACGACACAAATGCTGGATTTCCCCTGGATCCACTGGGAAAGGCATCAGCCAAATGGCATCTGGGCTCTTCCAGCTGCCTGCAGTGCCTTACCCGGGATCCAGGAACAATTCCTGCTCTTTGAATGGAGTTGGCTTCATCTGGGAACTTACGGGATGCCCTGGCAATTACCAGCAACAACTTGCATTGACAAATTGCCTCTAATGGAGGAAGAAGGGGGAAGCCAAGGGATTTACCAGCAGGTGAGGACATGTCCTACATGCCAGGCGATGGCTGGTGGTTGCCATCCCAGGGGACAGCCACACATTTTGGGAGAGGAGCTGGCCACGCCACCGGGATGCAGGGTGCTCCAGTGGGGATGTGGCACAGGAGCCCCACATCAGGGCCACCATGGGATGCTCTGGTTTTCAGGAGGTTTGCCTGGCCCAGCTCTGTGGGGCTGGATCTGTCCCTCTGGAGCTGGTGGATTTGCCACCCTGCTTGCCAGCAGAGCCAGGCTCACCAGCACTGATGCACCCTGAGCCTGGGAGCTCTCCTGAGCATCCTGCTCCAGGCAGGAATGACGGCAGGGACAGAGAAGCTTTATTCATCCCCAGGGGCATGAGTAATGAAGGAAGAATCCATAATTACATTCCAATTAATTAAGGATGATGGACAGAGGGGACAGGATGACTCCACGCAAATCACACACGCTGCAAAGGTCCCTGCCCCTGCCACCATCACATTGATTTGCTGCTTTGGAGGAGGCAGGGAGAAAAAAGAAGAGGAGAAAGAGCTTCAGGTTCTAAGGATGATGGATCTGGATGGCACCGGGACATCCCGGGGCTGGCACTGGCCTGTGCTGGCTGTGGCACGGCTGCTTTGGGACAGGGGGGTTTGGCTTTACCAAGCTCAGCCCTGCCTTGGGTTGTGACTCCTCAGGACCTGCCTGCCCCACGGCCACCGTTCGGTGTGACAGCACCCGGCCCCGGGCTCCTGCCCGCCTGCTGCAGTTAATTAGTGCTCTGTCTCATTAGCACCTTTGTCTGCTCAGCCCAGTGTGACACAAGCAGGACACGGGGCACAGCGGCTGCCGCCTTCCCCTCTTTGGGCTTCCGGTGTTGGTCTCCGGCTCTGCACGCGTGGACACGCGTGGACACACATGCACCCAGGCATGCAGAGGTGGGCACACGCCTGCACACACACAAACACCCCCGCACACACACAAACACCCCTGCACACACACA
>NW_009954140.1:6292849-6293285 GCF_000747805.2 Chaetura pelagica
GCGTGGGGGGGGGGGCCGGGGCACCCCCCCCCGGCCGTTCCACTCGTGGCGCGGCCGTGTCCCTGCTCCTTCAGTAACTGGCAGGTCCCTGCAGGGCCCATCCTGCCTTTGCTTTCCCGGGACACCAGGAGTCGGTGCTTCCAACCGGTGTGCACAGCCCGATCCCCACCTGAAGGGGGATGGTGCGGAAAAGCAGCCGGGATGTGCTGAGAGACAAGAGGAAAGGGCAGCGGTGCCAGCAGAGTTATTCCCTCGGGAAGGGAAATCTCAGTGGCTGAGGCCACAGGACGGGGGTGGACATGGGTGTCCAGAGAGGAGAGCTCAAGTCCCCGGGCAGGAGTGTGTGGTATGTGAGCCGGGAGACAGGAGAGAGGAGAGGCTGCCGTGCTGCTGGAGCAGGCAGGATGGAGAGGTGAGGGCTGGGATGGGTGGGGTG
>NW_009954140.1:6293323-6297283 GCF_000747805.2 Chaetura pelagica
GGGGTGGGACGGGGTGGGATGGGGTGGGATTGGATAGGAAGAAAAAGCAATTTTCTTCCTCACCAGTCTGGCCAGAGATGTGCCAGGAGGACTTACTTGGAGGGAGGAGGGTCCTGCACCCCCCAGCCCAGCACCCCAGGGCCCAAGGAGGGGTCCTGGTGGGTCCCACTCCTCCATCCCCATCCTCCTCCTCTTCCTCCACAGCTTGGAGCTCCTGGGCCCTCCTTAACCCTGGGCTTTTCTCACCATGGTGACACCTCCCAGGCCCCAAAGGGCAGTCAGGGAAGCTGGTGCAAAGGTTGTGCTCAGCGCTCCAAGTTCATTCCCCTCCCGAGATCATTGGCTTTGAGCAGCCCAGGGGAGGAAAAGTGTTTAAGGAAAAGCATATTTTTTGAAAAAAAAAGATGCCAGCATCCCTTTAATTAAGCAATAAAATGAGTCAGAGCATGAGGAACTGCACGTTAATTCATCCTGACGACGTCGGGCACCGGGCCAGGCAGATCATCTTGCTGCAGCAATAAAATTTCATTTAAAAATCTTTTATTTTATCTTTATCTTTTTTTTTTAAATCTCTTGTTAATTTAACCAGGAGCCTAAAAAGTTACGAGCTGAGAAATCTGCCTGCTATGAACTTCCCACCCAACAAGCCCTGGCCCCTCTCCCTTCCAGCAGCCAGGGGCAGGTTTGAGCCACCCCCTCCCTTTCCCAATCCTGCATTTCAATATGAAATTATTTTATTGCCCACTGAAGAAAGGGGGGGAAAAAAGCAAGTGCCTAAAAAGTCATTTATTAATGGCTCTAAGTGTCATTAGGCAGAGAGATGGGGTAAAATATAGATGAGGCCGGGAAGAGCCAGGGATCCAAGTGCCATTTTTCCTGCTCCGCACATCGTTCCACAGCCCGTCGTGGCGAATCACGGCCGTGATTAGTAGCATCAAATGACTTCTGAAAAATGATTATGTGCCATTAAAAACATTAGTCTGTCTGAAACCAGCACAAACAAATGGCCGTGCTGGGGATGTGTCATCAGCTCCGGGCCCGGGGGGATGTGACAGGAATCCCGGAGGCTGGGTTGGTGCACCTGGGACATCTCTTTGCCCTGGCACAGACCTGCCTGCACGGATCATTGCATCAGCTCAACCCATCAACCCAGCCCCACCATCCCCAAGCCCATTGCCCCTTCTCCACCACCCCAACCCCTTGCCCTGACCCCATCCAAACAAGCATCCTGGCTTCATCATCCAAAACCATCTCCCTGAGCCATTGCCCTGGTTCCATCACCAAAACAATCAACCCCAATCATTGTCCTGGCTCCATCACACAAAGTCATCACCCCAACCCATTGCCCTGGTTCCATCACCCCAACACATCACCTCAACTCATGGCATTGGCTCCATCCCCCCAGCCTATCAAACCCATCACCCCAGATTCATGGCCCCACCTCTCCATCCCACCAACAGCACTTCCCTCCCTGCTCTTCCCACTTTAAGGGGACATAAATCCAGTTAGTACAACCAAAGAAGAAGAATCAAAATGTCACATCCGTGGAGATGGTTCCATTGAAGGGGTATTGATTGTCACAGAGAATATTCACACTTTATTCACCTACTTAGTCCCTTCCCCCAGGCACACATGAATTCATCAAACATTGTCACACCACATAATAATGCCTGTTCCCGGGTGTTGTTGCAGCAGATCAGACTTTATCCTGCCTTCCTGGAGGAGTTTGGGGAAGAAAGGCTTTGATGACAGAATAGAGGTGTGCTGGTGGCTGACGTGGACTCGTAGCCCCTCATTCCCATGGCACACAGGGCAGCTTAGCCTTTGTTCCCACCTCCTTGGGGGTTTTGGGGAAGGGTATGGAAATAAGTTGGAGAGAAAAGACGTTTGCCCTTTGTTTGCAGACTTTTATTGTCACCTTTTCACTGCTTTTTAACCAGGAGCCTAAAAAGTTACGAGCTGAGAAATCTGCCTGCTATGAACTTCCCACCCAACGAGCCCTGGCCCCTCTCCCTTCCAGCAGCCAGGGGCAGGTTTGAGCCACCCCCTCCCTTTCCCAATCCTGCATTTCAATATGAAATTATTTTATTGCCCACTGAAGAAAGGGGGGGAAAAAAGCAAGTGCCTAAAAAGTCATTTATTAATGGCTCTAAGTGTCATTAGGCAGAGAGATGGGGTAAAATATAGATGAGGCCGGGAAGAGCCAGGGATCCAAGTGCCATTTTTCCTGCTCCGCACGTCGTTCCACAGCCCGTCGTGGCGAATCACGGCCGTGATTAGTAGCATCAAATGACTTCTGAAAAATGATTATGTGCCATTAAAAACATTAGTCTGTCTGAAACCAGCACAAACAAATGGCCGTGCTGGGGATGTGTCATCAGCTCCGGGCCCGGGGGGATGTGACAGGAATCCCGGAGGCTGGGTTGGTGCACCTGGGACATCTCTTTGCCCTGGCACAGACCTGCACGGATCATTGCATCAGCTCAACCCATCAACCCAGCCCCACCATTCCCAAGCCCATTGCCCCTTCTCCACCACCCCAACCCCTTGCCCTGACCCCATCCAAACAAGCATCCTGGCTTCGTCATCCAAAACCATCTCCCTGAGCCATTGCCCTGGTTCCATCACCAAAACAATCAACCCCAATCATTGTCCTGGCTCCATCACACAAAGTCATCACCCCAACCCATTGCCCTGGTTCCATCACCCCAACACATCACCTCAACTCATGGCATTGGCTCCATCACCCCAGCCTATCAAACCCATCACCCCAGATTCATGGCCCCACCTCTCCATCCCACCAACAGCACTTCCCTCCCTGCTCTTCCCACTTTAAGGGGACATAAATCCAGTTAGTACAACCAAAGAAGAAGAATCAAAATGTCACATCCGTGGAGATGGTTCCATTGAAGGGGTATTGATTGTCACAGAGAATATTCACACTTTATTCACCTACTTAGTCCCTTCCCCCAGGCACACATGAATTCATCAAACATTGTCACACCACATAATAATGCCTGTTCCCGGGTGTTGTTGCAGCAGATCAGACTTTATCCTGCCTTCCTGGAGGAGTTTGGGGAAGAAAGGCTTTGATGACAGAATAGAGGTGTGCTGGTGGCTGACGTGGACTCGTAGCCCCTCATTCCCATGGCACACAGGGCAGCTTAGCCTTTGTTCCCACCTCCTTGGGGGTTTTGGGGAAGGGTATGGAAATAAGTTGGAGAGAAAAGACGTTTGCCCTTTGTTTGCAGACTTTTATTGTCACCTTTTCACTGCTTCCTGCAGCCCTGGGAGCCCTTTGGAGTGGGGATGTGGTGGCTGCTCCCCTTCTCTGGGAGAGGAAAGAGAGCAGCAAGGGTGAAAATAGATGCAGAAAATGAGACTTGAATGGGAAGGAAAGGCCACGGAGCTGGAACATCTCCTGGCAGGGGAGCAGACGCCTTCTCTGCAGCCAGCCCTGCTGCTGGACTGGGGTCCCACATCCCAGAGAAGCCCAGCAGGAGCAACACTGGGAGAAGAGGGGAAGGGACCTGGGAGTGCACGGCTGTGCTGGTGGGACCAGCCTGTTCTGGACCCCAAAGAAAGGTCCCAGGGGATGTGGCAGCTCCCTGAGGGCTGGAGACCCATGGGGACACCCCAAGTGCTGCAGCTCCTCAGTGTGAGCAGGGTGCTGCCACCGCTGTCCTCGGGCCACATGGTTGG
Source organism: Chaetura pelagica (assembly GCF_000747805.2). Classification (NCBI taxonomy): domain Eukaryota; kingdom Metazoa; phylum Chordata; class Aves; order Apodiformes; family Apodidae; genus Chaetura; species Chaetura pelagica. The sequence continues at coordinate 6,297,026 of NW_009954140.1, forward strand.
TGGCAGCCACCAGCCCTCATCTTCTGGTTGAAATTAATTGGCAGCACGAGCCACCTTTATTATTCATATTATTTGCGCGTTGATCTGATTGTGGGTAATGATTTAATCTGTTAATGGCCCCTGATTCAATCTGCTCCTCTCAGCCCTAATCTCCTTTCACCATCTCCCCCTGATTTCCTGGCTTCTCCGACGGCCTTTGCAGAGGGGCTGGGACCCCCCCCAGGAGGAGGGATGGGGGCACCCACAGCCAGTGCTTCC
>NW_009954140.1:6299773-6301477 GCF_000747805.2 Chaetura pelagica
GGGGCCGGGCGGGCTGCCCTGGTGGTGCCACTGCCGGTGTCACCCGTCGCTGCCACCCCCCTGCACGGGCTGTGTCCCACCAGCACCCCCTGGGCTCGTGGCCTGGGACCCCTGCATCGCTTGGCTTGTTTTTTTAGGGGGGAAGGATGGTGAGCGTGGCAGGAGATGGGGGACCCGGGGGTGAAATGGTTTTGTTGCTACGGTGCCCCAAAAATCCTCAGCTCCGGCCTCTCCCAACCCCCTGGAGCAGCTCCAGGCCCAGCTCCTGGTCCCGCGTGGCTGCGGGACCTGCCCCAGCCCAGCACTAATTAACAAAAAATATATATATTCAAGAGCTTCAAACGGTTCCTGATGCCTGCGGGAAAACTTCCAGCTGCGTTTATCCTCCTTTTTCCCTGCTCCAGCCACACCACGGTGCTGCTGCCGAACGTGACCCTCCCCGCCCCTGGGCTGTTCCCCCAGCTCTGTGTCCCCCACTCCTCAAATCTGCTCTCCTCTTTTCAGGGTATTTTCCATGAAAACGGGCTGGTTTGTTTCTTCGGAATTAATCTGCCTCCACTGCCTGTTCCCCACCCCGAGCCGGTGCCTCTCTTTGTCCCCGGCAAATAAAGAACAAAAGGGGAAAAGATGGAGAAAATGTGATCTCGCCTCCAAATGGGCTTTTATTTCCCCCCCCCCAAGTGGTCCAGGAGCCTGTTGTGCTCCTGAAGAGCCAGAGTGATGAACGTGAGACGGAAGCTGCCGGGAGGAGGGGATGGATCAGCTCTCAGCAGATCCCTGGGCTTTAAAAACCCAGAAAGGAAGAAAGAATGAGAGTGGAGGGAGAGGGAAAGAAAGATAATACCGAGGGATTGGAAAGAGTTTGCTGTCCCTGTTATTAATAAGCACATCCAGCAAATTGCACCCGAGCTCCAGAGCAGGGAATGGCAATTCCAGGCCCTTCTGCTCCGCGCCGGGGGGGGGGAAACTCCAGGAAACAGAGGGGAAAAAAATCAATTTCTGCTGCAGTTTGTTCCCTGAATGGGGGAATCTCCTGGGGAACGTGTCCTTTCATGTCTCCCATTAACTCTGCCCGCTCCCACCTCCCCTGCCTTCCCGCACAAACTGCACCGGGAAGAGGGACCTGAGACTCTGGAGAACGAGGCGCTGGGTGGAAGAGGAGATGGAAACCACCCACACCTTGGGGCTGGAGCCAACCTGGAGGTGGGCAGAGGGTCCACTGGGATTGGGCCTCCTGGAGCTGCTGGAGGAAGAGGAGGAGGAAGAAGAGAAAGATGAGGAGAGAGAGAAAGATGAGGAGGGAGAGAAAGATGAGGAAGATGAGATGAAGAGGAGGAAGAGGATCAGAAGGAGGAAAAGAAGGATGAGGAGGATCATGAGGATGAGGAGAAGTAACAGAAGAAGAGGGAGGAGGAGGAGGAAGATAAGGATGAGGATGATAAGAAAGAGGAGAAGGAAGATGAGGAGGATGAGAAGGAGAAGGATGAGGATGAAGAGGAAAAGGAGGATGACGAAGAGGACAAGTATGAGGAGGATGAGGGAGGGGGATGAAGAGGAAGGCTCCTCACCCTGCTGCTCCCTCCCCCGGAGGATGAGAAGGAGAAGGATGAGGATGAAGAGGAAAAGGAGGATGACGAAGAGGACAAGTATGAGGAGGATGAGGGAGGGGGATGAAGAGGAAGGCTCCTCAGCCAGCTGCTCCCC
>NW_009954140.1:6303523-6304125 GCF_000747805.2 Chaetura pelagica
AGCCGGTGCCCCCAGCCCCCGGCGTTCCTGGCGCGGCGCTTCCCGAGCAGAACCAGAAGGATTTTTTAACCTCCCGCCGGTACCCGGGGGGTGAATCGAGGCTGTTAATTGAATTTCATCAGGCTGAGCAGCCGGGCCGGGGGGAGGCGGCAGCAAAAGTGTTTGATGTGTTGCTAAAAGCCGCCGGTTTGGATGGGGTGGGAATTTTTTTTTTTCCCTTTTTTTTAAACTTCAAGCGGGTGGTAAAAAGCTCCGTCTTTGAGGAGCTAAAGACTCTCATGAATTATGTTTGTTGATTAATTCACCCATTCGGCTTTTAAATAATATTAATAAAGTCAAAGCGATTCCGTTCCCAGGGAGGAGAGGGAGCAGAGCTGGTCGGGGGGAGGGGGACAGGGACCCCCTCACTGGGGCTGGGACGATGGGGACACCCCAAAATGCCAGCCCTGGGGTTCTCAGCAGGATGGGGACAAGGACAGGAGGTCCCTCGCCCCCGTCACGCTCCCCCAAGGATTCCTGGGAGGATTTTGGGCGGCTTTGGGGTTTTGAGCGTGGCTGAAGCTCTCTCTTGTGGCAAAGCTGCTCCACTGCAGCCCTGCTCG
>NW_009954140.1:6308963-6309168 GCF_000747805.2 Chaetura pelagica
GCCGAGCGAGGGGGGCTCCCCCCGACCCGGCTGTGGGGAGGAACGAGGCCTCGGGGCGGGGGGCGGGTCCTTCCGTGGGAGCAGCGATCCTGGGGCGCCGGTGGGAGAAGCCGTGACCGGATTTCCCAGCCGTTCCCCCCTCCCCGCTGAGTCTCCCTTTTCCGTTCCAGCCTCGCAAAATTGAGGAGATCAAGGACTTCCTGCT
>NW_009954140.1:6309299-6309933 GCF_000747805.2 Chaetura pelagica
GTGACGTCTTGGGGGGTCTGAATTAAAAGCTGGGAGGTTTCCATCATTATTTGGTGTCGGGATTCCGGGGAGGAACTTGAGCGGGGTGGTTAATCCTTCCCCCTGCAGCCGTCAAGATCAAGAAGAACAAAGACAACGTGAAGTTCAAGGTTCGCTGCAGCCGGTACCTGTACACCCTGGTGATCACAGATAAGGAGAAGGCAGAGAAGCTGAAGCAATCCCTGCCTCCAGGTATTTTGGGATGTCCTGGATGCAGGGATTAAACTCGGGGGACAGTTTTCATTGCTCTGCCCACCCAGCAGGACCCGCTGGTCCCCCCGGTCAGAGCTTTGGGATCTTTCTCCCAATGGGATCTTTTCCAACCATGGAATTGTGTCTTTCTCCCCAGGTTTGGCCGTGAAGGAGCTGAAATGAGCCGGAGGATTTTCCCATCTTTGTTACAATAATTAATAAACTGGAGTTGTCCCCCTACGTGTCACTTGTGTCCCTTTTTCCCACCAGCTCCTGGGGGCGGATGTGGTGGGAAAGGGCCTGGAGACGGAGGGGTGACCCTGAAAGGGAGGGGGGACAGGGTGTGATGTGCCCATAGCGGGGGGGACACCGGGCGAGGCGGCCCCGGAACGGGGGCGAGTCC
>NW_009954140.1:6310526-6313034 GCF_000747805.2 Chaetura pelagica
GGACCCCTCCCCTTTCGCTCCGCGGGGACCCCCCGCCTCCCCTTTCTCCGAGTAGGGGGGACCCTCCGCGCGGGGAGAGGGGGAGCGGGTGGTCCCTGCGTCGCCCGGCTCTGCACAAAGCGCCCTTCTTCCCGGCGCCCCTCCCGCTCTGCCCGAGCCCCCCCGCCCGTCGGGGGATGCCAAGGGGGGGTCACCCCTCGCCTTTGTACCCGGCTCATGCAATCCCCTGCATCCGAGGGCGCGGACTGCCGTGACCCCTGAATGAGGAGAGTTTTGGGTAAAGAGGGGGTCCTCCCTCATCTTTGTGCCCACTGCAGGCCCTCAGCATCCCGGGACAGGGGCTGCCACGACCCCTGAATGAGGGGAGGGGCACAAGGGGATCGCCCGATCTATGCAGCCCCCCAGATCACAGCATGGGGACCACTGTGACTCCTCAATGAGTGGAGAGGCAAAGGAGGGTCACTTGGCTCACGTAGCCCTGTCTCCCAGGGTGTGGACTGCCATGACCCCTGAACGAAGGGTGGGGAGGCACAGTGGGATCACCCCCTTCTGCCACTCACTGCACCCTCTGCAATTCCCAGGGCACTGACCACCATGATCTCTAAATGGGGAGGGGGCTGCTCTGCAACCTGCAGCTTGATGGCCCTGCATGGAGACAGGGATGGGGACGCTTTCTCTTCCCCCCCCTTCCCGTGTGACAGTCCCGTGGGGCACTGGCTGTGGCTGCATCCTGCTCCCTGCTGGCACGTGACGGCTGTGGGTGCTGACTGTCCCCTCTCTTCTTCCCAGTCGCTGCTTTTCCTGGGCTTGGTGGCTGCTGTCTGCCTCGGCCTCAACCTCCTCTTCCTCACCGTCTACCTGATCTGCTTGTGCTGCTGCAAGAGGCACCAGGAGCCCGAGAGGAAGCGACCCCACTCCTGCTGTGTCACCTGGATGGCTGTCACTGCCGGGCTCATCTGCTGGTGAGGACTGGGGTGGGGACACGGGGCTGTCCCTCCATCACCGAGGGGGCTCTGTGCTCCCACCATTAATCACTTTAATTAGGTCTGTGCAATTAAATATAGTCCATCCCTTCCTTCTTGGGCATAGCCACCCATGCTGGGGCAGCCCCGGGGAGCAGCTGGGCAGCCCTGTCCCTGTCCCCACCATGGCCAAGCCTCCTTCCCAGCTAATCCCGGGTGGGATCGGGGCCGGGTCGCTAATCCCAGCCCGGAGCAGATGGTGGGTGGCAGCGTGACCCAGCTGGCAGGCCCCACGTGCCCGGCGTTAATTGCAGCCGGAGCAATTAAATGAGGGGGCACTGCTTCGCCTGGCAGCGCTCTGGTGGCTTCCCAAGCCCTTCTCAGGAGGACCCCTGCCAGCCACCCGTGTGTCCCCCAGCAGACCTGGCACGGGACACGGGGCCCTTCGGCTGCCCCGCTATGACCCACCCACCAGACAAAGGGGCTGGTTTTCCTGGGCAGAGCAAGCTGATGCCTGCAGGCGTTGGACAGAGCTGGGAAATGGCACTAATGAGCTTGGCGTGTTCCCCCCCGGGATCCTCCTGCTGCTCCAGCCTCAGGGCACCCACCAGCAGGCAGCAAGTGTTCATCCTGCAGCTCCCCAGGGGCTCTGAAACCCCCCCTGGCAGGCAGGCTGAGCCAGTTTGCAGCTGCTAAAGGCCAAACCGTGGCCAACGTGCCGGTGTCTGTGTTTTACCAGCGCGTGCCGTGGGGGAGGAGAGGGCACCGCGCGCCGGCCACGTGCTGGCATGTGTCTGTCTGGCCAGGGCAGGGACACGTCCCTCAGAGCTGGCTCCCACCTCCAGCCTGGCATTGCTCACTGGCACACCAGATTCCAGGGAGCACCAAAGTGGCTGGGGAGAGCTCACCAGGGGGCCTGGGCAGCCATGGCACAGCCCCCAGCCCCACCGCCTGCCACCCCCCCTGGGGCTGAGCCCAGGAGCAGGTTTATTCAGGAATCCCTTCCCGTGGATTCCCCCAGTCTGCTTTGCCCAGCCCCTCTGCCCTCAGTCTCCTGGGGTTTGGCAGGAGCTTCAAACCCACCATGTCCAACAGATGGACCAGCTCTGGGCTTGTGTCCCCCCAGCCCCACAGGCACAGCAGGGAGCAGGTCCACATCCCCATGCTGTCCCTGCTTTGGCCCTGCCCTGCCAGGAACAGGGGGTCCCCACATCCTCCCTGGTCCCGAGGCAAGGCACCCGTGTTGGGGTGAGCATCTCCCCCCCCTCTAACAGGGGGACCCCTCTCTGCCCACAGCGTGGCCGTCGGCATCGGCTTCTACGGGAACAGCGAGACCAACGACGGGGTCTACCAGCTGCTCTACGCCCTGGACCACGCCAACCACACCCTGACTGGCATGGACTCGCTGGTAGGGCCACGGGGCAGGCTCCCCCCATCCCATCTCCTCCCTGTCCCCCAGGGTCACATCCATCCCCCATCTCGGGTTTGGTTAAAGCACCGTGGGAGCCTCCAGCTGGAGGGGCTTGGGCATCCTGCGCTTGCTGGA
>NW_009954140.1:6313050-6313534 GCF_000747805.2 Chaetura pelagica
AGGCCGGCCCCGCTGAGCGCGGGAGGGTGACCTCACCCTGCAGAATGGGGCCTTTGTGGCCGAGAATGGCCGGGGGGGGCACAGCGGGGCCACCCCAGGGGTGGATCCAGCTCAGGCACAGGGGGGTTGATGTGGGGCTGCTTTCCCGGAGGGTCATCTTCACGTGGATCATAGAATTCCAGGCTGGGTTGGGTCAGAAGGGACCTTAAAGATCATCTAGTTCTTACCCCCCTGCAGAGAGCAGGGCCGTTGCTCCAAGCCCCATCCAACCTGCCCTTGAGAACTTGCAGGGATGAGGCAGCAAAAGCTTCCCTGGGCAACCTGGGCCAGGGTCTCACCACCCTTATCATAAAGAATTTTTTCCTAATGTCTAACCTAAATCCCCCCTCTTCTAGTTTAAAACCCTTCCCCCTCAGCCTGTCGTTCCCTGCCCTTGTCCCAAGTCCCTCCCCAGCTTTCCTGGAGCCCCTGCAGGCACTGGAAG
>NW_009954140.1:6314168-6315302 GCF_000747805.2 Chaetura pelagica
AACAGGGGAACCCCTCTCTGCCCAGAGGGTGGCCGTCGGCATCGGCTTCTACGGGAACAGCGAGACCAACGACGGGGTCTACCAGCTGCTCTACGCCCTGGACCACGCCAACCACACCCTGACTGGCATGGACTCGCTGGTAGGGCCACGGGGCAGGCTCCCCCCATCCCATCTCCTCCCTGTCCCCCAGGGTCACATCCATCCCCCATCTCGGGTTTGGTTAAAGCACCGTGGGAGCCTCCAGCTGGAGGGGCCTGGGCATCCTGTGCTTGCTGGCCAAGCCCCAGGGCGGCCCCGCTGAGCGCGGGAGGGTGACCTCACCCTGCAGAATGGGGCCTTTGTGGCCGAGAATGGCCGGGGGGGGCACAGCGGGGCCACCCCAGGGGTGGATCCAGCTCAGGCACAGGGGGGTTGATGTGGGGCTGCTTTCCCGGAGGGTCATCTTCACGTGGATCATAGAATTCCAGGCTGGTTTGGGTCAGAAGGGACCTTAAAGATCATCTAGTTCTTACCCCCCTGCAGAGAGCAGGGCCGTCTTCAACTTGACCAGGTTGCTCCAAGCCCCATCCAACCTGTCACCACCCTTATGCAGGGATGAGGCAGCAAAAGCTTCCCTGGGCAACCTGGGCCAGGGTCTCACCACCCTTATCATAAAGAATTTTTTCCTAATGTCTAACCTAAATCCCCCCTCTTCTAGTTTAAAACCCTTCCCCCTCAGCCTGTCGTTCCCTGCCCTTGTCCCAAGTCCCTCCCCAGCTTTCCTGGAGCCCCTGCAGGCACTGGAAGCTGCTCTAAGGTCTCCCCAGAACCTTCTCTTCTCCAGACTGAACAAACCCAACTCTCTCAACCTGTATCCAGAGCAGGGCTTCTCCAGCCCTGAAGTCATCTTCATGGTCCTCCTCTGGGGCAAATGGCTGTGCTGGGTGTGTGTCTGACAGTGGGGAAGCCCCCAGCAGGGCTGATCACCCCCCGCCCCGTCCCCAGGTGGCCGGCACCACGCTGCAGATGCAGGTGGGCTTGGAGCAGCACCTGGCGCGGCTGAATGAGCTCCTGGCCAGGCGGGGGGATTACCTGCAGACCCTCAAGTTCATGCAGCAGCTGGCAGGCAGCATCACCCTGCAGCTCTCGGGGCTG
>NW_009954140.1:6315566-6319409 GCF_000747805.2 Chaetura pelagica
ATGCTGTGCTGTGGGCTGCTCGCCCTCATCCTCAGCTGGGCCTCCATGGCCCTGGACACGGCGGCGGCGGTGGTGAGTGGGGGTGGTACTGGCCGTGCCCCCCGTCACCTCCTTCCCAGCCCCAACCTTGTCCCTCTTGTCCCCACAGGGCACCAGTGACTTCTGCGTGGCCCCGGACAAGTTCATCATGAACCAGACAGACAGTGAGATCAGTGCAGGTAGGGGCTGGCCCCAGGGTATGGTGTGGGGACAAGCTGGGGGCAGGGACTCCCCAAAACCTGCTGCAGGGTTTGGGGGGATCCAGAGCTCTCCACTGCTGTGTTGCCTCCCCCCTCCCATGCTGCTCTCTGCCCCTCGTCTGCTCACACCAGTGTCTCCCATTTGCTTTGCAGAGGTGGTTCATTATTACCTGTACTGTGACCAGAGCCTGAGCAACCCCTTCCAGCAGGTACAGAGGGGCAGCACACCCCGCCTTGTGTGGGGTGGGGGTGGCTCCGGGCAGCTCCATGACTGCTCCCTGCTCCCTCCCTGCAGGTTCTCACCGTCTTCCAGCGCTCACTCACCACCATGCAGATCCAGATCCAGGGCCTGATACAGTTTGCACTGCCCCAGTTTCCAACAGCCGAGGTACAGGGTGAGGGAGGCCAGGGCTCTGTGCCCCTCCTCTGCTCCCCATCCTGCCCAGGTCTTCTCTCACCCCCCCCCATCTCCTGCAGAAAGACCTGCTGGGAGTCCAGCAGCTCCTCAACTCCTCAGAGACCAGCCTGCACCAGCTCACGGCCATGCTGGACTGCCGGGGGCTGCACAAGGTGAGGGGGGTGCTGAGATGGGGCTGTGCAGCTCCTGGGGTCTCCCTCCCCCTCCTGCTGCCAGCCCTGCCCCATCCCATCTCCTGCTGCAGGACTACCTGGATGCCCTCATTGGCATCTGCTACGACGGGGTGGAGGGTTTGCTCTACCTGGTCCTCTTCTCCCTGCTGGTGGCCGCCTCCTTCTCTGCCATCATCTGTGCCACACCACGTGCCTGGAAGCACTTGGCAGGCAGGTGGGTCTGTCTGCCGAGAGCTCCTGCTCACACAGCCCCCCTGCCTTCACCTGGGGGGGCATGGGGCTGTGGCATTGCCTTGGGGGCCATGGGGGGCGCTGAGGACTGGTGTCTTCATAGAATCATGGAGTAGTTTGGCTTGGAAGGATCCTTGAAGATCATCTAGTTCCAACCCCCTGCATGGGCAGGGACACCTCCCACCAGACCAGGTTGCTCCAAGCCCCATCCAAGCTGCCCTTCAATACTTTCAGGGATGGGGCAGCCACAGCTTCCCTGGGCAACCTGGGCCAGGGTCTCACTACCCTCATAGTGGAGAATTTCATCTTAATGTCTCACCTAAATCTCCCCTCTTCTAGTTTGAAACCATTCCCACTTGTCCTCTCACTCCCTGCCCTTGTCCAAAGCCCCTCACTGGCTTTCCTGGAGCCCCTGCAGGCACTGGAAGTTGCTCTAAGGTCTCCCTGGAGCCTTCTTTTCTCCAGGCTGAACACCCCAACTCTCCAGAGCAGAGCTGCTCCAGCCCTCAGATCATTTCCATGGCTTCCTCTGGACTCCCCCTAACAGCTCCATGTCCTTCTTGTGCTGGGGACCCCAGAAGTGGACCACAGCACTGGAAGGGGCTCTCACCAGAAGGGAGTAGAGGGGGAGAATCCCCTCCCCTGACCTTCCTTCTCCCCTGCAGGGACCGTGACTACGACGACATGGACGAGGAGGATCCCTTCAACCCCCAGGCTCGGCGCATCGCCGCCCACCACCCGGCGCGGGGGCAGCTCCGCAGCTTCTGCAGCTACAGCAGCAGCCTGGGCAGCCAGAGCAGCCTGCACCCCCCGGCCCAGACCATCTCCAACGCCCCCGTCTCTGAGTACATGTGAGACCCAGCCCCCCATTCCCTCGGCCTTGGGTCCCCCCCCTCCACCTCGGGGATGGAGCGTCACCCCGCGTTGGGGACGCAGGGTGATGGTGGGGGTCTCTGTGCTTCCCCCCTCCCAGGAACCAAGCTGTGCTCTTTGGTGGAAACCCCCGTTATGAGAACGTCCCCCTGATCGGCAGAGGGTCTCCTCCCCCCACGGTACGGTGGGCAGCTGAGGCCAAATCCTTCTTGTGACACACCCCGTGGGCCAAGGGGGGGGTTAGCTGGGGGGCTGGGACCCCCTCTGGCTGTCAGAAGGCTGCTCAGCCTGGGCACCCACGAGGGCTGCTGGGGTGGGGATGGGGGAGCTTGGCCCCCTCCTCCTGCCCTTGCAGAGGACGTGCCCCATCTGCGAGCACATCTCCTGCCCGTCTCACTAACCCAGTTCCCAGCTGGGCTGCAGGGAGAGAGGGCACCAGCCACGTGCTTGGAGGAGACCAAAATAGTCCCTTCAGCTGCTCTTCTCTGCTTTAATTCTTATTTATTCTGACTTTCAAAGGGTGCTTGTCCCAGTCACCCGGGCATGTTTACATTTCCCTGCTGTTTGTTCAACCCACCCTGCCTGTTAACGCCTGCTTTTCTTTTTATTTGTTTACTTTTATTTATTTTCTTTTTGCATCATTTATTTTGGAGCTAAGTTGCCCATCAAGAGTAAGTTCAGCTGCTTCCTTCTCCCTCCTCATCCTCCTCCCCTCTGCATCCCTCCATTCCCTTTCCTGTGGGGCTGGTTTTGCTTTTGGGGAGAACTTGGAGGGTGTGGGAGGGATGGGACCACATTTTGTCCCTAACATGGCTGAGTTACAAGAGGATTTGCAGCTCCTGTGCCTTGAGAGTGGGAATGGTCCTCATCTCCATCTCCTTCTTGGTGTGTTTGACCCCCTTCCCTCTCTGGCAGCACTGAATTGGCTTCTGTGCCTCTACCCAAAGCAGTGATGCCCCCCTGGCCCCTCCCTCATGGTGGTGGCACCAGGTCTGGGCATGCTGCTGTGCCAGGGACACTGTCCTCACCTCTTCCTGGGAAGATTTTTGCCATCAGGTGAAAGTGTGGAGCTGCAGGAGGCTGTAATCCGATTGCCCAGACTCGGCAGCTGGGGAGGCTCTTCCTTGATTGGGTGGGGGTGAATGAGGGGGATTAATTTGAGCACTTCTTCCAGCCCTGAATGGTCTAATTTAACCAGGATTCAGATTCCCTAAGGAAGGACTTTGACGGTCCACGATAACAAACTAGGAATAATCTTCCTTAATGCCTGGCCAGGTCCCCCCACCCAACCTCAAAGTGCTGGAGAAATTGAATTTTGTGCTGTTGGTGGAGTGAAGGGGGCTGGAGGGTTTGATCCCCGACATTCCTGCCCTGTTCCTGGTGCAGTGAGGGGCCCAGTGTGAGCTCCCTGGGATGTGTCCCAGCGTGAGCCCCTTTGGGAGGCTCTCCTGGGATCAGACACATCCAGACTTGGAGCCTGGGGCTGAATCAGCTGCCAGGGTGGGCACAGGGAGGTGCAGGACGAAGCTGCCCGATGTCCCAGCAGTGCAGGAAGGGGCAAAGCAGAGTCTGTGCCACTGGAAGTGTCTTGATTTGGGGAGGGTGTCTCTTCTCTTCCAGCCCTCAAAGAAGCTGGAGAGACCCAGCTGTGGTGGATTTGGCCCCCTCACCCATGCCAGATTAATTGGTATTTAATACACCTGGGAAGTGATCTTCCCTCTCCCTCCTCAGGCTTTCTCCGGCAGCAGGGACAGGCTGGGCTGGGGCTGGGGGGGCCGGGGCTGTGCTGACCCCCTCCTCCTCTCCCCGCAGTACTCCCCGAGCATGCGGGCCACCTACCTGTCGGTCACCGATGAGCACATCAGGCACCAGGGCGCCGAGTTCCCCGCCTAAGGCGCCCGCCCAGAGC
>NW_009954140.1:6319555-6321273 GCF_000747805.2 Chaetura pelagica
GCGTGTGCACCGGGAAGACCGGAGATGCTTTATAACCCCCCCACCACCACCACCACCCCCCCGTGTCGGCTTCTCTCTCCATCTCGGGATGTTTCACGCCGTGGAGAGGAGCCTTGTCCAGCTCCCCCCGGGACCACGGGCTGCCCCCCGGGACCAGCCCCTCGCAGAACCAACCACTAGTGATCCCAGACCCTTCCCGGCGCCTGCCGGTGGCTTTGTCACTCCCCCGGGGTGACACCTCTGCTCCTCACGGGCAGACCCCGCTCCCCGTGCCCCCCTCGCTGCCCCCGGGCCGGAGGGGGCTGTAGGATTAGGGGTGGTTTTGATCTTCCTGGTTTTCTTTTGCTTTGCTCCTGGGTTGCACGAGTTCTGCCCCGGGCAGAGGCAGGGTTTGAATTGTTGCCTCTCCCTGCGTGGTTTTACTGCCGTGCGTGTTGGTAGCAGGTTTCTGGCTGGATTTTAGGCTCTTTTTGGCAGTTTGGCTCCCCGGGGCAGCAGCGTGGGCTGGGGCAGGCTCCCCTCGCCCTGCAGGACCGCCCTGGGGTTGCCACAAACCCCCTGGGAGAGGGGTAGGGACTGCTGGGGTGTCCTTGGGGCAGAGAAGGGCACAGTCCTGCCTGGCAGGTTTAGGGGTTCTGAGGAGCCGGGGGCAACTGGCAGGAGCAGAACCGGCTCCTTTGGGGCTGCCCTGGGAGCGTCGGGGGGACACGAACAGAAGCCCCTTCTCCACAGCAGCCCCTCGCTGGCTGCAGGCAGGGAGAGCCCCTGCTCTGTCCCGCCACCCCAGGATGGACCCAACCTCCCAGTCCAGGGGGTTTTCCTGCTCTCTCCCCTTCCTGGCCCCTCTCTCCCCACCCACCGTGCTCAGCACCGCAGCAGGGGCTCAGCCAGGGCTGGGTTTGCCCCTCACAGCCCTGGCTGTGCCTCACCAGGGGGGGGAAAAAGCCTTTCCCTCTCTGATTACAATTAGCAGCTGCCTCCTGTGGTGTTGGGGGGTGGGTTTCCCAACCCCTCCCCTCCTCCCTGCTTTGGCCAAAGCCCCTGGCAGACCCCGGGGTACCAGGCTGTCCCCCCGTGGCTCACAGGGGGGACTTGACTCGGTAGCAGTGACTCACTGTGTCTTTTAAAGAGAACTTGGACAAACCCTTGGGGCCCCTAACGCCATCAGCCCACCTGCCCAGCGTTCCTTACTGCTGGAAATGTCCAGGTGACCTTTTTTTATATTAAATTTTTGGCTTTTAACCTTTGGATGTAACGGTACCGGTAGAGGAGCTGGTTGGAAACGCACGTGAACTAACTAACCTCGTTGGGACTCCGTCTAGGAGGGGGGTCCGGCCTCGTTTGTATCTGCCCCTTGGGGAAAAGACAATAAACACTTGTACTAAATGCCTTTCTCCGGGCTGTCCTGCGTCCGGCGCGGGGGCTGGGACCCTTCCCGGCGTGGGCCAAGGGATCAAACGTTGATGGCAGCGTTTCTTTGCGATCAAAGCTGGTTTGAATTGGGCTCCAGCCCTGCCCGGGCAGGTTTTGGCCGCGCAGCACCCGGGGCAGCCCGTGATCTCCATCCCCGCGCTCGGGATGCGGGTCCCTGCAGGACCCGGCGCTAATTGCTCACCCTCATTAGCCAGGTCACGTGGTACCGCCCCAAGATGGCGCCCCCCCTGGGGTGGCGGTTGCCTGGCAACGGCAGACGCGGCCCGGGCCCCGTCGGGTGGGAG
>NW_009954140.1:6321776-6327821 GCF_000747805.2 Chaetura pelagica
CCGCAGGAGCCCGAGCAACCCTCCCGCTTCCGGAAGAAGCTGGAGAAAGACGAGAACTACATCAACACCATCCTGCACCTCGGCACCGTAAGGGCCTGCCCGCCCCTCTCCCCCCCCTCCTGCCCCCAGAGCCCCCTGCCCTCGCCCGGGCAGCGCCCTGGCCTCTGCCTGTGCTCCCCTGCAGCTGATGGAGCACTACGTCAGGCAGAACAACACCATCGACATCTACGAGGAGTACTTTGAAGAGGGTGACGCGGTGGAGCTGGAAGACCAGCCCCCCTACGCAAAAACCATCAACATCCTCAGGTAGCGCGGCCAGCCGGGCTCAGCAGGGCCACAACGAGCTGCTAAACTGCCTTTGGAGGCAAAGCAGGGGGAAAACCCGTGGGATTTAGGATAGACCTGGGTCCCTTTATGGATGGAGAGACTTGCTGCAGCCCCCCTGCTCCATCTGCTCCATCCCTCCCTGCCCAGGCACTTTGCAGAGAGGCACCACGGCCCGAGGGCAACCACAGAGCATTGAATAGTGCTTTGGTCAGGATTTAGTCTTTCTGGTGCCTCAAAGATTGTTTTCAAATGTCAGGGGCTGTTAGCTCATTTCTAGAAGTCAGATCCAGTAACTTAATTGGATTCTTAGAAATGTGTAACTGGAAAGACTTTATTAAATCATCAGCTCTTCTCCCCTCCCACCCCAAGCCCCACGAGAGTCGTTTCCTGCACTCAATGCTCCAGGGCTGCAGCTTGTTTTAATTGCAATGCCCACAGTTTCCTGTGGGAGACCATCAGCCCAGGGCGTGACAAAGCTGTTAGCAACCCACCATCTTCCTTTGATGTCCTGTTATCCAAAAGGGATCCAAACGTAGTCAAGAGGCCGGCCACACGTCTCTCCTGGAACCCCAACGCGAGCGAGAAACTGGCCGTGGCTTATTCCAACCTCCAGTTCCAGCACAGCACAAAGGACATGAGCTTTGATTCCTACATCTGGGATCTGGGTGAGGGGAAGGGAAAGCCCAGTGGTCGGTAATGCTGCTGCTGCGGAAGTTCTTTGTGCCTTCAGAGTGTGTGAGGAGGCCTCACAGCCCTGAGGGAGGGTCAGCGGGGGCTGGGTTCCTGCTCTGCCCACAGATCAATGCAGGAAAGGGGAGAGTGGGAGCTGAAAGCTGGCTGACAGGTGGGAAATCATCACTGCAATCCCAGTGCACAATTTCCTGCACCAGGCACCGGAGCCACGTGGCTCTTGGGTGGTTCTTGTTTTTGTAGGGTTGTTTCACTTGGGCTTCAGTAAGAACCAGGCAGCACAAGCCCAGGCTGAGAACTGCCCTGTTTTGCCAAAGATTCTCAAGCCTGTTGGATTTTGGAGTGAAAAACACGAAGAAGAAGGTTTGGGGCTATGGGGGTTGGGGTACCAGGGGTCTGCCCCCAGGCTGGCAGATGAGGACAGGTCAGCTCCATTGTCCTGGCAACACTGTCACCTCATCCAGCATGACCAGGAGCCAGGCATGGAGGACTGGGATGGGGGAGAGGGGGGCAGGTTTAGGGCTGCTGTTACACTTTGCTCTTTATTCATCCTTTCCTGGCAGGAAACCCCAACGAGCCAGAGATTGCTCTCTCACCATCCTCCCCTCTTGTCTCCCTGGAATACAACCCCAAAGACTCCAACATCCTGTTGGGAGGATGCTACAATGGGCAGATGGGTAAGGAAGGTGGATTAGATGTGAGGTCATGTTAATGAGGCTCCAGTTTAATTCAGCAAGAGCCTGGTTCCAGCCCTGCTGCACTCACAAAGGATGAAATGTCATTAGTGCACCCAGGGAGGTTCAGCCCCCCATCCTGGCTTGGACAGTGGGGCAGCATCTCCTCAGCAAACAAAGGAGCTGGGCAAGGGAACCAGTGCAGATCTTAACAGCTCTTCTTCCTTCCCAGCTTACTGGGACATCAGGAAAGGGGAGCTGCCCGTGGAGGTGTCCACTGTGGAGTTCAGCCACAGAGACCCCGTGTATGGAGCTCTCTGGTTGCAGTCCAAAACGGGCACTGAGTGCTTCTCAGCCTCCACTGACGGGCAGGTAACAGGCAGGGGCAGGGAAGGGTGCTGGGCACTTGGGAACAGTCCCATGGCAGCACAGGAACCAGGTCCCAGGCTGGCACCATGGACTGGCACAGGGCACTCAGCCCCCCAGAACCCTCGGCTGGGCCAGGGGCAGGCCCTGCTGCCCCCTCCTGCTGCTTGTCCCCTGCAGGTCCTGTGGTGGGATATCCGCAAGCTGTCCCAGCCCACCGAGAAGGTGATCTTGGACATCAGTGGGAGAGGGAGCCTGAGGGACTCTCTGGGTGCTGTTGCACTGGAATTCGAGCCCACCCTGGTGAGCACCCATGCTGTCAGGACCACCCTGCCTGCACACAGCCAGCACCCACAGCAGGCTGCTGTGCTGCCCCCCTGGCACACACCAGGTGGTCCCAGCCTGCTGATGGCTGCTGTCTCCTGCTCCCACCCTCAGCCCACCAAGTTCATGGTGGGCACAGAACAAGGCATCGTCCTCGCCTGCAACCGCAAGGCCAAGACACCCCAGGAAAAAATCAGCGGCACCTTCAGCGGCCACATCGGACCCATCTACGCGCTGACCAGGAACCCTTTTAACCCCAAAATCTTCCTGACAGTTGGTGGCTGGGCTGCTCGGATCTGGTCAGAGGAGATCAAGGAATCGGCAATTATGTGCACCAAGTAGGTGTGGGTGTGTATGTGCCCTGCAGAAACCCTTCCTGTTGGTGGAAGGGCATCTTTGGGGCAGACAGCCAGCGGGGGCTGGGATGGTCACCAAGGCAGAGCAGTGCTGGGATGGAGGGTGCCCAGGTCTGGGCTGGTGGCTCTAGGTGCTGTGCCATGGGGGGATGTGCTGCCCTGCAGGGGGTTGGAGGCCATGAGCCCATCCCCGCTGCCCCGGGTCTGCCGGCAGGAACCACTTCTCCTACCTGATGGACGGATGCTGGAGCACCATGAAGCCGGCCGTCTTCTTCACCGCCAGGTCGGATGGCACCCTAGATGTCTGGGACTTCCTCTTCAAGCAGAAGGACCCATGCCTCAGCCTGAAGGTTGGGTCCCTCGGCCAGGGAGGGGAGTGGGGGGGCTGCACCAGACCAGTGCCGGCAGGGGGTCTTGACATGAAGCAGGCAGAGCCCAGGGATCAAGTCCCACCCTGCCTGCGTGGATCCTGGGATAGCTCCATCAAGCAGTACTGTTCCCTGAGCTGAACCTGGGGCACAACATGCCCAAAAATGCACGTGTAGGCTCCTGTTGGTGGCAGCCACGTGGATTTGCCGGCTCATCCTGCTTGATTTCCCCTCTGGGGTGTCACTCTGGGGCTAAGTGCCACCCACCTGTCCTGCCTCCCCAGATCTGCAACGAACCCCTGGACAGTCTGCGCCTGCAGGACAACGGCTGCATCCTCGCCTGCGGCTCCCGGGTGGGCACTGTCACCCTGCTGCAGATCTGCCCTGCGCTCTGCACCCTCCACAAGAACGAGAAGAACGTGGCCAACAACGTACGTGCCCTCTGAGCCACAAAACTGCTGTGCCGGGTCACGGCAAAGCCCTCGGCACCGCCCGCGTGGGGTGCCCTGCCAGCCCCGTGCCCCTCAGTGCCCCTTCTGCTCTAGATGTTCGAGCGGGAGACAAGGAGGGAGAAGGTCCTGGAGGCCCGGTACCGGGAAAGGCGGCTGAAGGAGCGTGCCCAGTCGGAGGGTGTGGGGGCAGAGGTGGAGCAGTTCCAGCAGACCCCTGAGGAGGTGTTTATCGACACCCGCAACAAGTACTTCTCGGTCATTGAAGACGAGCTGCAGAGGAAGATGCAGGAGACAACTGTGCTGTACGAAGTGCGCCAGGACGAGGAGGGCGGAAAGGAGGAGGGTGGAAAGGTGGAGGATGAAAAGGAGGAGGATGAAAAGGAAGAGGATGAAAAGGAGGAGGAAGTAAAGGAGGAGGAAGTAAAGGAGGAAGATGTAAAGGAGGAGGATGTAAAGGAGGAGGGTGGAAAGGAAGAGGATGGAAAAGAGAAGGATGGAAAAGAGGAGGATGGAAAGGAGGAAGAGAATGCTGCCAAGGTCAGTGCCTCCAGCTTCACCTTGCTTGCCCCCCCGTTTGCCCGGGTTGCTGCTCTGTGTCTCTGGGGATGAGGCTTCTGGCCCTGATCTGGGCTGAGGTTGTGGGGTCTCTGCCTCTGTGGGGTGACAAGTTGAGGGTCCCACAGCTCCCTGACCCCACAGCTGCTCTTCCACAGGAGCCGTAGCCAAGACTGGACCAGTGGCCCGTGCAGGAACCCCCGTGTTGGCCACAGATGCTCACTGGCCCTTTGCCCTCCTGATTTATTTTCTTTCTTTGGGTTGAATAAACAGGAGCGTTTCCACGTCACGTTTCCTGTTTTGTCACCGTGGGGTTGAGCAGAGGGTGGGAAAGTCGTGTCTTCTCACTCTTAGTCTCCTCACCCCAGCCCAGGCCATGGATCAAAGCCAGCTGCTGACCACGACAAGGCACCCTGGCCTTGGGGGTGTCCCTCAGGGTGTCCCCATCCTGGTGACTGGGTTATCAGCACTGAGTAAACACCCCCCAGCCGCTGCCTTGCCTGGCAATGATTAACGAGCTGCTGGTTATGCTCACCCTGCAGCACCATGGGGACATGGCACAGGTGGCATCCCCTGTGCCAGGGTTGGGATGAGCCCCCAGCAGGATCCTTCCCCAGGCTCTGGGCAGGGGGTGAGGCTGGGCAGGAGCCAGGCACCAGTCTTGCTGCTCAGCCAAGAGCCTTCGTTAAGGGTCAGCTCTAATTGCACCAATAATTAGCGGTGGAAAGGCATCTCCCTGAGCCATGTGCTGGCTGTGCCCCGTGTGGGACAGGCCATGTTGTCACTCAGCTCATGGCACCCTGACTGTGCCCCATGACCGTGTCCACCACCCCTGCATGCAGTGCCAGCCACTGTGCCAACAGCAGCCACTGATGGGAGCACCTCAGCATCTCCAGGGGGCCAGGGCAGAGCAGGATGGGGACATCCAGCCTCCACGGTGCCTCCCAACCCAGACTAGGGCGGTCATTCAGCCCCACAACCCCCTCCCAGGAGGGCAGGGTGTCCTTGCACCCTGGCAAGGACATGAAGGCTCTAGGGGACAGGTGAGGCTGGGCAGGAGCCAGGCACCAGTCTTGCTGCTCAGCCAAGAGCCTTCGTTAAGGGTCAGCTCTAATTGCACCAATAATTAGCGGTGGAAAGGCATCTCCCTGAGCCATGTGCTGGCTGTGCCCCGTGTGGGACAGGCCATGTTGTCACTCAGCTCATGGCACCCTGACTGTGCCCCATGACCGTGTCCACCACCCCTGCATGCAGTGCCAGCCACTGTGCCAACAGGAGCCATTGATGGGAGCACCTCAGCATCTCCAGGGGCCAGGGCAGAGCAGGATGGGGACATGCAGCCTCCACGGTGCCTCCCAACCCAGACTAGGGGGGTCATTCAGCCCCACAACCCCCTCCCAGGAGGGCAGGGTGTCCTTGCACCCTGGCAAGGACATGAAGGCTCTAGGGGACAGTGAGGACCAGCAGCTGGCCGTGAGTCCTGGCCGGTGGCACAGTGTCCCCGAGGGGACCTGCTGAGTGCAGCAGGGACAGCTGGATCCTGGCACCCTCCAGCTGCACCCCCTGGGGCTGGGACACAGTGGAGCGGGGACATGAAGGGGACGGGGTGGCCAGTGTGGCTTGAACATCCTGCCACCCCACCGTGACACCTCAGGGCTTGTTCAGCAGATGCTGTTAGGACACCCTGGGGAGTTTGGGCGCCACAGCCCCCCCGGTCCCACCTCTGTGCCTCCGCGGGCTCTCCCATCGCCGAGCGGCGCCGGGTGCCAGCAGGAGGACAGGGACACGCTGCCCGGCTGTCCCTTTAAGGCCGGTCCCAGCGGTGTTCGCTTTCGTCCCAGGCAAATGAACCTCTAATTGCAGCGCCCGCCATGGGGGGGTCCCGGGGGCTGCGTCCGGGCCGCACCGCTCGGCTGCCGGACCCCGCCGCCCT
>NW_009954140.1:6327929-6329630 GCF_000747805.2 Chaetura pelagica
GGGACGGAAACACGGTTCATCCGCCCCCGGCTGGTGCTTCAGTCCCTCTCCTGCTCCGTCGCCATCCCGCGGGGCCAGCAGGGACGGGTGCCCTGCTGCAGGATGTGACCCTTGGTGCACATCACTGGACGTGCCCCTTGGCGCCTGGTGCTGTGCCATGCCTGCGTGTGCCGGGCTGGGGGGCACCCAGCAGGAGACCCTACAGCAACAAAGCAGCGGGGTGGGAAACTTGGTGGGCTCTGGGGGAGGAGCCCCCTTCCTGCAGCACTGTGGGACCCTAGCACCGCCTGGCCCCGGTCCTGGGTAGAGCTGGGGGGGATGCAGGGATAGGGAACAGGAGCCAAGGGAACTGGGAACCCCTCAAGGGGCCATCCCATGCAGGGACAGGGACCCTGGGGTCCCCATGGAGTGCTGATGTTTCCACCATGCTGGTCACCTTGACTGGCTGCACGGACAGAGGTGCCTTTGTGCTACCATGGCCAGGTGGGTGCAGCAGAGCAAGGGCCTGGCAGGTCCCCTGGCACTGCACACAGAGCTGGCTTTGAGCCCCGTTCCCAGCCCGGGGACAATGGGGCGATTCAGGAGCACAAAGGGCCCCGCGCCACCAGCACCAGCCCAGACACCTCCTGTGCCCCGGCATGGAGGGGAAACCAGCACTGGCAAAGCAGGGTGGGGATCCCTCGGGGACCCACCAGGGCTCAGACTCACATTCTAGTGCCCCCCACCCATACCAGATGTCCCACATGGCTCTGGTCTTGTTGTGTTTGACGTGGGTGATGTGGGGTGCCTGGGCAGGTGCATGGGGAGAAGATGCAGCTCCAAGCAAGACGTTCCATGGGACACACCAGTGATGCCAGGGCAGGGTGCTTGGTCCCTACCAGCTCCTGCAGCTGGCAAGTGCTAATTAGCACCGTTAACGAAGGTTCAATGCCTCCACGGGAGGCTGGAGGTGACCCTGGAGCAGGAGTGTGCCCCCCAGTCTCTTTCACATCCTCCAGCAGATCGTGGTGCTGCAAGACCCCACAGAAGCCCCTCGTGATGTCCTGCGCTCCGGCCGCTCCCGAGAGAAATCCTTTGTCTTTGACGTGGCTTTTGACTCCTCGGCCACTCAGGTGGGTCCCTTGGGACACGGGGGGGATGCACCGGGGTGCCTGAGGCAGTGGGTGGAAGTGGGACAGCCTGGTGCACCCCGGAACCTCCCACCCTCCCGCAGGAGACCGTGTACTGTGCCACCACCCGGGGCCTCATTGAGGGCGTCATCTCTGGGTACAGTGCCACCGTCTTTGCCTATGGCCCAACTGGTGAGGGGTGTAGGGCAGGGAGGGGGCCATCTCCGTGGTCATGGGGGTGTCCTGGCCCCAGATGAGCTCCCTCATCTCTCGCAGGCTGTGGAAAGACCTACACCATGCTGGGCACCAACAGCGAGCCTGGCATCTGTGCCCGTGCCCTGGGTGATCTTTTCCAGGCCATCAAGGACACCAGTGGTGACACAGAGTACCAGGTCACCATGTCCTACCTCGAGGTGCGGTGGGGGGGCATGGGGACATCCATCTCCCCAGGAAGGGCAGGGGACAGCAAGCAGCACACGTGCCAAGCCGGGTGTCTTTGCACCCAGCATGGGACACTGTGTCCCCGTGGGTCCCCATGCTGGGGGGGATATTCCCAGCCCCTGCTCCTGCCCAGATCTACAACGAGATGATC
>NW_009954140.1:6332361-6332803 GCF_000747805.2 Chaetura pelagica
GCTCCGCTGGCAGAGGCTGAGATGGAAGGGGTCACAGGCTGCCCCTGCCTCAGTCCCCCTCAGCTGTTCTCTCCATGGCCAGGACTCTCTTGGGGGCAACAGCTACACGGTGATTGATCGCCCAATCAGCCCGGCCAGCAGCGCCTTCCAGGAGACCTGCAGCACCCTCACCTACGCCTGCCGTGCCAAGAGCATCCACACCACGGTAGGGTGGGAGCACAGGCCCCTCCAACCCCCTCCCCAAGCAGCCCCAGCTCCTCTGACACCCATGGGGAGGGTGTGAGGGCTTCTACTTAGGGACCCGCTTGGGGACCTGCACCAACAACCCTGGGCAGGGATGCTGATCCCGTGGCAGAGATTCTGGCGGGTGGCAGAGCCCCTGACCCCGCTCTGTGCCCGCAGGCAGAGCCGGGGCGGCGGTTCCGGCAGAGCCAGCGGCACC
>NW_009954140.1:6333134-6335519 GCF_000747805.2 Chaetura pelagica
ACCCCGCCGCCTGCGTGTCCCCCGGCCACTGGAGGAGCTGTACGAGACCTACCTGCAGGAGCTGGCTGGGGACCTCGGGAACATCAGCACCCTCGAGGTAGGGCAGGGGGGCCCCAGCCCCCTGCTGCACACTAGGAAAAGCACGTCCCTGCCCAAGATCCCGCAGGCAAGTGGCACAGAGAGCTCGCCAGACTGGGACCAGGAGCACGTGTGGGCACAGAGCCACGAGCACCCCACACCACCGTGGCAGGGGACCTGCTGTGACACCATGTGCCCCGTGGGGGACAGACACAGGTGGGTGTCCACCATCCCCCACTTGCACGGGGCTGCTGCTGTGGCAGAGGGTAAAGAGCATCCCCTTCCCAGCAGCAGCACCCTAATCCCCGTGCTCAAGAAGCCCCCACAGTGCCACCGTGCCACAGAGCACTGGAAGGTGTCGAGCAGCACCAAGAGCATCATGGCTAAGGCTGCCCAGCGCTGGTCCTACATCCCAGGGGGCATCCACCAGAGCCCACCAGAGCCCACAGAGGAGCAGCAAGGCCACAGGCTGTGGCCAGCGGGCCGGGGGGGGGGGGCCAGCCACACCCCCAGGTGCCTGGTGGCGGGCGCACAAGAAGGATGGTGGAGAGCCAGGGAAGAGGGGGGCATCACCAAGGGGCAGAAGGACATTTAGGAGGTCACAGTCCTTCAAGGTCACCAGCTGCGAGGTAGGTGCAGGCAGGGGGACAGGGCAGGAAGGCCACCTCCAGCTCCCCTTGCCATTCCTTTGCCAGCCATGGAGGTGTCAGCACCCTACAGCATGCGTGTCCCCCACGCATCACCATGCTCATGGACACTCTCTCTGGCAGCTGGTGGCCCCCAGAATCCCCCCACCATCGTCCAAAAAACTGCAGAGCCCATCCGAGCACGCCATGCCAGCAGGGATGGACCCCCCCACAGACCTGTGTGGAGTGAAGCCCCCGCAGAGCCTGGTGAGCCCCTGGCCAGGGACAGGGTGCAGGGACCACTGTCACCTGGGGCTGCAGCCAAAGTGCCCCTTCCCCACGTGCTGGGATCCCATCTCTCCCCCTCCAGCTCCTGGCCATCCCCAGGCAGGGCCAGCGCCCACGGTTTGGCAGCATCACCAGGAAGGGAGCCAGAGCCCCCAGCAAGGGGGGATGGAGTCAGCAGTACTGAGCCCAGCACCTGCCAGACCCTGTGCCAAGCCCGCGGGCTGAGCGCCCATCCTGGCAGCCCCAGCACCGCATGGCATCCCCCGTGCCAGGGGCTGCCCACAGGACCCTGTCCCTGTGCAGCCCATCTGATGCCAACCCTACCAGGGCCACAGCTGGGGGAGAGGACTCAGCCCTCCCAGTGCCAAACCCACCCCAAGGCAGGGACCCAAATCCCGAGGGACCGACACGGTGACCCCGGATGGAGCCACACAGCTGCTCAGTACCTGGGGATGCTGCCAGCTACACAGCACCACTGGTGGAGCCGCCCAGGCATCGGGGTTTGTCCTTCCAAGGGGTTACATTAAAAGCAGATGTGATGAGTGATGTGGGTGCTGTGCACAGGGACAGGGAACCCTCCAAAGACCCCCCATACTCCCCACACTCATTTTCTGCTTTTATTAGGCAGGGGGTGGGAGTGCCCGGGCAGGAATGGGGCAGAGCTGGACGTGAGTGGGGACGGTGTTCCCCAAACTTCCTATGCTGGGGGGTGCAGCCAGGGCACCCGCCCTAGCCTGGGCATGCAACTGAGTCACCCCTGGGAGCTGCTGCCACCCCAGGGCCAGCAGCTGGACCCAGCACCATGACACAGAGGGAGGATGTAAGGTGGTATCATAGTAAAGAACGAGCTGTCCCTGTCCCCATCCCCTCGCCTGTGGGGGTTTGTGAGCCCAGGGTGTGCCCACAGCAGTGGGCTGCACATTCCACCTCCTGCACCACTCCTGTGGGGGTGGGAGATTCCAGTGTCCCATGTCCCCAGCTCCCTGCAGGCACCCCAGGAACAGGTGTGGGGATCAGATGTGACAAGGGGACAATCAGGGAAGGGTGGGCAGCAGAGAGCAGCCCAGTGTGGGGACCTCCATCTACCTAGGAGCAGGAGGACCAAGCACAGACCCCCCCTCTAGGGCTGGGGCCAATCCAGCCACAGGCCCTGGCTCTGCCTGGTTACTTCTTCACCTTGATGAGGGAGTGGTAGACGGGCTTGATGATGATGTGGAGGTGCAGGGAGTTGTCGATGAGGTACTCGGAGGTGCGCTTCTGCAGGTCCGCCTGGGCCAGGAAGTCGGTGGTCTCATCCGAGCTCTGGTGGAAGCCGTAGACGTGCTTCACCAGGACGCGTCCCTGCTGCCGCCCGCCCACCAGCACCGTCTTCTGGCAGATGACGCCGGCCAAG
>NW_009954140.1:6336150-6337700 GCF_000747805.2 Chaetura pelagica
CTCCTGCAGCACCACGTCCCCGACGCGCACGGCATAATGGTACCAGCCCACGACGTGGCCCTGGCTCGACTCGCTGGCCAGGTGGGTCCTCATGTAGTCGGCCACGCCGCGCTGCAGCCCCCACACACGGTACTTGCTGGCCAGCTGGTGCAGGGGGATGGCTTGGTGCAGCAGGATGGAGACCCCCCCGCAATACAGGTACCTGGGGCAGAGTATGGGGAGGTGGCACTGGCGTCCCCTGATCCCCTTCCCAATTCAGTCCCCAGCTGACATGGTCCTCAAGAGAGCATCATCCCTCATTGGTTTCCGCGCTGCAGCCCCCACACACGGTACTTGCTGGCCAGCTGGTGCAGGGGGATGGCTTGGTGCAGCAGGATGGAGACCCCCCCGCAATACAGGTACCTGGGGCAGAGTATGGGGAGGTGGCACTGGCGTCCCCTGATCCCCTTCCCAATTCAGTCCCCAGCTGACATGGTCCTCAAGAGAGCATCATCCCTCATTGGTTTCATCCCTCCCAGCATCCCCATCCCATGAGATCTTTGTAGTCTCCAGAGAACCTCCAGGTTCACCAGGGAAGCATCTCCCCTGCTTGGCTGCATCACTCTGGGCATCCCATCTGGTGAGGTCCCTGTGGTCCCCATGGTCCCCAAAGGAACATTTCCCCTCCTTGGCTGCAGCCCTACCCTTTGAGGTTGCCATTGTCCCTCAAGGAGCTGCATCCCTCCTGATGTCCCCATGCCATGAGGCTCCCACATACCTGATAAACTTATCAAAGAGCGCAGCAGTCTCGGGCGGCTCGTACAGGGTGACAACACTCTGGTTGTGCAGGAGGCTCTCAAAGACCTCGCTCTGGAGGCTGAGCAGCAGCTGGTGGGTGTGGAAGACCTTGGCCTCCTCGGAGGCAGCCGTGCGCACCCGCAGCACCGAGTCGCTGCCGTTGCCGTTCTGCAGCAGCTCCTGCAGCCGCTGCAGCAGCGTCAGCGAGTGGTTGATGGTGGCAGCCGTGGTGTCGCCGCTAACATCGCCTTTCTGGGCTGTGGGGAGAGGGGACCGTCCTAGAGCTGCACCCCAAGAACCAGGGTGGTCAGTAGAATGGGCAGTGCGTGGCTAATGGGGGCTGGGGACGCCTGGCTCTGTGCACATCCTCCCCCTGCTCTGTGAAGGGCCGGCTGGTGCCAAGGGGGTGTGAAAAGGACGAGGGGACACGGGGACATTTTTGTTCTTAGGAGCCAACAAACTGCTTTTCTGCAGCAGAAGGGGTGAGACCACCATGTCCCAGGCTGGGACATGCTGGGAAATGGCCCCGTGCCGGGCAGTGCTGGCTTGCAGCCCGGCCTGCCAGCCCCAATCCCGGCCCCACTGCGGGCAAAATGAGCCCTGGGCATTGCCCCCAGCCCCCCATGTCCTAAATGTGCTGGGGTAGCCATGGGTCTGGGGAGCCTGGCACCCTCTTGTCCCTGGACCCAGGGACAGGGTCCCTGCAGTCTGAGCAGCCTGGGGACAGCAGCTGCCCCAGCATCAGTGCAGGGGGGGGGGAGGGGGGGGCGCAG
>NW_009954140.1:6344154-6344878 GCF_000747805.2 Chaetura pelagica
GGTGGGGGGGGCGCAGCTGCCCCTGGTACCATCCCTGACATCGTGATCCGGCACCTTCTGCCCAGCCTGGTTCCAGCTTGGGCACCCTCTGAGGGTGACTGACCCTCCGTGTCCCTGTCCCCACTTCACCAGGCTCCCAGCAGGGATGGCGTCCAAGACAGGGAGTGTCCGTGCTCCTGCAGGCATAGGGAGCCTTCCTCCTCATCTCCCTCTTGCCTGGCCCAACTCCCACCCCCTCCCAAGAGCATCCTTCCCCGGGATGAATTCAGCCCTGTCTCTCAAATCCTGTCTTGCCAGCAGGCAATCCAGCGGATTACCCTTCCCAGCACCAGCTTAAGCCCAGCTGAGCAGGGATGGGGAAAGGGATGGGGAGCCCCTTACCCTGTGGTGCTGGACATTACTGGCTGCTGCACCAAGCCCCTCCTGGGCAGCACTGAACTCTAGCCCCCAGCACCTCCTGGGCACTGTGGGGCACACCCAGGAGCTGCACCCATCCCTTCCCCAAGCCCCAACGGCTACCGGAGAGCTCAGCATCTCACAGGCATCACCAAACACCCACACCCCAACCCAGCCCCACCCCAGCACTCAGCAAGGGCAGCAGGACCCACAGCAGGACCCCTCCCCTCCGCCAAGACCTCCCTTACCAGCTTGCACGGTGAGGAGGAGGAGGAGGAAGGCAGCGGTGACCCAGCCCCAGCGGCGGGTGCCCACGGGCCGGGGCCCC
>NW_009954140.1:6346079-6346345 GCF_000747805.2 Chaetura pelagica
ACCGCATCCACCGACGCCTCATTTAACCACCCGCCTGCAAAACAACAGCTTGCCGGGAGCGTGTGCCCGGTGACACCGGCACGGTGCCAGCACAGGCTGTGCCCAGCAGCCCCAGGACCATCGTGTCCCCTGCGGTGGCAACAGCTGGCCTTGGGACAGGGGAGCATGGGCTGTTGGCCCATGAGGGGACATGGGGGACCACAGTGCCAGGGGTCACCAGAGGACAGGGCAGCCAGCCCCCGGTGAGATGTGCTGGCTCCTGCAGT
>NW_009954140.1:6346442-6347258 GCF_000747805.2 Chaetura pelagica
CCGCCCCCCGTGGAGATGTGCTGCCTCCGGCAATGGCAGCGGCAGCAGCGGGGGGTTCGCTCAGCACAGCAACCCGTGCCAGGGCGCTCCTGCCAGCCCCTGCAGGCCGGGGAACAGGGTGGGCTGCAGGATCTGGGGAGTAGGTGGCCCCAGGGATAGGCAGAGGACATCAGTCCTCCCATCTCTACCTGTGCTCGTGGGGAAACTGGGGCACAGGCAAGTTTGTGCCACCAGGATGTGCCGGTGGGCACCCAAGCTGTCCCCTGGCACCCGGGCCACCAGCATTTCCATCTGGGGTGGGGACAAGCTCTGTCACAGTCACTCGAGGCTGGCACAGCTTCCCAGGTGACCCCGTCCCTCGCCCCTGGGGACGTCCTCCCGCCCCGCTAGCCCAGCCCGCGGCTCTGCCCACGCCGCTCTCCCTCCGCCCCGTACGATGCTGTGGGAGCAGGAGGGAACAAAGACACAGGTGAAGACACAGCCCGAGGTGAGAACCCATCACCCGCAGGACTCGGGGAGGGGAACCTCTGGCGTGGGGGGCAAGGGGTGGGGGGACCGGAGCCAAATGTCCCTGCAGAACAGATGAGATCAGGGCTGGGAAAGGGTTAACGCGGTCCCGCTGCCGCGTTCGATGTCCCAGTTCCCTGGGGGACATGAACGGCCCAGACTAGCCCCTGCTGATTAGCCTGATCTAATTTGCAGTTAATTGGCTTCTCCCTGCGCATGTGTGCGTGTCCCACCGCCTCCGCGCTCGCCCCCGGCCCGGGGCTTTGTTCCGCACCCTGTTCCCCTCCCTGCGAAGGCCAGAGCCCCCCC
>NW_009954140.1:6347877-6349927 GCF_000747805.2 Chaetura pelagica
GTGTGTGCCTGCTTGAGGAGCTGGCAAAGGACCCGGCTGGCAGACTAGAGATAGCCAACCCCCCCTGGCACCGATGGGACCCCCCCTTGGGACCGCTGGGACCCCCTCCGGCACCTCTGGGTCCACGAAGGTGTCACCCATCCCGGGCTGACAGCCAGCATCTCTGTCCCCGTGGGAGCCAGCTTGCCCCGAGCCCCCTGACTCTCCCCTCTCCCCCTGCAGCCGGTCCGTGGCAGAAGGCGATGGTCCCGGTGCCCAACAGCACGGCGGTGGCGTGGGCTGGCGAGGCAGCACGGCCGGAGCTGGAGCGGTCACCCTGCATGGTGGGAATCTTCCCCATTGTGTATTACAGCGTCCTGCTGGGGCTGGGGCTGCCAGGTGAGGGGTCCGGGACAGAGGGGACCGCTTGGGAGCATGGGGGGCAGCACCCACCTGAATACTGACCCCTGCAAAGGGGAGCTGTGCACTCTCAGCCCAGGCTGTGCTCTCCAGCTCCCATCCCAGCTGCAGGGTTTTTGGGAAAGGGGAGGAGAGTTCTCAGGGGTGTGGGACACTAGGCTGCTCTCCCGTCCCCCCCGCAGATGCAGGGCAGGTGCCACGGCAGCAGGGACAGATGGTATTTGCGTTGCTTGGGCTGACACATGGAAGAGATTAATCAGCTCAGCAAATCCCCACCACCCCGGGATATTTAAAACTTCCCCTCCCTCCAGCTGGTGCCTGGGGCCCTTCGCCCTACAGCCCTGGGACAGACTGGGCACCCCTGGGTGCTCCAGGGAGAGGGGTGAGCCCCAGAGTCTCGCCACCAAACATCAATCCCTCCCTCCAGTGAATATCCTGACTGCTGTGGCCCTGTCCCGCCTGGCCACGAGGACTAAGAAGTCATCTTACTGGTACCTGCTGGCCTTGACCACCTCCGACATCCTCACCCAAGTCTTCATCATCTTTGTGGGTTTCATCCTGCAGACGGCCATCCTGGCCCGGGCGGTGCCCAGCGCCTTCATCCACACTGTCAACGTGCTGGAGTTCACAGCCAACCACGCTTCCATCTGGGTCACTGTGCTGCTGACCATGGACCGCTACGTGGCCCTGTGCCACCCGCTGCGGTACCGCGCCGTGTCCTACCCCCGGCGCACCCGCAGGATCATCGCGGCAGTCTTTGCCGTGGCTCTGGCCACGGGCATCCCCTTCTACTGGTGGCTGGACGTGTGGCGTGACGCCGACCCCCCCACCGCCTTGGACATGGTGCTCAAGTGGGTGCACTGTGTCACCATCTACTTCTTGCCCTGCAGCATCTTCCTGGCCACCAACTCCATCATCATCCGCAAGCTGAAGCGGCGGAGGCGCTCTGGGGGTGGCCGACCCCGCCTGAGCAAGACCACAGCTCTCCTCCTGGCTGTCACCACCGTCTTCATTGTGCTCTGGGCTCCCCGGACCATTGTCATGATCTGTCACCTCTACGTGGCCTCAGTCAAGAGGGACTGGCGCGTGCACCTGGCCTTGGACATCGCCAACATGGTGGCCATGCTCAACACCACCCTCAACTTCTTCCTCTACTGCTTCGTCAGCCAGACCTTCCGCCGCACAGTGGGCGAGGTGCTCCGGGCCCACCTCTGGCACAGCCCCCAGCCCAGCAGCACCCGCTTCCCACCCCCAGCCCTGAAACCCCTGGAGCTGCTGGCCAGAACAGCCCTCTGAGCCAGGGCAGCCACCAGCCAGAGCAGCACCAGGATCCCCGGGCAGTCCCATGGCATTGCCCAGGACCTGACAGGACTCTGCCCCAGGGACACTGTCCCCCTGACACCCACCCTCCCTGGAGCTGTGGGCTAAGGCCGGTGCTGGTGGTGGCAAGAGGAGATGATTGTTCCCAGCTGGCTGTTTGTGCTTGTTTGGGGACATGCAGCCACCCTGAGTGCCAGCAGCA
Source organism: Chaetura pelagica (assembly GCF_000747805.2). NCBI lineage: Eukaryota > Metazoa > Chordata > Aves > Apodiformes > Apodidae > Chaetura > Chaetura pelagica. The sequence continues at coordinate 6,349,799 of NW_009954140.1, forward strand.
CCCGCTGCACGTCAGGGACCCCTGCCCACTGCCTGAGCTCTGTGTGTGCCCCCCCAGGCTGGGCTCCTCTCCAGCCCTGTGACCATGAGACTCTTGGGGTTTCTACTGAAGGGTGTCCACAGTCTTGGC
>NW_009954140.1:6349949-6350939 GCF_000747805.2 Chaetura pelagica
CTGAACGCAGGCACTGAAGGTCCCAGGGGACCCAACAGGCACAGGTGAGCTCCTGACAAGGACATGGTGCCCGCTGGGTGCCAGCAGGGTGGTCCTTGCTTCCTAAATTGCCATGCTGAGACCAAAACTCTGCCTGGATCCAGCTCTGGGATGGGAGCACCCTGCACCAGCACCTCCAGCCCTGACCTCTCAGTTCTGCCCACCCTGGTGCCCTGAGGGGTGCTGGTAAGGAATGTCCACAGAGCGCAGCATCCCCAGCCTGGGCACAGGGCAAGACCCCACCTCTGGGACCTGCAGCATCTGGCTCCCAACCATTATCCCAACCCTGGGGACACTCGGGACATTCCAGGAGAGACACCTGGACAGACTGCAGCCTCCCGGACACCCCCGATGCACCCCAGCTGCACGCGTCTCCCACTGGCTGCAAGGGAGGGACTCATGATGCCCCCCCTGCAGCGAGTGCACCCAGCACCAGTGCCGCCCTCCCAGTTACACCAGTGCCAAGCTGGCGTGACGCCGGGTCAGCGGCTGTGCCGTGCCAGCCTGCTTGTCCCCAGCTGCCACCAGAGGGCAGGGACGGGACGCCCTGCGGAGCTGGCACAGCCCGGGGGAGGGAGCTGGCAACCGCAGCCCCTCTTCCCCCTTTCCCCAGCACTGCCCACCCTAATTCCCTCTTAAAGTCCTTGGCATAATCCCCCACCCCAACAGACCAGCCTTTTCCCGCTAATTCCCCAGGGTCAGAGCAGGGCGATGCCCTGGGGGGCAGGGGATGTCCAGGGGATTTAGGGTACCCCAGGTTGGGCACAGAGCTCCCTTCCCTCCCACCCCACCGAGCCTTGTCCGTACCCGGCACCGGGCTGGGATAGGCCACGGCATTTGTCCCGGTGCTTGTGAGATGAGCCTCGACCCCCGGCGCACGGGGCTGACCCACACCCACACCGGCACCGGTGTGTGCCCACCTGCCCGCCGCGCAGCCGGGCCCCGGCGGGG
>NW_009954140.1:6351477-6353021 GCF_000747805.2 Chaetura pelagica
CCGGCCGTGCCAGCCGTGCCAGCCGCCGGGCCCTGCGGCTCCAGAGGAAAGGTAAGCCTGGAAAAAATGCACCCACTGTGCCGATGTTTTCAGAGGGAGCTGGTGGGGAAGACTGGCACAGCTTCCCGGTGCCGTGCCAGGTCCTCACTGTGACTGCTGAGCCACAGAGACGAGCTCTGCCCGGTCCCACTAAGGGAACCCTGGTCCACAGCCCACCAGGGAACCGGGACCGGGCTCTGCCCTCACCAAAAGGGCTGTGCCAGGCACCAACAGCTCTGGCTCTTGGCCACAGGATGGCACGATGGGCAGCTGATCCATCACAGCCACATCAGGGTTGGTACCTGCAAGGCAGCTGGGACATGGTGGCACCACACCCAACCTACCCCACAGCCGCCCCCTTGGCCGGGACTTTCTGTAGGACCTACAAAAATCGCAGGAGTGGGCAGCAAGGGCTGGAAAGCCGGAATAGTCCCCACAGGAAGGGGTCAGGAAATCATGGGGGGGATGTGAGGGCAAAGCCATGGAGCTGCAGGGCAGAGTCGGGGGGACAGACGCCTGTCAGCGGCCCCACAGTGGATGGGGGGGCCATGAGGGGGCTCCTGCTGAGTCAGCGGCCGGGAAACTCGTCGTGGAAGGTGGAAGGAAGCAGCCGGCAGGAAGCTGCGTGCAGTGCAGCCTCACCACGGCCCGGGCACGGGTCGGCGCCGGCGTGGGGGCGGCAGGGCAGCCGGTCTGCACTCCCAGCACTGCTTATCCAAGGCTGAGCCTTTCCCGGAGAGCTGGGGCTACTGCCAGACCCTGTGAAGCTCAACCCCAACTCTCTGGGGAAACTGAGGCACAGGAAGCCACTGCAGAGCCCCCCTCGGTCCACATCGCGCTGCCCCGGTGCCCGTGTGCGAGCGCACACACCGCACGTGCCTCCAGGCAGGGCGGGACGATCCTCCCCAACGCCGTCCAGAAGCCAAACGCTGTTTAGGAAGCAGAAGGGCAGGAGGGCCAGCAGCGGTGGGGGCAGCACCCAGCACCGCAACAAATCCCCATGGGGCACCCTGGTCCTCCTTCTGCGGGAGCCGCCGGCTCCGGCTCTGCCTCCATTTCCCCTCGGATTTGTTTTCATCCCAGCCCTGGCTGAGGGAGGACCCGCCAGAGGCGAGTTGAACTTTCGTCTGCATCCTTCACACTCTTGCTTCACCCTCCCAAAATAGCAGTGCCTGCCTGGAAACCTCCCCCGGGGCTGGCAGCACCCCGGGTCCCCCAGGGCACCCCGAACCTTCGGGGGCTCATCCCCAACCCTGAGCTCCAGCGATGGGATGGCAGGGGGATGCCCATGTTCACCCTCGGGGTGCACAGTCACCCCTGCTGGGACAGAGGCCACTGAGCCCCATGTGCTGCCCCCAGGCAGGGGCTGCTCCGAGCCCCCAGCCCCTCTCAGAAAGGGCTTTTCTTGGCCCCTGTGCCCTGCCAAGGGCTCGGGCTAAGCCGTCAGCTGACATTCCTCCGGGAGGCCCCTCCGGGCCTGCGCCTCGGGGCGCCCCCGTGGGAGC
>NW_009954140.1:6354328-6355182 GCF_000747805.2 Chaetura pelagica
GCGGGGGGGGCGGGACGGGGGAGCCGCGCTGGGTCGGTGCCTGGAGCCGCGGGAGGGAAGTGGGACGGGAGAAGTGGAAAGGAGAATGCGCTGGCACGTGGGGTCAAGCTGAGGGGACAGTCTGGCCCGGGCCTGTGTTTGGTGTTCCCCGGGAAGCCAGCAGGCACGGTGCTGGTGGGAGAGACACCAAGCTGGGACATTCTGACGTGCTGACAGGTCCCCTGTTCCTAACACCCCCTCTGTCCCACAGCATCCCTGGACGCCCCACTTGGCACCCGCCCCGTGGTGCAGGATGGGGGCTGCGGCGGTGCCACCGGGGGTCACCTGCCTGCTGCTGCTGGCCCTGCTTCCTGCGGCTGGTGGCCAGGGCACCCCTCCCTTGGGCTGTGGGAAGGATCTCTCCTCCCTCTACTACAACCTCTGCAACCTCTCAGCAGCCTGGGGCATCGTGCTGGAGGCCGTGGCCAGCCTCGGCATAGTGACCAGCTTTGTGCTCACCATCATCCTGGTGGCCAGCCTGCCCTTCGTGCAGGACCCTCAGAAGAAGAGCCTGGTGGCCACGCAGGTCTTCTTTCTTCTGGGCACTTTTGGGCTCTTCTGCCTGACGTTCGACTTCATCGTGGGGCCAGATTTCTCCACCTGCACCTCCCGCCGCTTCCTCTTTGGCGTCCTCTTCAGCATCTGCTTCTCCTGCCTCCTGGCACACGCCGTGGCCCTCAACTTCTTGGTGCGCAGGAACCGGGGCCCGCGGGGCTGGGTGACACTGGCAGTGGCCCTTCTCCTCACCTTGATGGAGGTCATCATCAATGCCGAGTGGCTCATCATCACAGTGGCACGGCAGGAGGGGGGGGCCC
>NW_009954140.1:6355284-6356920 GCF_000747805.2 Chaetura pelagica
GCCGCCCCCTGGCGCAAGCACGGAGCCTTCATCCTGTCCACCACTGGCCTCTCCATGGCCATCTGGGTGGCGTGGATGGCCATGTACCTCTACGGCAACCGGCGCATGGGTGAGAAGCCCAGCTGGGATGACCCCACGCTGGCCATCGCGCTGGTGTCCAACGCCTACGCCTTCCTCCTCCTCTACGTCATCCCCGAGGTGACACACGTGACGCGGCGGAGCCCCGAGCAGGCCTTCGAGGACGATGTCTACCCCACACGTGGGGTGGGCTATGAGACAATCCTCAAGGAGCAGAAGTCACAGAGTATGTTTGTGGAGAACAAAGCCTTCTCCATGGATGAGCCCTCCTTCGGTAAGTACTGGAGCTCACAGGGCCTGGCAGCCGGCACTGGGGTGTGTGCTGGGGTTCACTGGAGCTCACTGGGGCGGGTGCTGGGGTTCACCAGGGCTCACCAGGGCTGGCAGCAGCGGGGTGGGAGGTGAGACGTCTGGCCATGACCCGCCCAGGATTGACGCCTGCTGCTGTTTTGGCTCCCCAAAAAAAAAACTCGCTGGGCTGGGTCTACCAGTCTGGGCTGAGCTGCAGGGGTTGCTCCCTCCCCAGCACAGGGTGCCAGCAGCTCTGGGCCCACTGCCCCAGGGGACCCTACAATAACACGGGGTGGTGTGAGCTGCCCCAATGGCACTGGTGGGCAGGTGCCTGCAGCCCCCTGGGCAGGGTGGGTGCTCCCGAGGGACCCTACAATAACAAACCTGGGCCGTGCCAGGAGCGCGGTGACACAAACCTTGGGGACATCCCTCCCGTCCCCCAGGAAAGGCACAGAGCCGCCAGTTGCTGAGTCAAGCTCATTAAACCTGCTAACAAGGAGCGGCTGCCCAGTGGGGTGGGGGTGGCTGTGTGAGGTCCCCCCTCCCTTTTCAGCATCCCTTTCTCTTTGCAGCCAAGAAGCCAGTGTCCCAAAGGCTACAACGGGCAACTGCTGACCAGTGTCTACCAGCCCACCGAGATGGCTCTGATGCAAAAGGGGCCGGTAAGAGTGATGCCTCGTGGCATCAGCCATGCTCACCAGGGCTGGTCACATCCTGCATAATGGTGATGGGCTTTAAACTGGAGCAGCCAGGATGGGGGACTCTGGGGTCTCCTCTCATCCCCATGCTGTAACCCTAGGGTGTCACCCCTCACCTGCCTAGAATTGTAGGATTCCAGACCCACTCAGATGTGAAGGGACATTAAAGACCATTCAGTCCCACACCCCTGCATGGGCAGGGACACCTCCCACTAGATCAAGTTACTCAGAGCTCCATCCAACCTGCCCTTGAACATGTCTAGGGATGGGGCAGCCACAGCTCCTCTGGGCAACCTGGGCCAGGGTCTCACCATCCTCACAGGGAAGAATTTCTTCCTAATGTCTTCCCTTTTTCAGCTTAAAGTCATTCCCTTCACTCTATCACTCCCTGTCCTTGTCAAAAGCCCCTCCCCAGCATTCCTAGAGCCCTTTCAGGTACTGGAAGGTGCTCCAGGGTCTCTCTTAGTGCCACTACAGCCCCTTCCCCACATCTCTCCCTGCAGAGCGAAGGTCCCTACGACGTGATCCTGCCCCGAGCCTCCACCAGCAGCCCGGGGACCGGCAGCGCC
>NW_009954140.1:6357229-6358089 GCF_000747805.2 Chaetura pelagica
CGGTGGTGAAGCCCCTGTGGCCCAGGTCTGCAGTGTCAGCACAGCTGCCGTCCTGCTCCTGAGGTCTCGTCAAGCCTGGTCCCACCCCACTGTGTCCATCCCAGCCCATCCAGCAGCTGGAGCCGGTTCCTGCACAGGGGACACTCGGATGCGGTCCCGGAGCCACCATCCCGTCCTGCCTGGCCACAGCACCCACAAGCTGCCAGCTCTGCCCGGACCCTGCGTCCCTGCCGCCATCCCTGCCACAACAATCAGCTCCCATGGGGCCACCCCAAGTTGTTCCATCGCTGCTGTCATGACACACAGACACCCCATCTCCTCCAGGCCAGGGACCACCTGCTGCTGAGAAGCTGGGGGGACTTCTCCCCTCGCACCAAGCCTCTGGTTTCATGCTGACTCTGACCAGCCGCGGGGACACCAGAGGCTCTGAGCCAAGACAGCACCGTCCTGCTGCAGGGCACAAGGTGACACAAAGCTCTCCCAAGCCCTGGCCCCCACCGTGCCTCAGTTTCCCTGCCGGGGGCAGGGGGGCTGCTCAGGGTCTGGGGGATCAGTGCCTTGCTGGGACTGGGGGTCTGACCCCAGTATCTCCAGCCGCCTCCTCGGTGCCTTCCCCCACCTGGGGGCTTGTGGGTCCCTGCAGGGAGCAAGGGGGCAGCTGAGCCCCCCACCCTTAATGTGGCTTTCCCGATTGTTCTTCCTCTTCCCCCTATTTTTCAGGTCAGACCCAATAAAGGTGATTTTTCCTACGCGGTGCTGCAGGCAGCCCGTGATGGGATGGGCCCCCAGCTGTGCCGCCAGCTGCTCCCACATCCCCGGCCCCCCCCGCGGCCAAGGGCTCTGCCGCGATGCCCGTGGGC
>NW_009954140.1:6359206-6360568 GCF_000747805.2 Chaetura pelagica
ATGTCTTTCCCCACTGCAGCATCTCCCGTGGGAGTGCAGGGACAGAGGTGGCTGTGCCTGACACTGTGGGGGCAAGCGTGGCTGCACGTGCTGGTGACACAGCCAAGTCTGCCAGCCTGTGCCACCAGCGTGCCACCACCATTCCACCCAGCTTTGTCCTGCTCTGCCCACAGGTGCAGTCCCCGTATGGCAGGAACCGGTGGTGAAGCCCCTGTGGCACAGGTCTGCAGTGTCAGCACAGCTGCCGTCCTGCTCCTGAGGTCTCGTCAAGCCTGGTCCCACCCCACTGTGTCCATCCCAGCCCATCCAGCAGCTGGAGCCGGTTCCTGCACAGGGGACACTCGGATGCGGTCCCGGAGCCACCATCCCGTCCTGCCTGGCCACAGCACCCACAAGCTGCCAGCTCTGCCCGGACCCCGCGTCCCTGCCGCCATCCCTGCCACAACAATCAGCTCCCATGGGGCCACCCCAAGTTGTTCCATCGCTGCTGTCATGACACACAGACACCCCATCTCCTCCAGGCCAGGGACCACCTGCTGCTGAGAAGCTGGGGGGACTTCTCCCCTCGCACCAAGCCTCTGGTTTCATGCTGACTCTGACCAGCCGCGGGGACACCAGAGGCTCTGAGCCAAGACAGCACCGTCCTGCTGCAGGGCACAAGGTGACACAAAGCTCTCCCAAGCCCTGGCCCCCACCGTGCCTCAGTTTCCCTGCCGGGGGCAGGGGGGCTGCTCAGGGTCTGGGGGATCAGTGCCTTGCTGGGACTGGGGGTCTGACCCCAGTATCTCCAGCCGCCTCCTCGGTGCCTTCCCCCACCTGGGGGCTTGTGGGTCCCTGCAGGGAGCAAGGGGGCAGCTGAGCCCCCCACCCTTAATGTGGCTTTCCCGATTGTTCTTCCTCTTCCCCCTATTTTTCAGGTCAGACCCAATAAAGGTGATTTTCCCTACGCGGTGCTGCAGGCAGCCCGTGATGGGATGGGCCCCCAGCTGTGCCGCCAGCTGCTCCCACATCCCCGGCCCCCCCCGCGGCCAAGGGCTCTGCCGTGATGCCCGTGGGCCCAGCCCCACATCCCCCTCCTGGGGGGGCAGCAGGAGCAAGGAGGGGGCTCAGGGCAGGGTCCTCACCATCCCCCAGCCTTGTCCCCATCAGTGGCCGCGTGTGCCGGGGCCAGGAGCACAGATGGGGCCGCTGGGCTGGGACCAGCAGCCCTGGCAGCAGGAGCGGAGCCTGCGGGCAGATGGGCTGCCTGGCAGGAGATGGCACGGGGCAGAGGACGTGCCAAGGTCGGAGGTGGTTTCTCCTGCTCCCCTTGCCTTTCCCGTCCGCAGTGATTTCTCCTGCCGGGCAGGCAGCCTGCGGCCG
>NW_009954140.1:6361754-6362052 GCF_000747805.2 Chaetura pelagica
CATCTGCTGGGACTGCCACCTGCCAGCACCCCGTGTCCCCTCCCAGTGCCATGCAGCTCGGGGAGGCACCACGAGCTCACACCATCAGCACTCGGAGGCACTTTTACTCCAAGCAAGTCCGTGGCACCACGGGGATCCCACATCCAGCGCCAAGCCCACAGTCCGTGGCCCTGCAGGGGTCCCAGCTCCAGCACTGAGGCTGTGGGAAGCCCCACGGCTGGCAACAGAAGAGGAGGGTCAGGCCAACCATCCCACTCAAGTCCTGGGGTTCCACACTGCCTGCAGCCCTTGCTGGGAG
>NW_009954140.1:6362099-6363607 GCF_000747805.2 Chaetura pelagica
CCCCGGGCCTGTGCCAGCTCCCGCTGCTGCCGCTTGCGGCTCTGGATGTCCCTGTAGGCCTGGATGACACGGGCTCTCTCCTCCTCCACGATGCGCCGGCGAGCCATGGACATGGGTGCTGCTGGGGACACCTGGGTCTGGCCCAGGCAGGATGACAGGAGGAGCTGCTTCCGTCCAGCCTGTAGGCAGAGATGGAACAGGTCAGGGAGGATGGAAAAAGCCAGGACAGGGCCCTGAGGAAATGTCAGCAGGAGGCAGAGGCCATCACTGCCCTTCCAGGCCTGATTTCCAGCCCAAGGGTGGTGATACAAGCCATGTCCAGCCCCAACCTGCAGGTAGGTACCCAAGGCCACAAAGGTGGGGCAGGTGGAGTCACCCCCCCCTCAGCTCACCTGCTCGGCAGGACCCCGGCCCCGTGGCCGTGAGGTGATGGTGGGTGGCTGTGTGACCACCTCCCCAAACGCCACCGTGTCTGCGGGAGAGAAGCTGGCATCAGGCAGGAGCCCCCCAGAACTGGGGAGTCCACCCTGCTGCACCAGACCCACCTTGGAGCAGGCTCTTCTCCAGCATGGCCTCTTTCTTCTCCTCCTTCTTCTTCCGAGCTTTTTCCAGCTTCTTATTCTGAAACCTGAAGGGCTGCGTTGTGAGTTCCTACCCCAAACCTCCCACCCCCCCAACAGGTCTGTGACTCCACTCCCAGAGATCCAGCCCCATGAGAGGCCCACAGCCCTCCACCAACCCCCACTGCTGCCAGACCTGTGCTGCAGCACCAGCAGAGCACCAACACGTGCCCAGAACCAGAGCAGGGCACAGGCTGAGCAGAGCCAGCCCCAGCCACCACCATGGCCTTGCTCTCACTCTTTTTTCCTCTTGGACTTCTCCGGCGCCATCCCCTGCTTCTCAGGCTCCCGCTGGTGCTGGTTCTTGGAGAGGAACAGCACACGCTGCACCTCCTGCTCCATGCGGTGGATGTAGGAGCGCTCTGACTCCCCCTTCCCCCTCCTGAACTTGGGCACTGGGATGTCTCCCTGTGCCTTGGGGCCCTTGGACTTGGGCTGCTGCTTCTTCTCTAGGAGAGACGGGTGACATTACTGCAGCAGTGACAAACTGGGACATCACCCGGGGGAGCAGGATGCCCCCCTGCAGGATCCGGCTGCCTCCAGCTGCCCCGCGGCTCCTGGGCAGGCTCCAGGGAGCCCTGCCCCTGCGGGCCCCGCCCCGCGCCCCACCTGCCGCCCGCCGCTTCCCGGGGCCGGGGCGCTTCATGGCCTCGCGGCTCTTGATCAGCTCTCGCAGGCGGAACGGGATCTCCTGCTCGTCGGGGTGCTTGGGTTTCATGTTGACCACCTTCTCCTTCCTGGGAGGGAATGAACACGGTGTGAGACCTGCCTCAGAGCACCGGGAGCCTGGCACGGCGGGACACCGGGACTCAGGCAAGGTGGGATGTGGGAGCAGCGGGACACAGCGAGCCGGGCACTGAGACCCAGGCACGGAGGGACATGAGAACC
>NW_009954140.1:6364700-6366701 GCF_000747805.2 Chaetura pelagica
CCCCCCGCCGCCCCCCCCCCCCCACCCACTGCTGCGGGACTGGCTGCCCCAACTGCGTCTGGGTGGGGTACGCGGAGGAGCTGCTGCAGCGGTGCCGGGACGGGGGGGAACAGGCCTTGGCGGCCGTGGAGCAGCACGTGGAGGATGAGAACCTGAAAATGCTCCTCAGGATGGAGATCCGGCTCCGTGCCAAGAGGGACTGATCCTCCCCCGGCCCCCAGAACCTGGTGGGTGACACCCCTGGGAGCGCCTGCTCCGAGCTGGATGGTGGGATCCGGACTCAGCTTCTTTAAGTTATTTATTTGTGTCTGTTGCGCTCCAGGGGTAGGTCTGAGCTCCCCTGGGGACCTGCGTGGTGTTGTGCACAGGGTCCCATGTGTGTTTCAATACAGTGTCCAGGTCACGTCTTGTCTCTCCTCCCTGGTGGAACCTGCCCCTGGGGACAGGCAGCAGCTCACACCTGTCCTGAGCCCTGGATTTCCCAGCAGCCAGACGCCGTGCTCCCCCAGGATGGAAAATCCCATCCAAGGGCAGGCTGGTGTGTCCCCCCCGGCCCTCCCCACTGCTCTTGTGCCGTCCTTCTCTTCCCCAGCTGAGGTTTTTAAGCGTCTTGGCCATGACCGGGTGATTGGGGACCCCCCCTTCCCACCGGTGCCATAAGCCTCTTAGGGGCTTCTCTGCCTGAAGGGCTCCCGGGGGGTCACGGGGGGGCTCCAGCCCCTTCCCCAGGCAGGAGGTGCAGGCAGCGTGCTGCCCCAGCACGTGGAGGCCTGGCAGCCTCCTGGCAAGGGCACTGTCACAGAGGCCACAGCCCCACCGGGTGATCTTCCTGGTGCCTTTTCTTCCTTGGCTGCCTTTGCCTCCATCTTAAAACCCCTGTAATTTGGCCCAGCACGTCCCCCCCCTCCATCCCAGTGGCTGGGCTGGGGGACTCAGGTTCTGGGCCATCGGGACCCCCACAGACCCCCCCTCAAGGAGCCACAGAGCCCTTGAGCAGCGCTCGCTAACGAAGCCCAGGCTGGAAGCAGCAATTAACACACCAGGGCCCTGCTCTTTGCTGGAGAAGTAGCTGGTTCTGCAGCCTCGGTAGGAAACGCTCCCAAGATCCCTGTAATCCTATTTATCAGAGTCCAACTAATTGCAATTAGTGGCGAGGGCTGAAGTTCAATTAAAAGTGTACCAAGATTATTTCTTTTTATAATTGCTTTAGTGTTGGGATTAAGGGAAGCTTTGGAGTGATACTGTCCTGGAGGCTGCGGGGCAGGGGCTGCCCAGACCCTCTTTGCCCAGATTTTGGCCCAAAACACCCTTGGGCTCAGGCAGTGGGTCCCTCTGTGGGTGATTTACTGCCCGTCCTGACACCGGCAGTCCCAGCAGCTCTAATCCAGCCCCCCCGCCCCAGCGCAGGGTGGGGGGAAGGACAGCAGATGACCCCTCTGAGAAGAAGGGACGTAAATAATCCTATTACCCCAGAGCAGGATAAATCCTCCCTCCCCCTAAAAGGCACCCGGAGTGTCTCCAGGACGGGCCCAGGGGGCACAGGGTGTCCTGGGGAGCAGCGCTGGCCTCGGGCACCGCGGCAGCTGCGTAAGTGGGGGCTCTGCTCTGTGTGGGGTGGGACCGGGTCCTGCTGGCACGGGGGGCTTGGTGAGCTCCCTCACCCCTGCAACTGGGGTCTCTGGCATCTCCCTGGGCTGGGGTCTGCACTGGGGTCCGCAGGGAGGGTGAAGCCCCTCACACCCGTGCCGGGAACTCCAGTGTCTGGCTCTTGGCGTGGCTGCCCTGGCTGGAGGGGACGCGGGCACGGCTGGACACAGCCCAGGTGCTGCCTGCTGATGCCCACCTCGGCTGGCACCCTGCACTCTGGGGCCACCTGGGGTGGATGCTGAGGGGTCTGCAGCCTGGCCTGCCCACTGTCCCACGGGACACCTGGCTCCTGTGGCTGCACCGATGCCAACGCCCTGTGGCACAGACAGCTCAGCATGGCGGGGGCTTCCTGGG
>NW_009954140.1:6366819-6368681 GCF_000747805.2 Chaetura pelagica
TGGGAGAAGCTGGTGCCACCCCCCCAACATCTCCCCTCTGCAGGTGTGAGGAGCCATCCTGTGCCTGTGCCAGAGCCGCAGGGATAACCGCGCCGTGGGGCAGGCCCTGGCACAGCCATGAGCCTGGAGCCCCCTCCCAAGCCGGAGATCAAATCAGCCACCAGGGTGACTGGGGGACCTGCCACCCCCCGGAAAGGACCCCCCAAATTCAAGCAGAGGCAGACGAGGCAGTTCAAAAGCAAACCCCCCAAAAAGGGGGTGCAGGGGTGAGTGGGGCAGAGTCCTGGGACCCATAGCAGGGCTCTAGGGGCTTGGGGGGGACATGGCCATAGGTGCCAGCCTGGGGCAGGAGGGCAGGCTGGGGGTCAGGACTGATGCTCTCTCCTTGCAGATTTGGTGACGACATCCCAGGAATGGAAGGGCTGGGAACAGGTACAGGGGTCCCATGTCCCCTTTGCTGTGGGTGGGGAGCAGGGTTGGGGGGTCACACTGACACAGCCTCTCTCCTCTCCCCAGATATCACCGTCATCTGTCCCTGGGAAGCCTTCAGCCACCTGGAGCTGCACGAGCTGGCTCAGTACGGCATCATCTAGGCACGCCAGGGCCACCAGCAGCCGCCTGCCCCGTAGTGCTGTGTAGGTAGAAGTCCCCTCGGCTGGGCAGAGGGGCTCAGCCTGGAAAAATGCTCATTAAAACCCTTAAGGAGCGTGGCAGCCTGATGTCGTGCCATGGGGCTGGGCAGGGGTGTGGGTGCAAAGCGTCTCCCTGGTGTGGACGGGACGTGGATAGGGTTCAGGCTCCTGGCAAGGTTTATTTTGGGCTGGATCATCACCCCCCCACGTCCCCAGCGCTGCGGTGTCCCCCCCATCCCAGGGTGACAACCCGCACACCCTCAATCCCAGGCCCCAACAGGCACGATGTCCCCCAACACCTTCAGCGCCATGAGGGCACCGGTGGCCTCGAGCAGCAGCAGGACGGCCGCGCCGGCGGCGATGCCGCCCGCCTGGGCGCGCAGCCAGGCCCCCAGCCGTGCCTCGCAGCCCCCCAGGTGCACGGCGGCCCCCGCAGCCACGTCCCCCCAGCGCAGGACCCCGAAGCCGCACTGGGCGTTGGCGATGGAGCCGTTCTGCAGGGCGTCCCGGCAGCAGGAGGCTGGGACGCCGCAAGCCTGCGCGCCCGGAGAGCTGCAGTTGAAGTACCTGTGGGGACAGACAAGGTGTTGGGTTCACGTACCAGCCTGGGGGTGGGGACACAATTCCTACCCGCCGTACTTCCCAGGAGAACATGGAGATGTGGGGGTGTGTCCGGAAGGGGACACAGAGAGGATCCAAGGGCTGAAGTAGCTCTCTCTGCAGACAGGTTGAGAGGAGAATGACCCAGGAAGACCTTAGAACACCTTCCAGGGCCTGAAGGTCTCCAGGAAACCTGAGGAGGGACTTTTGTGAAGGGCAGGGAGTAATGGGATGAGGGGGGATGGTTTTAAGCTGATAGAGGGCAGATTTAGGTTAGACATTAGGAAGAAATTCTTCCCTGTGAGGGTGGTGAGAGCCTGGCCCAGGCTGCCCAGAGAAGCTGTGGCTGCCCCATCCCTGGCAGTGCTGAAGGGCAGGTTGGATGGGGCTTGGAGCAGCCTGGGCGTTGGACAAGATGAGCTTTAAGGCCCCTTCCACCCCAAACCAGTCTGTGATTCTATGACCCCCCCCCAGCCCCTCCGACTCACGGGTTGGCCTCCCAGTCGCGGTAGGAGCCGAGGCCGCAGCAGCGCAGCCCCCGCTGCACCTCGTCCACCAGGAAGCGCAGGTCGGGCTCCTCCTGGTAGCGCAGCAGGCAGAGCATCAGCGCGTCCCGCAGCGCGTCCCGCA
>NW_009954140.1:6370708-6379050 GCF_000747805.2 Chaetura pelagica
CAGGTGAACACGCTCTTCAGAGCCACCTGCGTCACTTCCCCGTCCCCAGCAGCACCAGGACATTTACCCTTTGCCACTTCCCTGCCGGCACCTGCAAGAATTGCCCGCCCGGCTTTTTCCCCCCTAAAAACACCCGCCTGTTTTTCCCATCCCGGGGCTCCAGGCTGCGGCTCAGCTGCTGTTCGGTGTTTCCCAGGAGCAGCCCGAGCCTGGTGGCAGCACGGAGCACCGTGGCACTGCAGGGCCCCGACAGCACCCTCGGGCCGGGCTTGGGTGCTGGCACTGGATAGAACACTCCCACGGAAGCTCTGATTCACCCTCCCGAAAGTTGTAATTCCATGTCTGAGGTCAGAGCTTGGGCAAACAAAGCAGCGTTGGGTTTTTTTCCCTGTGCCAGCTCCTTCCCCCCGTGCCAGGGGATTCTTTGCACACCCTTGTGAAGAGCAGCGTGGAAAGCAGGAGGGGGGGAGCAGGGTGGGCTGGGGAGCCTTGAGGGTGCTGTGAGGGCAGGGTGGGCTCTGCCCCCCAGCACTGACGGGGCTGTTCCCTTCCCCCTGCAGATCATCCGGGTGCAGTCGCCAGAAGGGGTGAAGCGAATCACGGCCACGAAGAGAGAGACGGTGGCCACGTTCCTCAAGAAGGTGCCTGGGGCCTCTTGGGGCCTTCCCTGCTCACTTGGTGGGGCTCCCGTGGGACTTGGGGAGCACCTGTGGCTCATCCAACCCTGTGGCTCTCCCTGCTGGCCGCGGGGAGGAGCAGCATTCCTCATGGAAAACAGGGGGTTTTCTTGCTGTAGCCCAAACCGGTTTGCTGACAGAAATTAGTACAGTTAAAGAAGGAAACTCACTGCACTTTGCAGCTGGAGTTTCCCGGGCTGGGATGTTCCCTGTGGGAGGACAGGTTTTTAGGGAGAAACTGACTGACAGTGGCCCAAGAAAGCAGGTTGGTGGCCAAACCTGCTGCAAGGGCCTGGCCCCTCCAGTTAAAGCTCAGCTGGTTGGTTTGCATTTTTAATATCGTTTTAATGTGCTTTTTGTGCTGCTGGTTTTCCAGTGTGGCTTTGGAGAGAGCATGGAAGGGATTAAAGTGAGCTTTTAAGGCAATGTGGGAGCGTCTGGGATCTCCAGGGAAAGGTTTCCAGCCACAGAAGATGTTGAGGGTTTGGAGCTGCTGGGTGTGGATCTGGCTGGAACTTGTTCCTGGGTCTGATGGAACTGCTCAGTGTTTAAAGTTTGCTCTTTGTGGGAGAGCAGTTCTCCATTTGCTTCCCCCTGGAGCTCTGCTGTAACCTGGAATCCTCCCATTGAGATTTCATAGAATTTCTTTGCTTGGTAAGAGAAGTACTTTGTGTTCCTGTGTCTGAAGGAGTCCTGTGGGTCAGCTGGGATTCCTTTACCCCCACGAGGGGGAACTGGACCCTCTGCTGTCTGTGAGCCATTTGCTTTGTCCAACAATCCCCACCTGCCCAAGTGAAAATCCTGATGGATTTCAGGTCAGAGCCACCTGCTGCCCCCTCCAAGCAGTCCAACCCCGGGAAGAAAAGCCTTGCTTTCAGAATCCCTGGAACCTGAGCAGAACAAGCTGCTGGTTTGCAAGGGCTCATGTTACCTGTGGAACAATCCTGCAGTTGGAACAAAAGCCTCAGCACTCACTGGAGGTGCCTGTTGATCCAGGGAAAATGATCTCCTCGTGCTGAGCTGAGCACAAGGAGTGTTTGGGCTTCTTCCCTGGTGCAGGGGTTGCTTGAAAGAGAAAACCAGCACATTTTGCCATGTAAGATCCCTGCACATGAACAGCTGTGGATTTTAACACTGAAATGGGAATCCATGGGGTGGATTTCATATGCAGCTGGATAGCTGAAATGAAAGAGGCATCAAATTGCTGCTTCTGTGCTGGCAATTAACTTAGATCTCCTTCTTGACGAGGAGAAGCTGCTTTATTTTGATCAAAATAAAGGCTATTAACTTAATAATTTAGGAGGAAACTTTTCATCTAGAGAAACTTCTAAATCTTTTAAGTGGCAAAATATGAACATTTCTATTGCTGTGAAAAGGTTTGATTGATTAAGAGTCAAGTGGCCTTAAACTGAGCTGGGGAGAGGGTGAGTGGGGAAAAAACCTGCCTGAGGACTGAGGGATGGTTGTTGTGAGGGTGATTTCCTCACACTTGTGGCTGCCCCATCCCTGGAAGTGTTGAAGGACAGATTGGATGGGGCTTGGAGCAGCCTGGTCTGGTGGGGGTGGGACTGGGTGATCTTCAAGGCCCCTTCCAACCCAAACCAGTCTGGGATTCTGTGATAATTCTATCAGAAGAAAAGAGGCAAATGGAGGAAAACAAGAGCAGCAGGAAGAGTGAAACTCGTGTAGTAGCTGGTAGGGGAGAGTGGAGCAGAGGGCAGGAGATCCTCAGAGGTGAAGATCCAGTCTAATAAATTCTGGTCATAGGAAGGTGGGAATGACTTGGCTGGAGTGAGAGAACTGGGATCATGGAGAGGAGAGTTTCCCTGCTGTGGTCGTGATGGTGCTCACCTGGATTGAGATAAAATGCTGCCTTTGGGTAGTGTGAGTGAGATACATGTTCTCTTTAAGTTCCTTTTTTTAATTGATTGTTTGTGTCACTGAGTGTTTCTGGTTTTCTCTTTGGGATGAATTCGGCTGAAGTTTTGCAGTTTTGTGTTCCCTGAACTTAGTGTTTGCTCTGAGCAGCTTTCTACATCTGACCAAGGGGTGTGAGATACCTCAAACCTTGTCATTCTTCTTTCTCTTTCAGGTGGCAAAAGAATTTGGTTTCAGGAATAATGGGTTTTCCGTGTACACCAATAGAAACCGGACAGGAGAGATCACAGCTTCACAAAACAAGTCCCTCAACTTGCTGAAAATCAAGTGAGCCCTGACAGGGGGTACTGGGAGAGGGGTTTCTTGGCTTCTTTCTTGTCTTGCCTTTGCTCCTTGTGGTGAGGCAGCAGCAGGCCTCCCATGTGCTCTCCTGAAGCCTGCAGCAACCTCCCTCTGCCCTGCTTTTCCTCACACTCTCCTTTTTTTGGGGGGGGGGCAGGTCTGAGGGGGTGGCTGTGACTTGAGGGACTGTCCCAAGTCCCTTTTCCCTCCTGGACCTGTTGCTTCTCTCCATAGGCTCCTTTCACCTTCCTCATTTTCCCTCAGTCATGTCTCCTGTTTATAAGATTTGCATTTCTTGTGCAGAGCAGCAGGAAGAGGTGGCTGATGGAGGGGCTTGGGGCAGCCAGGCCTGCCTGGCTGTGTGCAGCTGGTGATGAACCACATGTTCTTCTGGGCTCCGGGAGGTCTGTTCCCCAGCAGCAAACCCTGAGAGCCCTGTGTTCTTTTTCCCCACCCCTAGGCACGGTGATATGCTGTTCCTCTACCCCTCCAGCCCAGCTGGCTCCTCCTCAGAGACCATGGACACCTCTGTCTCCCAGGGCTTGCGGCCCGTGGGGGCCCCCCAGGTGGTGGAGGATGAGATCGACCAGTATCTGATCAAACAGGATGGGAAGATTTACCGAAATCGAGACCAGCAGCTGTGAGTAGGGGTGGGCTTTGTTACTGCTGACATGTCTGGGCCTCACCAGGGCTTGCAAGGTCTTGTCTGAAGGCAGCAGCCAGGAAACCTGCCCTGGGAACTGCCCTCTGAACCACTGCTCTGTCCCTTCCAAACGTTCACAAGGGAAAACAGCCCTGGCCATTGTCCTGGGAGGTTAAATCGAGCTCTGGTGAAGGAAGGAAGCTGATACCAAAATCCCAGGGTCTTTGCCAGGAAGGACTCATTCAGAGCATCTATTGTTCAGATCAAGGTGACCCCATGCTATGGGACTTGTGATCGTGTATTTTGTGCTCCTAGGACATTTGGGGCTCACTAGATTAGAATGAATACTTTGAATTCTTCCCCAGGATGTCCTGGCAGCTGGTGCTGTGGAGCAGCCCTGGGTTGTGCTCAGTGTGTGCCATATTGCTCCATCAGCAGGGGCCTGCAGCAGCTTCTCTTCCATATGGTCTCCATATGTAGCTCCCTGATGGTTGGGTCCCAGGGTGGCAGGGCCAGGTCTCATCTCCCAAGAGAGGCACAGGCAGGGAAGCAGCTGGAGCAGCTGCCTCAGTGTCACCCAGCCAGCACTGAGGTCAGGTTTGGTTCCTAAATCATGGGCAGCTCCTCTGGCAGAGCAGGGACCTGAGCTGGGTCAGTGTTTCTGGCTGCCCTGCAGCCTCTCCGTGCTTGGGCAGATCCTGCAGTTGGATTTGATGACCTTAAAGGTCTTTTCCAACCTAAACGATTCTGTGGCACAGCCTTGGATCTCTGTCTGCAGCACCTCATCTAGGGTGTCCTAAGCAGGAGCACTTGATGTGTCTTCAGATCCAGCCACTCCTTGTAAAGGAAGAACACAGAAGTGAAGGGAATGAGTGGAAGTATCCAAGGGCAGAGAGGTGGAAGTGAGACTTGGGTCTCTGCCCACTTGATTTTTGGCTTCCTTTCCATCACATGCATTTCTAAACTTGCTGTGAAACCCGGGAGTCCATTTTGCTCACAGAAACTCAACCAATTCCAGCTTTGCCAACCCCCTGAGCTGCAAGCAGCTTAGGTAAACAAAGCAGCTTGTATGTTTGGTAGAAGTAATAATGCAATGGTGAGTTAATACTGCTGTAAATCTACACTGATGCCACTAAAATCTCCTCTGTCTGGCTGGTTGGGTTTTATTGCTCATCATTAACAATGTCCCAGTTGGCTCGTGGCGTGGTGTCTGTCCTGGTTGTTGGTTTGGGGCTGCAAAGTCCCTTCTGAAGGCCTTGAGTGAAAATTTTACAGAATTTTCCCTTGCAACAGAATCTCTTGCCCTTCCCCGTTGTCTTCTCTGCCATATAGTTTATCTTTAGTGCTGCAGCAGCAAGGAAGTTTGGAGACAACAGAGCCTTTAGGTGGAAAAATCCTATCTAACCTTTTCAGGCTGGTGATAAATGAGGGAAGTGTCACATTATTGAAGCAATAAAGGCAAAACCCACCACTCCACGGCAGGAACATTGTCTTTCACTAGACCACATTTTTCACCAGAATAAATGAAGGTATTGTTCTTAGCAGGGAGCCAAAGCTCAGCAGTGGATATTTATGAGAAAAAGAGTGTGTCTGGGCTTGTTCCTGTGTTTGTGAGTGCAGATCAATCTGAGCAGGAGGGGATGCTGGTGCTGGGCTGGCTGCATTAGCAGCCTTTAGTGGTCCTTGCTGGACATTATCTGCCACAATCCTTTCTTAAAAGCCTTTGCTGCAGCTGGATCCCATCCGTTTTGTCCTCACCAGAGCCAACATCTTTGCTCCTCCCTAGGGCCCTGCCTTTGAAAACTCCCACTGACCTTGTGGTGGGGCAGACGTTGGGGGAATGTTGTTGTTGTTTGGGGTTGTTTCTTTCCAAGCCATCACCACAAAAGGAGATATTTCCCCCTCTGGTAACTTTACCCAGCAGGTTTTTATCTGCCCGCTGAACACACACTTCCCTGTTTGTTCCAGACCATCCTCTAGTGCCTGATAAAGGGGGAATGTTTTAGTTGCCTTTTTGCTCAGCCCCCCGGGCCAGCCCTCTGACGTAGGTTTGAAATCCTTTGCACTGAAACACGACCCCGTTGTGGGGCTGTAAAACTTGAGCAGCCGTGACCTGAGCGGGGCTCACGTGGCTGCTCAGGGAGCAGAGCTGAGGGTCAGACCCGGGGGGCTGGGGGGTCTGATCTTCACCTGGGACTCTCAGATCGAGCCTGAAGCTGTTGCTGTCTCTTTATGTGAAATGACCTTGTGGGGACCCCTCTGTAGCATTCCCCGGGGGGGTGGGGGGTTTCTCAGAGCCATGTGAGTGCACAAACCTGCCACACCTCTGGGTCCAGAGGAGCTGCTGCACTCGGGCTCTTCCCTGATTTAGGATTTCACACTGCTGCTCCTTCTCTTCACGCAGGTGTCGCCACGGCCCCCTGGGTAAATGTGTGCACTGTGTCCCACTGGAGGTAAGAGCAACGAGAAGGTGCTCCACAAAGTCACACACCCACTTGGGTTCAGTTTTCTGCTTGGAATGCTCTCCCTCAGAGAGCTGCCCAGGTAGGGATGGTAGCTCTGGGTCAGAGGCCTGCTGTGCACTGTCAGAGGTGCTGGATCTCATCCAGGATCACTGAAGCTACAGGCCTTTGTGACCCTGTTTGGTTTTTTTTCTGGTTACTGCTTTTGTTTTCTGCAGTAATGAGTTTAACAGAAAGTGCTTTAGAAAAGCTCCAATATATTCTCTGGATCCTCTCGTTCCATGTATCCCAGCACTTCCCAGTTTATCCATGTATTATTCAAACTGAAGGCAGCTCCAGTGACACCTACAAATGTGCTGGGCTCTGTGATTTACGGCAGGAGGCAGCGATGCCTCAGAAGTCCCTGCCAGCCAGGATGGCAGTTCCCTGCCGTGGGCTGGGAAGTTCTTTGGCCTTGTTTGAGCAGCTGGGCTTTTTGTTTGCCGTTTGATATTGAAAAGGAAAAAAAGCACTCTGCCTTTGAGGCTCCTCCTGATTTGTGGAGCCAATCTGTTACAAAAGTAGGAGGTGATAACCGAGCGGGCTGTTGTGGGCCCTGCTGTTCCTGCCACAGGAGGAGCTGCCTGGAAAATGAGCCGAAATCTTCTTGATTGTTTCCACATTGAGAGCGATTGGGGTTGACTCTAGAACATCCATTTGTTCAGTGATCAGTGTATGAGCAGACAGGTGCCTGACCTGCCTTTTCTTTGTGTGGTGGTTTTTGGCAGCCTTTCGATGAGGATTATTTAAACCATCTGGAACCCCCTGTGAAGCATATGTCCTTCCATGCCTACATCAGGAAGCTGACTGGAGGGGCCGACAAGTAAGAAAATATCTTGTCTTGAAGTTGGAGCTGCTTTTTCTTTTTTTTTTTTTTTTTTCTTTCAAATACCAATGGAAGTACAGGCAGGTCTCACCAGAGTAGTGTTGGGTACAATTATTGAATGGCAAAGTGAGGAGAAAACAGCACAGTAAATAAAAAATAAGCTGGGGGGGAGAAGACGGGGAAAAAAGAAGGCCAAATGGAAGGAAAGAGGTTCCCTAATTACACCAAGCTCTGAGCCTGGGTCTCAAATCCTGTGGAGAAACATTGGGACTGTGCTGGCCTTGGGGAGCTTTTATCCACCAACATTTTTAATTACCTCCAAACGTGAGCAGCACAGAAAGAGGAGCCTGACATTGCTCAGGGCTTGGTTCTGCTCTGTCACATGCTCCCTGTGCTCTTAGAGAAACCCTTTCCTTTTGTGGTGCTGTGGTTCACCACCCTCCAACTGGGAAAGAAGTGGTCCCACCCTGCAACGGGATGGAGGATGCTATGGGACACAGTGCTGAGCAGAGCACTGAAAGAAGCATTTCTTCCTGGCACATGCGTGCAGTGAAGGATCTGAAACCCCCTTGGGTGGTGTCAGGGAGCCCACTGTGTTGTGAAATGCAGCTCCTTTAAATACATTATGCAGAGGTGCCACCTTCTCTCCCCTATCCCTAAATGCCACTGGGATTTTCTGATGTCTTTGTGAAATGCAGCTCAAGGCTGCAATGCTTTGATTTGAAGAGAACTTCCCTTTGCAGGAAGCCTTCTGCACATGAAAGGAACTCTAATTTGCCCTGCCAGTGTCATCTATCACTTCCCATGTGCTGCATAAATTATTTAAGCAGGATCCTATGAGTTTTCTTCACTGCTCTTGCTCTAATACCTGTTCAGGAGCTGGGCCAGGAGCCTCATGACCTCCCTGGATGAGTGGGCAGCAGAGGTGGCCTGGGGAGAGCATGAATGGAACATCCTCCCCCAGTGGGTCTTTGCTTTGAGATCCTCTGAAGATGCAGAGTATTGGTGCCATCATGTCTCCTCTGCCCTGCTTCCTCTGTCAGAATTCTAGCCACTTGCTTTTTTTTTATTATTAAGAAGCATCTACTGTGCTAACAGCACCTTTCTCTTTTCCTGCTTGCAGGGGGAAATTTGTTGCCCTGGAAAACATCAGCTGCAAGATCAAATCGGGCTGTGAAGGGCACCCTCCTTGGCCAGAAGGCATTTGCACCAAGTGCCAGCCAAGTGCCATCACCCTCAATAGACAGGTGAGACCAAGCTCGTGGGAGCCCTTCTGCTTAAAGCTGAGAAGGGACTTGACTTGGAGAAATGACTTAATGAGCAGCCAACTTGGAGCAAAAAGCCTTTGTGTATTGGCAGTTGTTGGGGAAACGACTGCTGAGCTCTTCAGTCCTTGCAGCAAAGGGCTCCAAGGTGGATCTGGGTCAGCAGTTTCCCCTTAACGAGGAGGACATCTGAGCTGGCACCACTAGTGA
>NW_009954140.1:6379210-6382446 GCF_000747805.2 Chaetura pelagica
GCCTCCCCCTCTTTCCTCTTGTTTCCTCACAGATGTCACTGTCTTTAGTTGCAAAGGCTCGTGGGGCAAGGGCCAAGCTCATGGGGTGCTGGGGGTGCTCAGGGCTTCCCCACAGTCCAGCCCGTGGCCAGTTCTGCTGGCTGGGCAGAGGAGTGAAGGCAGCAGAGGGGAGAGGGAGGGAGCGTTCCCAGTCCCTGCTCTGGATCCAGAGCTGGAAGGGGCAGCGTGTGTCCCAGGCAGGCGGGACTCCGGGGAAGGAATCAGCGCTGGGCAGAGTGACCGGAGCGAGCAGAGGATGCCCTGACACCTGAACTTTGTCAAACAGAAATACAGGCATGTTGACAACATCATGTTTGAGAACCACACCATTGCAGATCGATTCCTCGACTTCTGGCGGAAGACGGGGAACCAGCACCTGGGGTACCTGTACGGCCGGTACACGGAGCACAAGGACATCCCCCTGGGCATCCGGGCCGAGGTGGCTGCCATCTATGAACCCCCCCAGGTAAAAGCAGGGTGCTGGGGCATTCCCAGGCATCAGCAGGGAACACGGGAATACTTGTTGTGTTTGGGAATCCTCACACAGTTACTTCCGACTGCAGCTCCATAAGGAAAACAGCCCTGGGAAAAAGATGTTGGGATTTTATATCTCGAACGTCACTGTTGGTTATTGCCACTGAAAGTGATACTTTTATACTTTATTTTACATTACTCTTTGCTTGGATTATTGAGAATGGTGAGAACCTGGCCCAGGTTGCCCAGGGAAGCTGTGGCTGCCCCATCCCTGGCAGTGTTGAAGGGCAGGTTGGATGGGGCTTGGAGCAACCTGGGCTGGTGGGAGGTGTCCCTACCCATGGCAGGGGGTTGGCACTAAACGACCTTTGAAGGTCTCTTCCAACCCAAACCATTCCATGAATCTATGACTGAAAGCTAGGGTGACTTTGAAGCCGTTTCCCTGTTTCCTTGATTACTGGAATTCCCAGGTTATGGTGTGGAAAACAAATAGGGAAAAAGAAAAAAAGTTGCAGCCCATGCTTCGATTCCTTATCAGCTCTCTGGGAAAATTCCAGCAGCTGAATTGAGACAGAGATGAAGCTGCTGCGTGGCTGGAGAGGCAGAGGAGGAGGTTTGAGGAGCAGCCCGGAGTCCCCCCACTAGGTGGGGCCCAGCACCGCGCTCAGCGCCCGGCGGGGCCGCCCAGCCCCGCCTGCCGGGGAGCCCGCGGGCTGGGTTTGGTGTCGGAGAGCTGAGAATGGAGATGGAAAAGCCACTCTGCCCACAACACAAGGCTCGGCTTGAAGCTGAGTTTGCCTCTTGGCTTCTGCACCGCTGATCAAAGTCAGTTTTCTGAGTGCAGACACGATGTGTACAAACATACCACGGTGGGTCATGTGTGTTCACCCTCCTGATGGTTTCTGTAGGGTTGCTAGAGTAAAACACAACAGAGATGTCAGTGGAAAAGGACAGCTGGATCTTTGGAGTGTGTGAGTGATAGAACAGAATTGCAAACCTTTTATAAATCCTCCCCTTTCTTCCCAGCAGGAGCAGAGCTGTGCCTGCTGCTGTGCAGTGGGGCTGCTCATGTGCTTCTGGTTGGGCACAGTGAAAGCCAGGAAGCTTTTGCTGTCCTGGCAGGGAATCTGCTGTGCTTCTGGACACAGCATCTCCCCACACGAGGAAGCTTGGCCTCTGGAATGCACCCAGATGGAGTTGTGTTTTCCAGAGTGTGGGGGGAAGGCCTGGGCGTGGGCTCTTGGATTCCCTGTATTTCTGCATCTCAGAGATTCAAACCAAAAAAACACCAGTACAGAGCTGGCAGGTTGAACCCAGAGCTCTGGAAAAATTAGATCATCTCTTTCCTTTTCCAAAGTGCTGGGGAACAGCAATGGCCTGTTTGTAAATGCGGAGTCTTTCATTCATAAACCCCAACATAGTTTGCAGACTGTCCTGACGAGCTCCAGCAGGATGGGCCTGGGAGGAGAGGAGGTCTCCAGAGTGACACTGGTCAGTGGGGAAACCCAGAGCTCTGCTGCCACCCTCTGCCCTGACAATGGCTCAGTGTACCACGGCTTCTCCTACTTTGTCTTTTAGCAAGTGTTTCTTTGCTGCAGATTGGTACACAGAACAGCCTGGAGATCCTGGAAGACCCAAAAGCTGAGGTTGTGGATGAGATCGCCGCAAAGCTGGGACTGAGAAAGGTCAGGATGTTGTTTGATCTTGTGTATCTTTGTGTGGCAGTGGAGAAAGTCCCCAGCAGTTCTCCTCAGCTCCAGGGGATTACTCAGGACCATTTGGGCACACCCGAAATCTCACTTCAGTGTGGGTAGCTCATGATGCTTCTCGGTATGAGAAACAAAACAAGCATTTTTCTGAGCACGAGTGTCTGGCAGGGCTGTGCTGCTGCAGTCAGCCCTCCTCTGTCATGAATTACTTCAAAGGGAGTAGCAAAGGAGCAGAAACACAATTTTCTCTTTTTTTTCTGCTCAGATAGGAGCATCTCCCTGGTGAGTGCTAATTTGGCACACATGTAGCTGGGGTTGCCTTCCAAGTTTGTTCTTCCTTTTGACAGAATTGGTGCTCCACTTCCAGGAGCAGAGGCTCCTGCTTGCTTGGGTTTTGTTGTTTGGTTTGGTTTTTTATTCTCCTCTGTGGGCTCCTGTATGTTGGTGCTGCTCAGGCAGGTTGGAAGGGGTTAATCTGTAGGTGGGTGTAGAGGTGCAGGTCCCCCAGCAGCTGAGCCTCCCTCCTCTGTTCCCCTCACAGCCTGGCTGGTGGGACCCACTGGTTTGCTGACTCCTCTCAAACCTGTACTGATATTTTCTGGTTTGGGAAATCTCTTGGTATGGTGTGAATGCCAGGAATGAGATGTACACAAACAAGATTTGACTTGCTAAAGAAAACACAAATCAGAAGAGGCTCAGTACAGCAGACTGTAAACATCTGTGGTGAGGTCTTTTGTTCTCTGAAGATAAGATCTTCAGCCTTTTGCCAGTGTCTGAGGCAAAGCTTCTGTGTGTGTGTTACTTATTTCCCTGCTTTTCCTTTGCTCCTCACATCAGGTATTTTTAATCAATATGACTTAACACGTCACTTGCTGCTCGTTGCAAGAGTTTTTCCTGCCTGGGAATCTGAGTCAGCAGTTCCTCCTCCTCCGAAGGGTTAAAGCTGTGGGAGCTGTTTCCAGCACGTGTGCAGGGCTCAGGCAGTGGGGTGTGTGTGTGTGTGTGTGTGTGTGT
>NW_009954140.1:6382518-6395228 GCF_000747805.2 Chaetura pelagica
TCATACTCCAGTGGGAACATATGAGCTTTATCTTAACTGGTGACTGTGAGCTTCAAAATGAGATCATGTGAGCTGCTTTGTCATCTGCTGGCACTCCCCGTGCTGCTCTGCTCTGAATGCTCCATAGGAAATGCTTTTTGCTGTGGGTGGGAGGAGGTAACGGCTGAGAGGCCTCTTGCAGCCTCCAGATCTTTCCATGAAAAAATATTCCATAGTGAACATAAAGCTGCAGGTGCCCCTGGCTGGCCAGCTGGCAACGCTGCTCCTGGAAATGGGATTCAAATGAGCCCAGCACAGCTGGGAGAGCCATTTCCTTCAGGCAGCTACAGCAGGGCTGTGCGAGAGCCAAGAACATCTTGTCCTGCTAGGAGAAAATGTATAAGCTCCCTTCTAGTTTGGGTTGTGGTTTTGGTTTTTGTTGTTTTGGTTTTTTTTTTTTCCTTTGTTTCTTAAAGCAGCTTTCTCCATAACCCTTCTTTATAGGTTGGCTGGATATTTACTGATCTGGTCTCTGAAGACACACGGAAAGGGACTGTTCGGTACAGCAGGAACAAGGTGAGGTTCGAGTGTGCAGCTAATTCCAGCTGCTGGTTCTGAGGGTTTGGGTAATCACCCACTCTGTGCCAGCAGAGCACTGAGCCAGGGCAGCTCAGGGCTGGAAGTGACGCTGGAATTCTTGTAAAGTGGGTTGGTTGTTTTGTTTTTTTTCAAAAGCTTCAGAAGGAAAAGAAGCTTGAGGTCAGAGAGCACTGCAAGGGTTTGGAGCCGTTGGGGTGAGGCTCAGGGCTGCCTGCAGCCCCAGCCCGCCCTGCTGGAGCACAATGGTGCTTGTGGATTAAGAAAATCCTGTCAAGGGAGGGAGTGGAGTGGTGTGAGGTGCAAACTGAGTGAGCAAAAGTGACTCAGAGGATGTTCCTGTGGGCAGGGCTTTGAGGCCTGAGTCCTCTGTCTTTGGCCTTCTCAGCTTCCTGTAATTGTGAAATCCCTGATATCCCTGTTTGGAAACTGAAACTTTCTTTGAAAAAAAAAAAGGTGTGTAAAGGTGGGTGGAACCAGAAGTGAGAAGAGTCCTGCCAAGAGGCTCTCGGGGCTGGGGAGCTGACATGTCACATTCTTTTCCCAGTCTCTGGAGCAGCTTTCCACGAAAGCTTGTTCCACCAGGGTGTTGGTAGTTTTCTTTGGCTGCAGACCAGGGAAATAGGTCTGGGCTACGTCGCGTTGTCCTTTGTATTGACATTGCTGCTCTTCCCTCAGGACACGTATTATCTCAGTGCAGAAGAGTGCATCACAGCTGGGAACTTTCAGAACCAGCAGCCCAACATCTGTCGCCTTTCTCCAGATGGTCATTTTGGATCCAAGTTTGTCACAGTTGTGGCTACAGGTATAAACTGGCCTCAGCTCTTGTGGTTGCACATGAGTTGTCTCTTGTTAATAAAAGAAGAAAATGCAGCTCTGCCAGAAGAAGTCAGACTTCCTGGTCCCCATCTGCCCAGTTGAACAAGGGGTTTGTCTTGCTCTGTTAAGGAAAATACTTTTCCATTCTTTGTGCTGTCTTCCCTACAATTACTCAGCCTTTCCCTTGCAGAAAACTTCACTGAGGCTCAGACCTTGGGCATCCCCCACCCAACCCAGGAAGCATTTTTTGCCTGCAGGGAGGGGTGTCACTGCTGCTCCCTTTTCTGTTCCCTGTCTTGAAGCTCCAAAAGTCCCTTGCCTGAAAGTGGCAGTGCAGAACCACAGCAACCCTCAAAGTTACTCTGGCTGGTTCAGCATCAAGGAGGGACCTTTCTCTCCCTTGTGTGGCTGTCAGGGAAACCCTGACGTAGGATGCTGTGCTCTTCCATGCATGGAAACCTGGGTTGGGTGTTTGGTTTTTTTGTCTGCCTGAACCAAACAGAGCAGCCAGAAAAATGCTGTGTTTTGTCACCTCTGCTGGGAGCTGTGCTCACTGTGAGTCTCCAGAGGCCCCCTGGGGTGGTCTGGGCTGCCAGGGCAGATGTTGGCATGTGCCAGGACAGTCAGAGCCTTAGCAGTTCAATCAGCCCTTCTCCACAGGGTGACACATGTATCCATTTAAAATTCCCCTGGAGCAGATAGGCTGGGTTCTGGGTCTGTTTAACACAATGAAAATAACGCAGGACTTCCAAAGAGCATCCAGTGTGAAAACTGAAAGTGTGATCTTGTGCTGCCTCCTCTGAGCCCAGTTTTGTAAGCATTCCAGAGCCTTTTGCAGTGAAAACTCTCTCTTTTTGGTTAACAGACCCGAGGAAGCAGACACTGCCTCTGCATGCCAGACTGCTCAACACATCCATCTTTCATTAATGATAATGTCTGTCTCACTCACTTTTTTGTATGTATTTCAGTCTTCTGGTTTTTTAAACAAGGTGTTCTGCTGGGAACACGATGACCAGCTTTGTTCAGGCCTTGCCTGTGTCTTGGTCTGTGTTTACTTTCTAGGAGTATTTGTTCTGGAGCTGTGAGTGATTGAGGTTAGAGATCAAAGGGTAGAAAACGAATATTTCCTCTTCTCTGTTCCAGATAATTTCATTCTCTTCTGTTAAATTACCCCATCAGGTTTCTATTTAAACACTTGATTCCTTCCTTTTGTGCTGTATAAATATATTTGGATAGTTTGCATCAACTTTGCCTTTAAATCCTCTACATGGATTAATTCCTATCCCCTCCTGAATTCCTAGGTTTGGAAATAGTAACATTTTCCTACCATCTGTCTCTATCTTCTCTTTCCAGTTGTATTCTAATGACATATGACCTGATGTTGCTTACATTATGCAAATGAAAGTGCCAAGCATGTGATCTATCAGTGAGCCAGGGTCTTAGTTTCTACTTTCCATGTCAGATTTCCAGCAAACCATCCATTACAGGCCGAGAAAACGCTTTTTAAGCCTGACATTAGGAGGTGACCAACCCTGAATCTGCAGATCAGGGTTCCTTGGAAATCAAACAGGCCCACAGGAGCTGTGTGCCTGGTTTTTGTTTGGAAAGAGAGGAGGGACCTGTGGGGTGATGAGAGGCTGATGCTCTCAGGAGCCTCCTCTGAGCTGCTGGCAAAGTGCTGTTGCTGCAGGGGTCTGTCCTGATAAGCTAGCTGGGAAAAATGTGTGTTAATAAATACATGTAGAGCTTGGAGGGGGGTTCCTGCCTCCAAGCACTTCCCAGGAGTTTACGCGTCGCTGTTAGCGAGACCGTCACGTGTGATGCTCTCCGAGTGGTGCCTCTTGGAGTTACACCAGGCACATGGCTCCCATGGGGGATTTTGAACCAGCCTCTTCTCTTCCAGGTGGTCCCGACAACCAGGTCCACTTCGAGGGCTACCAGGTCTCCAATCAGTGCATGGCTCTGGTCCGGGATGAGTGCTTGCTGCCCTGCCGGGACGCGCCGGAGCTGGGCTACGCCAAGGAGTCCAGCAGTGAGCAGTATGTGCCTGATGTCTTCTACAAGGTAAGGGCTGCCTGCCTGGGGAGGGGAGAGCTGCAGGAAACTGTGGTGGCTTAAGAACGGATGTCATTGAGGTCTGGACTGTTTTCAGTAGTCACCACTCACCATGTGTCTGTGCAGCAGTCACAAGGGATCTGTTTCCTCTCCTAAACCTGCAGTGCAGTAGTAGCCATTGGCTACCCAGCTTCTTGGGGGCTGGACTGGATGATCTCCAGAGGTCCTTTCCAACCCTTAACTTGTGATTCCAAGCAAGGTCTGCAGTAATGCACTGAGAGCTCCCAAATCCACCTGCTCCTCCCTCTCTGCTGGCAGCATTTGCTGGGCTCCTCAGAGAATTTGAATCCCCAGCTGAGTTGAGCTCCCTCCCTTCCACAGCCACATGATGTCTCCCAGCACAAATGGGGACAGTGACAGGTTCCTTATGCTGTGCCAGGGATTTGCTGGGCTGGGACACTCTCTTGGGCACCAGCCGAGCAGCAGATGCAACAGAAGATGAGCTTGGTCCTGCAGCAAGAGGAGAGACAGCCCCGTACCTGCTCCCTTCATGGAAGGGAAGATGTTCAGAGCAGGACCATGGTGTGTGAGCTCTGCTGGTGACCTGCCTGCTCTGGGTCTGGGCAGTTCCTTAGTGACAAGGGGACTGTCCTTATTCCCCTGGCAGCTGTTTCTGGAGATCTTCAGACCTACCCCCTTCTACCTACAGGGTTGAGTTAGAAGCCTGGGGACAGGATCTTTGCAGAGGCTCATGGCACTGCTTCCCAAACGTGTGCATCTTGGTGCCCCGTGAGCAAGGACAGAGGAATTAATTAATTAATGGCACTGCTTGCCAACTAATTAGCCATCCATCACTCAAATCAGTGATACTATTCTTGTGTCTGCTTTTCACAGCCTGCTCAGCCTGTTCTGAAGCTGTCATTAAGGATCTGGAATAAGCAGAGCTCCCTTCATTTTGGGACAACAGGAATGAGCATTTTGTGCTTCAGCACCAGGAATGGGGCTGGTCAGCACACTCCTGTGCACCCTGAGCTGGGAATTGCTGGCCCTGATGAATGGCACTGCCATTCCCCCTCCACCCCTCAATGCTGAGCTGATGCCTTGCCTTGACACCACCTGAAAATGAGCAACAGCTCTCAGCTAAATCCAGGGCTTCAGGGTCAAGGTAGATGGAATCTGGGAATCTGTGCCTTATTCCTTGGTAGCTCTTAGGAGCTGATAAGGTCTGATTTAGATACAGGGGGAGCTCGATTGTGCAAGGGTTGGTTGGCCCTGGCTGTGCAGATGAGATCATCTCCTGGCGTGCTGTGGTCCCACTCTGGAGGATCCCGTGCCGTGCCACAGCCAGGGTGCAGCCTTGCAGGAGGTCCCGTGGGTCTGTGTCCCACATGTGGGCCACCCTGGGTGTTTGGAGGAGCAGGAAAGCAGTGGTTGTTCCCATAAGGTCTTCGCTCCCATCCGTAATCTGGAGCAGGGAGATAAACACAATGTGAACTGATGGCTCCAGCCTTCCATGGAAATTTCCATGAGCCACTGATTCACTGGGTCGGGCTGCAGCTTATTTCATATGTTTTATAACTTCTCTCTGTAATTGGCTTTTTCATGATGTGCTCAAGGAAGGCTGGAGGACTGCGCTGGCGGGTGGGATTGTCCTTCAGCCTTCAACGTGTTTGGCCGTAGGATCTCTTAATTTTTTTGGAATGTTCTTAGATCAATGGAAAGCTTAGTCACTCCTGGCTTTGAAAACCTTTGGGGTCTCATTAAATGTGTGAGGCTTGAGGTCAGAGACACTACCTCATAGTTACTGGGTTGGTGACAACAATGGTGTCAAAGCCTTGGTTAAATGCAGGATGAGGAGCAGGAGCCCCGTGCTCGGCCCTGTGGCACAGGACAGCAGGCTCCTGCTCCCCCTTTCTCTGCTGCAGCTGCAGGAGCTGAGGAGCTTGGTCCCCAGGCCTCGATGTGGGGGTTCCCCTCTGTGCTGTCCCCCCAGTAGTTTTGGGCAGAAAACTGCACTTTTGAGCAGTCACTGCATTTTGTGTGGAACTGAGAAACCATCACTGGTAGAGAGAAAAGTCTATGTATGTATTTCTGTGGAATATACAAGTGCTCATTTGAAAAGCCCTTGAGGATGAAAAGAACTATACAAATTTATTCTAATTGGATGGGAACCAGAAGGCCAATGTTTGTGCAGTGTGGAGGTATTTATAGAACAATTATGCACCCAGATGCGAGGCAGAATCGATGGAACTCTCCTGTCTGCAGCAGGGGAAGGCAGTGGGTTCACCTTGTGCTCTGGGAGCAGGAGAAGGTGCTGCTGTTTGCATTTGCAGTGAAGGAAAAGCCAACAACTGCACTTCAGTCACGTCGCTCAGCCTGCCCCATGCCTGCCCTGCCAGGGGAGGATGTTATTCCAGCCATGACTGCTCAGAAATGCATCTGGATGGGTGATGCTGCAGGTGCAGGAAGGGGGTGAAGACCCGTGCTGCAGGCAGGAGAGGAATCACAGAATCATAGAAGGGCTCTCTTTGGTCAGCCAGCTGGATTTCCACAGTTTGCAGCACACTTTGTGTGTGTGGAGTTGGGCGCAGGGGCTGCCCCGTCCCCTGGAGCTGCAGCTGATTCTGCCCAAACGTGACCCACCTCGCAGGGTGTTAGCAGAGCTGGGCTTTTCTTCCTCGGAAGTAGGAAAGCCAATGGCACCAGTGATGTCCTGCCTCGGGAGGTTGGGCGTTTTTCCTCAGCCTTGTGATTTCTGTATTTCTTTACCATTCTCTTTACATTGGCCACTGGCCCTGCAGGGGACCCACCCCGTGGCCTTCCTGGCTGGGGAGGGCTGGAGCTCTGCTCTTAGCGTGAAGGTCGAGGGCGTTGGGGACCAGTTCCTTTGCTCTGAGTTGTCTTTCCAGGTAAGATTAACCAGAAGAAGGAAAACATCCCCCTTGGCCTCCCGGGCTGCCCGTGGGGTGTCTCAGTGCCGTTTCCAACGCAAACGTTGCGCAACGCGGAGACGCTGCTCGGTGTGTTCAGTGCAGCGAAACTCGGGAAGGAGTCGCTCTTGTCCAGACACAGACACAGGGAGGAACTGCTCTCTGTGAGTGCAGGCAGCAGCGCTGCAATGGCCACTTCACCCTGTTTCTTGGCTGTGTGAGAAAGAGCCCAGTTGAATGGTACATAGAGGCACTTCCCCTTCTTATCTTGTGCCCGTGAGAACCCTCCTCCTTTGTCCATTTGGTTCTAGAAAATAACCATGTTGATTTTGATTTCACCAAGGATGTACCTTCCAGCCCATGGGGTGATTTTTCAGAGCTGCAGTTGCTCACAGCTGGTGCTCAGTGCCCCAGTGATCCCTGTCCTGCTCCCAGCTCCCTGTGGTCATTTCACCAAGCCCATAACTCTGCATTGCCCAACTCTGCTCCCTGCAGACCCACGTGCTCTGCTCCACCCTCAGCTTCACAGGCACCTCAGCCTTCCTCCAGATGGGGGGCAGAGTTTGCTGTGTTTTACAGACCCTCGGAAACATTTGAATAATTGGATCTGGGGCCTGGCTAGCTTTGTCTCTTATCACAGGTATTTGTGTTGGCTTAGTGCAAACATGGGGATGTCATCTGTGCAATGAATTGCATTTCACAGCTGCCCTTATATCTCTCCAGAGTTTTGGGGATGGTGTCAGCCCTTCACAGTGGCACTGCTGTTGGGAAAGAGCCTTTTGCCCTCGTAAAACGGCACGTGTGGGATCCTGCAGTGGCTGAGATGGGGTCTGAGTCTTGGCCTGTCTGCTGTGATGGGAGGTCCCACCAGCCCTGGGAGAGCCCCGAGCCAGGGCACTACTTTAGTTAGAGCCAAGGGGACCTCTGAGCCAGGCTGTCCCCAGTGTGCCATGTGCTGATTCCACCCATTCCCTCCAAAATCCTCCTTCCCAGGGAAAACACAATGTCCAGGCTGCAGGGAGGCTGCTGTGGGGAGCTGTCACCAATAGCCAAGGACTTCCCCTGGCTGGCCTCCTCCCAACAGGCTGTGTTGGGCTGGAAAAGCCGCATTAGCCTTGAATGTCCCAGCTGCTCCAGGGAGGAGGGTGCGTGGTCAGCTCACGAGGAGCCTCCTGAGAAGGATTTCAACTCTCACTGACCTATCACTCGCTCTTAGGAAAGTCACCTCATTTCTGTGCATCAACTCCTCTCTGCCAGGGCAGGACTGCCTGGGACAGTGCTGGGAATAGGCAGAGGGAAATCTGGAGCCTCCCTCCTGGCTGGCAGCTCCCGGGCTCCTCACTTGGCTGCTCCCATCACCCTCACCTCAGCCATCCTGAAGCCTCACAGGTGCCTCTCCCACCGCCAGGTGTGCACAGCCTGGCCGTGCTCCCTGCGGGATCATCCAGCCTTTTCCCTGTTTGACCCCGTCCTCCTGCAGCTCCTGCCTCCAAAGGGCTGTCAGAAAGGCTCTAAAGTGCAGTGCCTGATGCAATCTCCAGTTTGCTTCTGTCTTGTCCAAATCTTGATTCATTGTCCAAATCCTCCAGGCCTTGCTGCTGGATTTTTGTCCAGGAGCCAAATATTTGCGCCTCCATTAACCCCTTCCTGGCCTCCCTTTGGAGCTGCTGTTGCAGCATGTGGGCATCCATGGCTTTGGGGGGGTCTTGGGCTCTGAAGCTGCAGCAATAACGTGCTGAGAGGCCCCAACCACTGCCAAGCTGGGAATGAAGATGTCTTTCTCCCAGCTTGACGTTTGTTAAGGACTTTAAAATATAATTGCCTAATAAAAATGGTGCGTGGGGGTTGGAGAAGAGTGCTGGCACTGGAGGAGGGGCTTTTCTCTCTGGGGAGGGGTAGGATCTGGACAGGGTCTTGGCTCAGGGTGATTCCAGTTGGGTAGTACCAGTCTAGTGTGTGTCTTGAGGGCCTCAGCAGCCTGACATTTTTAAAAAAAAAAGAAAGAAAAAAAAAAGGCATTTAACGTGGAAATCCCCAGAGGCGGAGATTAAAGTGAACAGGTGCTGGAAAAATGTTTCTGCATATTAGAACTTAATTAGATTTGAAAATGAATTCCAGATGGGCTAATTACGTGTGAGTTGTTGCAGGTTCTTTCTTGCAGGGGCAGGATTGTGTTTGGGAAGCTGATTCGGTCTGATTGGATTTGGTTCCTGACTCTTGCGGTATCGCCGAGATCTAGCAGCAGGTTAGCTTTGTGTCCTGTGATCTCCCCAAAAAGGCTCCATGTCTCCTCCTGCTCCTGTCAGAGCCAGAGAGATCTGAGGCCACGAGCCACCAGGCTCGTTGCTGAAATAACCACAGGGCCAACAACCTGTCATGTTCAAGGAGAGCAGATCCTTATCGGAATTGCTTTTAAAAGGAGCTTCAAAGGCTAGAAGGTAGAATTTTTTTATTTTAGTTTTGTTACAAAGGGAACGGTTCCTGGGGCCAGAGGATGCCTGGGGAGGGGGCTCAGGAAGGGGGGCTGTTGCCTGCAGGGGAGCAGCGTGCTGGAGCCTGCTGGGGTGATGTCCGTCTGGGAGCACCGGGAGTGCTGAGCGTGAGAGCTCTGCTGTGTAAACACCAGGGCAACCCAGACAGGCTGGTAGTGCAGAGTGTTATGCTTTGTGCTCCAGGAGGAACCATGGCTTGGGAGAGGAGGCTGGCAGCCCTGGGCAGCTCGTCCTGAGGCTGCCTCAGCCCAGGGAATGCTGCTGAAACCCCTCCGGGGGTCATGGCCTCTCACCGAGGTCCCCCAAAGCCACCGAGGGGTCAGGGTGATGGTGCCACTGGTGTGTGGTGGCTCTGGATCTGCCTCCAGCCACTGGGAGTGCTGAGAGCTCTGGGAATGTAAACTTCAGTGTAAGGTCCCTGATTGGAAATTATGGGCGTGTGATTTATATGGGGCTCCATGAATGATTTATAACATGTTAAGTGATGATTTAGGTAGAAAACACAACCCCCTCTTACAGAATCTTTAATGAAAAGTGTCAGTTCTCATGAATTTATTCCTGAAGCTGTGTTTGAACTCGGCGTGTTTGACATAAATCAAGTCTAATTGTCATTTCATGATTAATGAACATATGCTGGCCGTTTTTCTCCATAATTAAACTTTATGTTCAATTCGTCTGGCAAAGCAAAACAAGTTGATGCGTTGTGAGACGCGGCTCTGCAGGTCGGGGGATGAGGAAGGGCCTGGGTTCCCAATGCCCAGGGAAGAGCTGGATCAGAGACTTGTGGCCAGTTTTGCAGTAAGTCAGGTTTGCTTGGCGAGGAAGCAGATGCAGCATTTGTTGTCCCTCCCTTTTCAGACAGTCCCTGCTCCTTAAATGGCATTTACACTTCTTAGATGGTGCCAGGATCCTCTCTGGTGGTGATGACTGAGGCAAACAAGACCAAGGTGGTTTGTGACCGTATGATATCTTGGCTCACAAGGGAATCAAGGGCCTGGAGTGTGGACTTACTGAGATCTCCAGCCCCTGAGGAGCTGCTGGGAACTGGGCAGCTCTGCAGCACCCAGCCACGCACCAGCAGGTTCTTTTCCACACCCTCAGTGATCTGCCAGAGCTGAGGATCCCCGTGCCCCTGCCTGGGTGTCTCCAGGGCAGGATCCCTTAGGCTTCACACTGCTTCCAGACTGAGGAAAAATAAGACTCTTCTTCTTTCAGGACATAGACAAGTTTGGCAACGAGATCACGCAGCTGGCTCGCCCGCTCCCGGTTGAGTACCTCATCATCGACGTAAGTGCTCCTTGCTCTTGGCTTCTTGCAGCAGGAGATGGTCTGGGCGGAGTGAGGTTCTTAACCCACCTCTCAGATTTGCCCTGGAGGTGATTGACAGGACAGATTTTTCTTCCTTTCTCCCCTCCCCTGCCAGGCATTTCTAGCGGGGTGGCTGCTGCCCTCCTGGGGATGGGTGCGGTGCCAGGGAACCCGGGAGGTGCTGCCTGGTGCCGTATCACAGCTCCCAGCTGCAGGGCAGCAGCCAGCCCCACGGATACGTGTGCCGGGCACCACCTCACAGGCAGCTAATTAGCGAGCTCCAGTTGTCTGTCTCTTAGCAGCAATTAAGAATCCAGCTCCTTTCAGTGACTCAGCAGCCTAGGTTGTACAGAAATGCCTTTTCCTGGGGGAGGGAGCTGAGGCTCCAGCACAGCTTGGCTTGGCTGGGCTGTGCCTGCCCGTGAGCCAGCGCTGCCAGGCACCAGGGCACAGCTCTGCCCTCTGGCAGGAAACTGTGACGGTGTGGCAGGCAGGAGAGCAAATAATTTGGATGACAGATGATATTGCTGGAGTTAGAGATGGTGCCAACAACGATTAAATCCACCCGGAGCAACTGGTCTGGTCCAGCTGCCCCTGGCACAGGCAGTGTCCCGCGGGCATGGGGGAGCTGGCAGCCAGGAGGCTTCCACTGCCTTGTCCTTCTTCCCCCTTCACTATCTGCTCTGTCTGTCACTTATCAGATGCTGGGACGTGTGACAGAGCCACATCATGTCTGGGACAAGGGGCCCATTGTGTGGGGCCCTCAGACACCCCATGCCAGTCAGCAGCTCTGCAGCATATTTATTACTCAAGGAGTAAAGGCATCTGTTTCTGGGCTACCTGGGGTGTAATTAAGATGAAAACAGATTGATGGAACATGCACTCAGGAGCAGTCTGTAAAGCTGCATTTCTGAAGCATCTTGTTTTGTCCCTCTTTAGAAAAAAAAAAAAAAGGTTATCCCAGTCAATACTGGCAGGTCTTTCTGCATCTCTGCTGACAAAGGGCCTTACCAATAGGGCCCAGCAGTCAGTGCCTGACACCAAAGCTGGGAGTCAGGACTAGTTTAAATGCCAGCAGGTGGCCCAGGGACCAGCTTGTGAGCTGCATAAGGTGGTGCAGGGCTGTGTTACCCCATTCCCCTGGCTCGGGGTGCAGGGAGGGGGCAGTGTTAGTGCACCCAGAGCACAGGGTGACTTTGTTCCATAAAGGGCAAAGGTATTTTCTTGGCACCTGAGCAGTGCCCTGGCTACCCCATGGCCAGACGTGGGGGCCACGCTCTCCCCACCCACCCCTGGGTGTTAAGGTGACCCCCAGGGTGACATCCCTGGGAGCTGCTGCATCCTGATGACCGTGGAGACAGGGCTGCTGTGCTCCAGCTTTGTTAGAAGCCATTCCCAGGAGCCAAGGTGTGCTGATGGGAATGTCTGTGTCAATGCCAGCAGCCCTCAGACCTGCTCTGGTCTCCCTCCCTGGCCGAGCTCTAACCTGCAGCCATGGCTGCTCTCGGGGGCTTTGCTTCCCCTTTCCCACTTGCCTCTCCTGCTGCCAGCAGCTCTGATCGGCCTTTCTTGGATCTTTAGATTACTACGACTTTCCCCAAGGATCCAGTCTACACGTTTTCTATTTCTCAAAATCCATTCCCCATCGAGAACCGCGACGTGCTGGGAGAGACTCAGGTAAGGAGCCCACCAGCCTCAGCTCAGCATTCCCAGGGGCTGGGATCTGCTCGGTGGGCACCGGGAGTGATCAGGTGCTTGGAACTCGTGTGGGCCCAAAGATGCTTTTCTTTGGAAGTTGCTGGCTGCAGCATGGCCAGCCAGCCTGGGAGGGTCTCTGCACACCACAGCCAATGCCCAAAAGAGATGGGAATGTTGTGGGGTCTGTTGGTGGGTCTGAATAAGGAAAATAAATTTATCATGAAGGGGGAAGTGACTTCTCTTTATTATTTTCCCCTCTCTGCAGGACTTCCACAGCTTGGCCACGTACCTGTCCCAAAATACTTCCTCTGTTTTCCTAGACATCATTTCCGATTTCCACCTGCTCCTCTTCCTGGTCACAAACGAGGTCATGCCTCTGCGGGTATGTGATGGGGAGGAAGGGGAGCTCCTGGTGGGGTGGGGGTGACTGACCCAGGCTGCTGCCCCCAGCATGTCCCCTAGCTGGCTGTGGTGCAGGGCGGGCTGTGCAGCTGGCCCCAGGGCCGCTTCTTCCAGGCTGAGCTGTTGGGAAAAGGTTTAAAAAGTGAAACCCAAGCCCCCTGGCTAGAGCAGGAGCTCCCAACACGCTGCTTGGAGCAGTGAGGGGGGGTGGTCAGACACGGCCAACTTGGCTGCGGCGCCAGAGCTGGGAAACATTTTGTAGAATATCTGAGAACCAGAAATTCCTGTTGTAACGATAAGGAGCTCAGAGCCCCCAGGCCTCGGCGACCCCTTCGTGGCCGTGCAGCTCTTGGCCGGGCACGGGGGCTTGGCAGCTGCTGGTTCCCATCTGCCGGGGCCAGCGGGAGGGCCGCGTGTTTGGGGGAGGCTG
>NW_009954140.1:6395469-6396989 GCF_000747805.2 Chaetura pelagica
GTGGTTGGGAGAGGCTGGGAGGGTGCTGAGGAACACGCATGTGCAGGGTGGCTGGGCTGACCCTGGGCGGCTGGAGATCAGGCTGGAGCTGCTGGCAGGGCTGGGATGGGACACCAGAGAGCTTCAGCACTGGGGCTGGCACTGCCAGCACGGCACGGGGCAGCCGTGGGTGATAAGCTGCTCCATGCAGAGGGAAGGGATGTTTGGGGATATGTTGGGGATAAACTGCATCTTGGTCCCTGTCCAGGAGCCTCACTGGGGGAAATCAAAGGGGGAAGTGGCTGCAACTCGCAGTGCTGTGTTGCTGCAGCTGGTGGAGGAGGGCAGGGAGGCAATTCCCTGGGCACCAGAGTGTCCAGTGCTGATTTCTCTTTTCTGGCTTCCAGGACAGCATCAGCTTGTTGCTGGAAGCCGTGAGGACCAAGAATGAGGAGCTAGCACAGACCTGGAAAAAATCAGAGCAGTGGGCCACCATCGAGCAGCTCTGCAGTAAGAGAGGGGGTCACTCTGGGGAGGGGTCAGGCTGGGGAGGGGTTCATTGTCCCTCATTCTTTGGGCCAGGGCTGGGCAGATGGCTGGTGGCCACACAGTTGCTGCTCTCAAGCCACCAGGGAGGCCACTGGAGGCTTGGGTAGGAGAAAAGCTGTTCCTTGTCCCGAGCAGTCCCCACTGCACTGAGCAGGGAGTGGGGCAGGGGGGCTGCACTGTGAGATCTGCAGTGCTCAGGTGGGGGTACCAAGATCTGCCACCACTGGGGAGCACCCCCGGGGGGCCTTGGAGGAGAAGGCAGCACCTCAGCTGGATCAGGACAGAGAACATGGCCTGGGTTGAGGTGAGGACCTGCCTGGTCCTAGTGGGTCCCCCTGGCTCTGACCAGGCTCTCTCTCTCACAGGCACAGTTGGTGTCCAGATCTCAGGACTCCAGGAGTACGGTGCCATGGGCAGCTCGACACACGCGGCCTCGGCAGCCATGTGGGGCTGAAAAAAAACGCGCGGCCCGGCCAGCCATGTGGGGCTGCCAGCACTGCACCTTCATGAACCAGCCGGGCACAGACCACTGCGAGATGTGCAGCCTGCCCCGCACCTAGCCCGGCTGACTCCAATACAGAGCAAACCCTCGAGCAGCAGGAGTGGTGCTTGTCCCTTCCCCCTCCTCCCTTCAGCTTCCTGCCATCCGGCCCCCCAGGCTGTGGAGCCGGGCAGGGGAGGCTCCAGCCCTCCCCAGTTCCTCCCCACTCCCTTTCAGGGCAGCCCCGTAGTCGCAGCAGGAGCTGGGTGGTGTTATCCTGATGCTGTCCCCTGGCTTGGGAAACCAAGGCTTAACTTCAGTCCTCCCACCACCCCCAGCCAGCTCCGGGGTGAGCATGTGGACCTCGAGGGGGTTGCAGGCAGCCAGGACCCCTCCTCCCTGCCCAAAGCAGCCTCTCAGGACAGAGGTGCCGGGGAGGCTGTGGCATCTCCCTGCCCGCAGCTTTGCTCCCCTCAGGTGCTGACAGCTTCTGTGCTCAGGGGCTGGGACA
>NW_009954140.1:6406143-6411193 GCF_000747805.2 Chaetura pelagica
TGTTCTGCTGCCCGGTGGGGGGGGCTGGGGGCGGCCAAGCCCCGCGTGCTGTGCCACGAGAACGAGATCTACCTGTCCAACGGCAGCGAGTTCGTCTATGTCTACGACCAGGAGGGAAAAGTGCTGAAGGTGAGGGGCCTAGTGGGGCTGGGGAGGGGGCTTTGTCCTGTGTCCCCCACCTCGGGAAGGGGCTCTGGGGCTGGTATCTGGGACACCAGTTGTGTCCCCCCTCACTAGTCACCCATCCTGGGCCAGGGTCCTTCCTAGCATCCCTCCCTCAGGGTTCCCCATCCCCAAACGACCTTCCTGAGCAGCACAGACCCCCTTACCCAGCTCCTGGGGGGGTGGGTGGGCTGCTGCCACCTGACGCCTTTCCTGAACTTGCGAGGCGTTTAATTGAACTGGAAAAGGTTTTTCTGTTTTCTCCCCTTAGCAAAGTGGTGCCTCTTTGCTTTCTGCCCTAGGAAGGGCTCTGCTCTTGTCTCAGCTGTGACAAACAGCAGTCACCCTGTTGGGTTGTACACGGCTTCTTTTTTTAAATGTGCTCCTATTATCGTTCCCAAGAAGCCACCGCTGTAATAATCAGGACTCGCCTCCCACACTGAGCTCCCTCCCAGGAAAGCTGATCACGTACCAGCTCCCTGATCCCTCTTTTCCCTCCCCTCAGGAGCCTGACGGGCTGCCTGGCTCCCCGGAGCCCCTCTCCTGACCCAGGGCAGCTGCCCCTCACCCAGCAGAGCCCAGCGGGGTCTGGGGGTTGTGCTGCTGGAATCGCTCCTGGAAACTGCTCGTAATCTGCATTTGCAGGAAATAGCTTTAATCCATGGTTCCCTGGGGATTCCCAGCTGGTGGTTCCTTTCCTTACCCCGCCCAGCCTGGCACTGTGGCTCCCTGGGTGCTCACACCTGCTGTGAGTGACCCCATCTGTAGGACAGTGACATTCACCTTAGGACAGTGACATTCCTCACAGGACAGTGATGTTTCTCTCCACTCCTCCCCCCAGGCCGTGTACCGGTGCCCTGACCAGGTGTGGCACGTGGAGCTGCTGCCCCAGCCCCGGCAGCTCTACATCCTCTGCGCCCACAGCGGCATTTACTGCGTCTCCCTGGACCAGCAGGGCAGGTGAGCCTCAGTCACCCATCCCGGGGGACACGATCCAGCCTCGTGCCATCAGCCCTGGGGACACTTCTGAGGGCTGGGGGGCACGCTGGGCCTTAGCCAGCCCCTGGCTTCCACTGCTGGCCTCCCTGGCTGTCCTGCCGGCACGGGAAGCATTACCCGGTTTGAAGCTCCAGCTCTTGCAGCAGACGCTAAAAGCTGCACTGCAGGGAGGTTGTTTCCCTGGGCCAGGGTAAGAAGCAGCCAAGGGAAGTGCTGGCTTCACCCCACACCTTGGCTCAGAGCTCTTCCCTGTTTGCTTGAAGGTTAATGGAGCAGACGGATGGCGACGGCCAAGAAAGCAATTGCCCTTCCGGCGTCTTCCCCGTGGACTCAGACGCCTGCATCTTCCCAGACTCCAGCCTGTGCATGTTCACTCTGCTCAACAGCTTTGTCATCACCTTGTCCCAGGCTCATGGAAAGTGGTGGATGAAACTGCACGAGCTTCCTCGCCCTGAGCAGGAGAGTCCCCTGTACCGGCAGGTCAGCGAGGTGGGCTTCTGTCCTGGCCCCCAGACTGGGGATGAAGAGGATGGTCCCCCCTCCTGCTTCCTGCCCGTCCTGTGCTGCGCATCATCCCCCGGCACCCTGGAGTCCGGGGAGGAGCTGTGGTGCTCAGGGGGCTTCGTGCTGGAAGAGCCCCTCTTCAGCCTGCTCTTTGGGATCGATGCTGCCATGCTGGAGTCTCCAATGATCCTCTGCGGCTTCCCAGATGGACAGCTCTGCTCCGTGCCACTGAAGGCCCTCAGCTCTTCACCAGCTGTCAATGGCTGCCACGATGTTTCGAGCCAAGACCCCCCCGTGAAGATCCTCCATCCTTTGGAAGAGCCCATTGTCTTCATGGGGGCCTGGGGGACGGAGCGGAGGGCGGCAGAGGAAGCCGAGGACGAGCAGCTCTTTGGAGAGGCCGGCTGTGACTGCGTGGTGGCCGTGGGCCACTACGGGAAGATGGTGGCCATGAAGGCGGATCAGCGGGAGGAGGCGACGGTTCCGGAGCTGCGGGAGTACTACCTGCGCGGGCCCATCCTCTGCGCCGCCTGCGGCAGCGGCAGCCGCATGTACTACAGCACGCACTCGGACATCTCCGCCGTTGACCTGGACTGGGGCGGCGATTCCTCCGACCCCGAGGACGCGGAGAGCTGCACCGGGGTCCTGCCTCCCGTCCTCTCGCCGGCCAGTTTAAGTATCTGTAGCGTTGTGGCCCTTTCCTTGTCGTCTCGGGCATCAGAAGGTACTGCTGGCAGCGGGGCGTGCCGGGGCGCGGGGCGGAGCTGGGCAGGATAGCTGCCTGTTCCGCCCCTCTGGTCGGTCCGGATTGGGCTCCGTCCTCATCCGTTCTTGTTGACTCCCCTCGTTGTTGTAAGTCGTTTCTGTCGAGCATGCTGACTCGGGCCCCGCGCGAGGCGCTGGCAGCTCCGGCGCTTCCCCGCCCGCTCGCCGCTCCCAGCTCGGCCTGGCCAGAGGCAGCCAGTCTGCACAGCTTCCCTCGGGATGGCAGCACCAGCCCTGGGCCGGCCTGGAGGAGGCTCACTCTGGAAAGGAGGTCCAAGTGTGCTGCTTCCTGGTCCGGGGGCTCCTGCAGGCTCTAGGGGGGTTGTTGTTCCCCCGCAGCCTGGGCAGCCTGTGGTGACAGCCCAGGCACATGGCAAGGTGTGCTCACCCTTGGAAGGGAGCAGAGGGCTAAGACGGGGATAAAGCATCTCGTAGCCATAGCGGAGCCCCTTGTCCTGGGCAGCACAAAGAGCAAGGGGGGCCAGAGCAGGCAGGAGAGGCAGAGCAGGCAGCCCTGCCCACACCAGCCCTGCTCGCTGCCCGCAGAGCTGCATGCCTCGCCGCTGGGCACCCTGCATGGCAGTGCTGGCTCCTGGGATGCTGTCACCCCACTGGTGCCTCCCCCAGCTGCTGCTGGCCTTGGCTTGGGGATGGCCAGCTCCAGGAAGCATGGCTGGGGACAGGACAGGCAGGAGGGGGATGTTTCCCCTCCGGGAGGGCTGTCTGCCAGCTGGGTGTGCTGTCGTGGTTGTGTCCTGTCTCTGTCCTACCCTGCCACAAACGGAGACAATCCCTCTGGCTCCTGCTGCTCTGGGGCAGGCAGTGCAATCCCGTGCTCCTCCCATCCCCTTTTTTCCACCCCCCACCCCCCCGGGCAGCCCCGGGCCCCCCCCACAGCCCCTCCTTGCTTGACCTGCCCTATCTCTGCCTGCAGGTGAGTCGGAGCTGCTGGCCCTGTCTGCCAAAGGCCGACTGATGAGCTGTGACTTGTGCAGCCCTGAGGACACTGACGTGGGGCTGACGCCTGCTGAGGCTGGCAGGAGGATTAAGGAGCTGCTCTCCGGGATAGGCAACACCTCAGAGAGGTAAAGGGCAGCTCAGGCCCCTCAGCCCTGCCAGCTGCCAGGGTTGTGGAGACCATGACAGGGTTTTATGTTTCAGTTGTGAGTGCTCTGGCAGGAACTGCTCCAACCTTTCTGGAGTGCAGGAGCCTGGCTGGGAAGTTCCCCCCTGCACCTTCCCAGATCAAAATGGGATAAAAATAGTGTTTAAGGGCTGCTCCCCTCCCCCAGGCACAGCCAGCTCCAGGTTGATGTTTGCAGCCTCAGCAGCAGAAGGTGGGGGGGGGGCAGGATGCCAGCCGCCCTGCTGCGCTTGCCAAGCCCGTGGTGACAGGCAGGGCAGGCACAAGCATCTGTGGCCATCTGCCCCCAGCAAGGGGAGATGGATGAGTGTCCCACCCTTTCACAGGGGTCTGGGGTCTGGCTGG
The DNA here is from genome assembly GCF_000747805.2 of Chaetura pelagica. NCBI lineage: Eukaryota > Metazoa > Chordata > Aves > Apodiformes > Apodidae > Chaetura > Chaetura pelagica. Next base: position 6,410,063 of record NW_009954140.1, read on the forward strand.
TTGGAGATGCTCCACAGGGTCTGATCAGCTGGTGGAGGCTCATGGGGAGAGCGACCTGTTGGACCCAGGGGGCCTTGGACAGGGACCTGGGGTGGCTCAGGGCACCAAGCTCGTGCTTGGCTCATCTGCCAGGTGACATAGCAGCCTCTGACCAACACCATGCACCCCTTCTTGACCTGGTTGCTGTCCTGCCCGCGATTTCAGCACCAACACTTTGTCCTTGCAGAGTTTCCTTCCTGAAGAAGGCAGTGGACCAGAAGAACCGAGCCCTGGCCAGCCTGAACCAGGTGATGAACGTGAGCGCGGCTCTGCTCTCCAGCCAGGAAGGCCAGAAGCCCATTGCCTGCACTGTCACTGCCAACTGGAGCTGCCTCCTGCTCCAGGATACTGTCACCATCTCCTGTCTGCTGGAGAACTGCAGCGAGTACAGCCTGGAGGAGGGCTGGACCCTCTGTGTGCAGCTCCTGGCCAGCCCCTGTGCCTTAGAGGAGGAGTCGTCTGTGGATTCAGCCACCACCTTCACCTTCCCCATCAACCAGCTCCTCCCTGGGAACAAGAGAGAGCTGACGCTGCCCCTCAGCTCTGCTGCGGACACCAAGCTGGACCTGCCTCTGACCATCTCCTGTGCCCTCTACTACAGTTTGCGGGATATTTTGGGCGGTGGCTCTGACTCCTCCGAGGCCCTGGACGATCTCCTGCCAGATGACTCACCCATCCTCTCCCCGGACAGAGAGGGGATCTGCCTGCCCCTCAGTGAATGCACCATTGACATGCTCCAGTGCCTCCGTTTCGAGAGCAGCACCCCTGGGCCAGACACTTCCCCACCAGCCCCTGCTCCCCGTGTACCCCCAGACCCCGTGGAGACCTTCCTCAAGGTATCCCAGGAGCAGACTGCACCTGAAGAGGGGAAAGCCAGTGAGCTGCCACAGGCCCCGGCAGAGGAAAACCTTCCCCCCTCAGCAGCCTCCATCAGGGTGTCCTCAGAGCTGCTGAAAAATGCACTGAAAACCTCCAGCTCAGGTGGGTGCCTGGAGAGGAGCATCTTGGGAGCTTCTGGGATGTCTTTTTGGGGACAGGCAGCTGTGGCCATCCCTGGAGAGGCTGGGATGGCACCATCACAGCCCATGTGTG
>NW_009954140.1:6411393-6413524 GCF_000747805.2 Chaetura pelagica
GTGCGCGGCGCGGCGCCGGACGGCGGGGACGTGCAGCTGCTTGTCCGAGAGGCAAGGAAGGGGTTAACCCAGTGGAGGAGTTCCCCACACCCTGGCCCACGGATCCAGCTCCATCTTGCAGCCCCTGGGTGATGGCTGGCTTCGCTCTGTGAGCCCCAGGCTGTGTGGGTCTGGACGCCTGGGAGCTGCTGTGGGGCTGGGCTAGAGGGGCTGCGTTGTTGGTCCTGCTTCTCCCAACCCAGGACATCCCAAGGGCTGTGGCCATTTCCCTCCTTCTCCAGGCAGGGATGTGTTCCCTGGGTGTTCTCCTTTCCCTGCCAGGCAGGGCAGGGGGCTCTGCCATGTTTGTGTGCAGTAGCTGGCTTCAGGAGATCAAAGGCAGGTGCCCCCTCCCAGCAACCTCGTCCCCCTAATGTGAAAATCCTTCTCTAAGTGCAAAGGAAAAACAGGAATTGCTGCCCAGCTCTCCCATGGGGGCTGGCTGACCCATGCCGGGGGGCCCAGCACCCCCCAGGCCATCAGTGGCCCAGCTCAGGCTTGAGAGCTCCAGTATCACCAATGTGCTTAGTGGCAGGGTCAGTTCTGCTGGGCTGGCAGCCTGGGAACAGGCAGCCTGGGAACAGGCAGCAGGCATCCTGACAACAGGCATCCTGACACCTCCAGCTCAGTACCAGCCCCTGCCACTGCTCCCAGCCAGGGCTGGAGGGGTGGGCAAGGGCTTGCACAGGACCTGGTGGCCCCGCCAGGGGCAGATACCCCTTGAGGGGGCTGGGCAGGGGATCTGGTTTGCCTGGCTGGGCTGGCAGTGTCTGTGCTGCTTCTGCCTGCCCCAGGCTGCAGAAAAAATGGGTTTTGGGGTGCAGGGAGGGGGAGAGCCTGATGGCTGCTCCCAGCCAGGGCTGGAGGGGTGGGCAAGGGCTTGCACAGGACCTGGTGGCCCCGCCAGGGGCAGATACCCCTTGAGGGGGCTGGGCAGGGGATCTGGTTTGCCTGGCTGGGCTGGCAGTGTCTGTGCTGCTTCTGCCTGCCCCAGGCTGCAGAAAAAATGGGTTTTGGGGTGCAGGGAGGGGGAGAGCCTGATGGGGAACCCCATGACCATGGGGAGAGGTCCTGGGCCGCCCTGTCCTCCCCCCCTGCAGCGAGGATGTGCTGGCTGTCCCAGGTGGCCATGGATGACATCAGCCCAGCAGGCCCCATCCAGGCTGTGGAGATCTTGATGGAGAGCCCGTCCCTGGCCCACACCTGCAGGATGCACCACGCTGTGATCCGGCGCATCCAGGTACGCCTGGCACCACGGGGCTGCGTCACGGGCCCTGGGGGGACCCTAAACAAACCTGACACAGCTGGGGAGTGGGACCATCACAGACCCCACTCCCTCCCCAACCCTCAGCCTTGGATTTGGACATTAGGGCTGTGGAGCCCTGGGAGGTGCCTTCTCCAGGAACGGGCCCCACTCCGCTTGGCAGCTGAACGGAGCAGGGCCCCGCGGCACGTGGGGGCTGGCAGTGTTCCCAGAGGTGCTTTGGCACCAGCAAGTGTGGTGCCAGGCCTGAGGAGAGCAAGGCAGTGTGGCTGTCTCCTGCCCAGAGCTATGGTCTGGGCTCCCAGCACCCATCCCATCCCGGGTCTCTGCTCCCACAGGCACTAGTGCTGGAGCAGGCAGCCCAGGGCTCAGGACCTCCTGACCTCCGCATGCAGTACCTGCGCCAGATCCAGGCCAACCACGAGGTGAGCCACGTGCCAGCAGTGGGTGCCCACCGTGTCCCGTCCCCTCCCTTCAGGTGCTTTGGCAGCAGCAAGTGTGGTGCCAGGCCTGAGGAGAGCAGGGCAGTGTGGCTGCCTCCTGCCCAGAGCTGTGCTCTGGGCTCCCAGCACCCATCCCATCCCGGGTCTCTGCTCCCACAGGCACTAGTGCTGGAGCAGGCAGCCCAGGGCTCAGGACCTCCTGACCTCCGCATGCAGTACCTGCGCCAGATCCAGGCCAACCACGAGGTGAGCCACGTGCCAGCAGTGGGTGCCCACCGTGTCCCGTCCCCTCCCTTCAGGTTGTCCATCTTTCCATCTCCATCACACAGATGCTGCTGAAGGAGGCGCAGACCCTGCGGGACCACCCACCTCTGGGCGAGGAGGG
>NW_009954140.1:6413823-6414940 GCF_000747805.2 Chaetura pelagica
CCCAGCCTTGGCCCTGCCACCTCCCCCAGCCCGGCCATGCCCCCCAGGGGTGCCCCAGGGTCGTGCTGTCTTGTGGATCGTTCTTAGCCGTGGTAGTTTAGCACTCCCCACCACGCCGTGCTGGCTGTGGGCTGTGCCCCCTGTGCCACCTTGCCTTTCAGGATCAGGACAAACAGGGTGCTGTTCCAGGGTGCCCAGCGGGCGCCCGTCCTGGGGGAGCCCCGTTTTCTGCTGGGCAGGGGAGGGGGTTTGTCGTGTCCCCCTTTGTTTCTATAAATGACCTTGTATCTCTGGCGGTGCAGCGCGGGGTGGCCCTCGCACCGCTCCAGTGTCTGTGAATCTGTCGTCTGCCATGGAAACCATCGTTGTGCCGCTCAGGCAGTGCCTGTCTCTTCCTTTCCATCTCCCTGTAGGCTCCTGCCAGCTCCCTGGGGGAGCTTCCCCCCAAGCCTGGCCAAGGGTCCCTGGGCATTGCAGTCTCCTAGGGTCCTGCCTGCAGTGGGTTCGCTTGGCTGAACCTCCAGCCCCCTGCAGCAGCCTGGACATCCCAGCATCCTGGATCAGCCCTTTTTCTGGGGTGGGGGGATTGTACCCAGGGTTACAGGAGAGGGAAATGGGGGAGGGGAATCCTGGGACTTCATCCCAGTAGCCGTCAGGGTGCAAAGGAAGAGGAGGCCCTGCCCTGATGTGATCCAGACTGACTTTAATGCCACACACGGTGGCCGGTTGGAGACACAGCTGCCATGGATGGTGCCACCACCAGCTCCGCTGCCATCCTGGGGATGAGCTGGTGCCCCTTGTGGCACGTCCCCCCCTGGGGACACCATGGTGGCGAGGGGCTGGCGCCAGGCAGGTCAGTACTCCCAGAGCGTGGCCCGCAGCACGGACTCGCTGTCAGCCCGCAGGGTGCCGGCCGGGTCCCCGCGCAGGTACCGGCCGTTCTTGGCTTTGATGGCAACACGGCCGCGCTCCCGGAATTCGAAGAAAAAATCCTCGGAGAGGTCCCCGTCGCTGCACACCGACCCACTGCTCGCCACGTACCAGAACTTGCCCCCCTGGCCTGCAGAGAGCCCCCAGGGGCCATCAGCAGGGTCCAGGTGGACCCACAGCAGCCCCC
>NW_009954140.1:6415235-6417010 GCF_000747805.2 Chaetura pelagica
CGCCACTCGATGTCAAACATGGTGTTGGCAGCGCTGGCAGGGAGAGGGACACCATAAGCAAGGGCCACCTGTGTCCCTCCCACCATCCCTGGCCCCCCTTTCCTGGCCCCCCCAAGGCCACACTCACACTTCAGTGGCCACAGCCTGGATGCCCCCATGGGCCACCAGAGTCCAGTAGCTGCCAGTGTCGGTGTGCAGGCTGCACTTGTTGGTGTCACGATCAATCTGGAGCTGGAAGGTCTCATGGTTCAGCTCCTCGTCCTGGTTCGCCGAAACGTTGACGCCTGGAGGTGGGAGCAGCTGTTGGCACCGGCCCCGCTCTGGCCACGTGTGCCTGCCGGCCCCAGCCCCTCCCCAGCAGTGGTAAATCCTCCAGCAAACAATCGTGCTAATTGGGCTGGTTAATCTGATTGCGGCTGCATCCATCTGGTTACGGCCACAGTGCACAAACCCCCTATTTATAGCCTGCCCCCCACCCGCACCCGGCACTAAGCTGCTTGGCACCAGGGCAGGTGCGTTCCAGGTGCCTGTGGACACAGCACAGCCACAGCTGCCTGGCTGTGGGGGTCGCCTGGGCACCAGGCTGCGTGTGCAAGCTGTGCAAACACACAGGTGTGCCCCCATGGCCGTGCACTAGGGACCTCAGTCCTACATGTAGGTGCAGGCATGTGGCACACATGGGGCTGGAGAGAGCCCTGCACACCTGCGCACACACATGGGCTGCAGAGCCATACACAGGTATGTCCACACACAGCATTGTTCATGCACAAGCGTGTATGGGCTACACACACGCATGCACCTGCAAACGCTGCACAGACCCTGCATGCACATGTATGTGTGCATAGACACTTGTGTTTACACACACCTACCTTTACACAACCATGGAGCTCTACACATACATGCACACCCCTAAACACCCCCTCAGACCCCTCTACACACCCCCAGACTCCTATATACACCCTGTACACAGCCCCAAGGCCCCACTGCTGCTCCCATCCGGGCCCCACTGGCTGCAGCCCCCCCACCCTTTATTGTAGAGTCTTCTCCCTGATGGGGAGCCCCAGGGGTGCCCTGGCTGTGGGTGCTTTTGGCTGAGTTTATCCCCATGGTGGGTCCCAATGCAGGCAGGGATCTGGCAGGGAGGTACAGACAGGGATGGAGCAGGCAGGGAGCAGGTAGCAGGGAACTGGCAGGGAGCAGGCAGTGAGGTGCAGGCAGCCCTTACCCTGCCGGATAGAGACGTATCTTCCATTGGCAGCTGTGAAGACCACCTGTGGGTGACTCTCCTCCAGGTCAAAGAGTTCATCCTTGCCTGGCTTGGAGCTGCGGCCAGATTTGAGGGTGCCGGTGGGTCCGGTGGGCGCCAGGTATTTCCCGTCGCAGTCCTTGAAAGCCAACTTGCCAGCCTTGAACTCGAGGGTGTACCCGGTGCCGGCGCCGGGCTCGGGCACCAGGGCCCCATCGCAGCGCAGGTAGCGCTCGTCAGCCGTGCGCAGGCTGTACTTCTTGTCCTGGAAGCAGAGGGTGATGAGAGCATCCACCCCCCAGGGCAGGTTGCTGTCGGTGGCAATTTCATCCTCCTGGGCGCTGAGGTGGGCGTAGCGGCGGCGGCTGATGCTCAGCAGGTTGGCCTGGGGGTGCATGGCCAAGTGCACGGTCCAGAGCTCCCCCTCCGTCACGCTGGGGGCGAAACAGGAGAGCTGATCCTGGCGCCCCCCGAAGAAGCGCCGGTGCGGGGCCGACTGCAGGGCCCAGCGCCCGTCCGACTGCGTGAT
>NW_009954140.1:6417777-6418103 GCF_000747805.2 Chaetura pelagica
CCCCTCTGATTCAGCAGCAGGTCACCTCCAGCCGCGCCGCCTCCCGGCCTGCCCCTAAGCGCCTTACCAATTAGCCAGGCATTTTGATTAGTTTAAACCTTTTATCCTGCTTTGGGGCCCTTGGCCTCCATCTGTCCTGTGGTCCCAAATCCTTCCTGCAGCTGTAGATCGGGGTCACATCACCCGGGGTCCTTGGTGCCACTGGGCTGAGACCTCCTGAAACTCCTGACACTCGTGTGGGTGTGCTGCCTTGGCAGGGGACAGGCATGCAGGGGACAGTCCCCACTCTTGCCTTGCAGCCACCTGCTCTCAGCTGAACCGGGACC
>NW_009954140.1:6418236-6418437 GCF_000747805.2 Chaetura pelagica
GGACACCCGGTGCCGGCCCCTGCTCCGGGGTCTGGCCGCGCCCCCGCGGAGCTGAGCGAGGCTCCGGCCGCTGCCGCCTTCCCCCAGCCCCGCGGCTCCGGTGTCAGCGCAGCGCCCGCTCATTGTTCCTGAAAATAGGTCCCGGGGTTCGGTTGCCTCATGACTTTTTCATGGCCGGGCTCTTTTGTTACCACGCCCGGG
>NW_009954140.1:6419540-6420760 GCF_000747805.2 Chaetura pelagica
CCCTGAGTCACCCTGTCCCCACGCGGGGGGTCCGGCCTGTCCCTGCACCTCGGGATGGTGTCACCTGTGCTATCACCTGCACAGCCCCCCCCCGAGCAGCCCCCCTCAGGCACCAGTGCTCACCTGGCCACCAGCCCCCCACCCTCTGTCGCCCTCCTGGGCCAGTCTGGCCACTTGGCACCGGCACAGGGCTGTGAGACCCTTCGAACTGGGGAGACAAGTGGGAGCCCCTGCCCCTCAGCCACCCACCCAGCCCTGGCACCCCCTTCCCTGCACGGGGCTGGAGGTCCCTCTGGGGACAGGGAGCCTGGCCCCAGCAGGGCCACCAGCTGCCACCTCCCCACGCCCCCCTGGCTCGGAGGATCTGGGGGGCTGGAGCCGTGCTGGGAGGGGGGCTGCAGGCACGGCCTGTCGGTCTCTGGCACAGTGCATGGCTACTGGACCTGGTGTGTGGTTACCTGACATGGCATGGGGCTACCTGAGATGGTGTGTGGCTACAGAGCAGGGGTGCGAGCTGTGCCCGTGACACCAAGCAGTGGTGTGACACGGCCCTTGGCACCCCCAGACCTTCAGGGGGCTTGGACACAAGGTGGGCCCCAGGCTGGTGGGGCCAGAGGGGCTGCTGGGCTGGTGGGGCTCTCCCTGGGGTGACGCATGGGTTGCCCCCAGGCCTGCTGTCCCCACCACGGGGTGCCGTCTCTGGGGCATCCGTGGGGGCTCAGCACTGGCCCTGGGGTGTCAGCACCATCCATGGGGTGATGTTGGGGGCCTGGTGCTGCCTGTGGGGTGCTGGGTGCTGTGGGTGGGGTGCACAAACCATCGGTGGGATGCACCATCAACATGGGGTGCACATCAGGGTCCTGGGGTGTGTGGCTGCACTGGAGCTGAGGCAGAGCTTTTTGGGGTGCCCGGTGCTGCCAGTGCGGTGCTGCCAGCGGGGTGCACTGTGCCACACCAGGGGCCTGGCCTGCTGCAGATGCTGGCTCAGGGAGGGCCTATGGCCGTGGGATGCACACGGGTGTGACCCACAGGATACGTGGTGTTACCTATGGGGGTGCACGGGGCTCTCCTGGAGGGGCAACTGCTGGAGTCTGGGGGTGCAGCTGGGGTCAAGGTGGGGTGCCCAGCACTGCGCAAGGGCTGGGCAGTGCTGCCAGTAGGGTGGTGGGCACTCCAGGGGTGGTGGGGTACTGTGAGGGTCCCTGGTGCTGCTGGTGGTG
>NW_009954140.1:6421727-6425063 GCF_000747805.2 Chaetura pelagica
TCCATCGTGGGCCGCCCCCGGCACCAGGTAGGCGGGAGGGAGCGGAGGGGCGGGCCGGGGCGGCGGTGCCGGCGGGCGCTGACTCAACCCTTCGGTCCCCAGGGTGTGATGGTGGGCATGGGGCAGAAGGACAGCTACGTGGGGGATGAGGCCCAGAGCAAGAGGGGGATCCTCACCCTGAAGTACCCCATCGAGCACGGCATCGTCACCAACTGGGACGACATGGAGAAGATTTGGCACCACACCTTCTACAACGAGCTGCGGGTGGCTCCCGAGGAGCACCCTGTGCTGCTGACAGAAGCTCCCCTGAATCCTAAGGCCAACAGAGAGAAGATGACACAGGTACACATGCCTGCTGCTGTTCTTCACTCACCTGATTCACAAACCTTCTTCTGTTACAACATCTTAAACCTGAGTTTATTTATTTTTTTCTTTTCTCCCGACATTTTCAGGGCTCTGTACTCCTGGCATTTCTCCCTTGACGCCTCAGGTTTCTTTCATTTGTGTTTCTGCCTGTGTTCTTTGCCTTTTCCTTCACACACCAGTGGTTTTTTTTTTTTGCATGTCAGCATGTGTGTTCTAACCTGGGTGCGACCAACCCAGCTCATTACTCTCTGCTAACTTGAGTTATTTCTTTTTCTTCAAACCTCCAGATCATGTTTGAGACTTTCAACACCCCTGCCATGTACGTGGCCATCCAGGCTGTGCTGTCCCTGTATGCCTCTGGTCGTACCACTGGGATTGTTATGGACTCTGGGGATGGTGTCACCCACACCGTGCCCATCTACGAGGGTTATGCTCTGCCCCACGCCATCCTGCGCCTGGACCTGGCCGGCCGTGACCTGACAGACTACCTCATGAAGATCCTGACAGAACGAGGCTACAGCTTCACCACCACAGCCGAAAGGGAAATTGTCCGGGACATCAAGGAGAAGCTCTGCTACGTCGCCCTGGACTTCGAGCAGGAGATGGCCACTGCTGCCTCCTCCTCCTCCCTGGAGAAGAGCTACGAGCTGCCCGATGGGCAGGTCATCACCATCGGCAACGAGCGGTTCCGGTGTCCAGAAGCTCTGTTCCAGCCCTCCTTCCTGGGTAGGTGTGGGAGGGGGGTGCCCCTGTGCTGGGCGGGGCTGTGGGGTGGTGCCACCCAAATGAGGTGCCGTGCTGTTCGTTAACAAGCTGGTTGCTCTCCTCCTCCCTGCCAGGCATGGAATCCTGTGGCATCCATGAGACCACTTTCAACTCCATCATGAAGTGTGACGTGGACATCAGGAAGGACCTGTATGCCAACACGGTGCTGTCTGGTGGCACCACCATGTACCCTGGCATTGCTGACAGGATGCAGAAGGAGATCACGGCCCTGGCACCCAGCACCATGAAGATCAAGATCATCGCCCCTCCGGAACGTAAATATTCCGTCTGGATTGGTGGCTCCATCCTGGCCTCCCTCTCCACCTTCCAGCAGATGTGGATCAGCAAGCAGGAATATGATGAGTCTGGCCCTTCCATCGTCCATCGCAAGTGCTTGTAGAGGGGCTGCTCCTCCCACCTGGACCACAGTTGGTCCTTCTTGAGTCCGGCCCCTCCATCGTCCACCGTAAATGCTTCTAAACGGACTTGCCGGGCGCCCGCGCCTGCCGCCCCTCTCATCACTGTGTATGTTTGCCCAGGCAAATCTATACACCTCGTGCTAGCCTCATACAACTGGAATAAGCCTTCTTCCCCTTGGAAAAAAAAAAGTGTGTGCCAGCTGGCAGAGCAGTGCCAGCTCTGGACGGTTGATGTCACCTTGTTTAACCCTTCCCTTGCCGAAATCCCCTGCGCAGCCCCCCCTGCAGCCCCCCCACCCCCTGCAGTGCCCTGCGCAGGGTATCGGGAGCCAGGCTGTGCTGTACATCCAGTGTGGAATATTCCAGATTTCCTGTAGAGGCTGGGAGGAGTCCCATCGAGAATTCACTTCTGTTGCTGCCGTTCTTAATAGCAAAAGGTTGGGAAAATTTAAAACAAAACCCACCCATCTCTGGTTCCATGTCCTACTGTCCCCAAACCCTGGTCGGCATCACGGGGCTGAACTTCAACTCGAGTGGCTGAAACTTGGCATTTACACCTGTAAATTTACGCATTGTTTTTAATTTATGTCAGATATTTTTTTTGTACGTTGCCTTAATGTTCTCACACCGACGGTAGGAAACCAAAATTTGTTAAAAGTCCATCTGGAAGTTTTGAGAAATTGTAATGCCCAATGACACATCATGGTGTAAGGAAAATAAAGAGGAAAAAAAAAAGCTGCAGTAAACTCCACTGGCGTATGTGTGCTGGGGTGACACTGGGGGCTTGTCTCTGGGGGGTGACAAGTGGCAGCTGTGCTGTCGGGTGCCTGGGTGGTGGTGGTGAAGGTGTGGTGGCACTTCGGAGCTGAAAATGGTGGTTGAGGTGCTGAGGAAGGTGTTGGGAGTGGTGATGGTGCTGCCAGAAGAGCTGGTTTGGGCACAGTTGTGCCTGTCCTGCCTGTGGTTTGGTGCGTTGGGCTGGTGTCACGAGCAGCTCCCCTGTACTGTGGGTGCAGGGGGGGGATCCCCAGAGCTGGAGGGGATCCAGGGGGTTCCCTGGGGCTGTGGGACCCCTGGTGAACATGCTGTGTTTTGGCTGCTGCTGGAGCTGTGGTGCAGCCGGGTCTGTGGCACTGCTGGGTGCTGTTCTGGTTTCTGCGGGGAGCCAGAAACCGGCTCATTAGTTAATTACTGCACCTGAAGTCAGGCTGGCTCGACCCTCCTGTGCCGGAGCGGTGCGGGGGCCCCAGGGCCGTGGTGTGGAGCCCACAAGGGGGTCCCACTGGTGATGGCCACGGGCTTGTGGCCACACGTACCTGCTGGCCCACATCTGTGTCCCCAGCAGAGCAGGTGGCTGTGGCCACGATGGGGGGTGGTCACTGCTGAGTGGGACAGCAGGTGCTGTGCCAGGTTCATGGCACTGAGTCGTGCCATGTTGTGCCTTGTTGTGTCATGTGCTGTGTTATATCATGTGCCATGGTGTGTCATGTTATATCATGTTGTGCCATGTTGCTCCCTGCCGTATGTCCCCAGGCAGCCTCCCCAGCGTGTCCCACGGTGACACCACGGCCCAGCTGTCCCCAGAGTGTCACTCCATGGTGTGTCATGTTATATCATGTTGTGCCATGTTGCTCCCTGCCGTATGTCCCCAGGCAGCCTCCCCAGCGTGTCCCACGGTGACACCACGGCCCAGCTGTCCCCAGAGTGTCACTCTCCATCCCTGCCTGTGCCCATCGGATTGGGCACCAGCGGCCCAGGTCAGTCCTGCGGTGGGACACGGGGGGGG
>NW_009954140.1:6428374-6429229 GCF_000747805.2 Chaetura pelagica
AGTCACCCCCAAAAGCCGTTGCCAAAGACAGGGGTGGCAAGGTGGTGGTGATGGTGGTGGTGGATGGGGAAGATGGCCTCCTTGGCCCGCAGCTTCTTCGCACTGCCGTTGACCTGGAAGAGGTTCTGCAGCACGGCCGTGCCCTTGCTCGACGCCTTCCTCTTGGCCTGTGCCACGGCCGACCAGCTCAGCCCCGGGGCCCCGCGCCGCCCCGGGAAGGGCTCGCTCAGCGCCGGCGCTTTGCCGCCCGACAGCAGCTCCGTGGCTTTGCCTGGGGGAGACAGGGGTCAGGAAGGGCTTGTGGCTGCCAGGGAGGATGGAGGGATGTTCCAGGACTGCCCCCTCCCTCCTTGCAGCCTCAACTCTGTTCCCTCCTCTCCCGTTTTCTTTGTCTCTGACCCCGCACCCTTTCCCTGCATCCACTGTATCCCACCCCCAACTCCCTGCACCCCCTTTTCCCTGCATCCCCTCCCCTGCCTGCAACCCTGCCTGCTTCCCTGCCTCCTATCCTCCCTCATGCCTGCATCCCAGCACCCCTCTCACATTCCGGCACCCTTCCCTAGCCCCCCAGGGGATCGTGGTCCTGTAGGTAGCAGTTCCTCTTTCCCCCCCAACCCATACCGCTCTTTTCCTTGCCGACCGCCTTCCTGCCCAAGTTCCTGGGGGGCTGGGGGCTGTCCCGGGGGTCCGTGCAGAGGCTGGGGGGAAGCTCACTGGGGAGGGTCCCATCACCGCACGATCGCTTTGTCCGCCGGCAGGAGCTGGAGACCAGCAACGCTGGGGAGGGCTCGGTGCCTGTGAGCAGAAAGGAGGGGTCAGAGCCACCCGGCTGCCCCACCCCCCGCTCACCCGCCC
>NW_009954140.1:6430768-6432240 GCF_000747805.2 Chaetura pelagica
CCCTTGGCTTTCAGCTTCTTCTTGCCACCCTCTGGGCAGCCACTCGCCTTCCGCCGCGCTGGCACCTTCTCCAGCTTGCCCGTCCCCGGCTTCACCGGCCGCCGCTTGATCTTCACCTCGCCCTCGGGGCTGCCCAGGCGGCAGGGGCCTGGGGACAAACACCCAGACGGGGGCTTCGGGGGGGGGCTCAGGGGACACCCCAGATGCCTACCCAGTGTACCCTTTCTTCCCCCTGGTGTCCCCATTACCGAGCAGCCCCTGCCTCTCCTTCTTCTTCTTTGCCTTCTCGTTGGCCTCCATCTTCACCACAGAGGATGGGGAGGGTCCAAGCACGGCCACCGGCACCGGGGGCAGCAGGGACAGACCTGGCTCCTCCTCACCCTCCTCGCTGTCTGTGTCCCCATCAGGCTCATCTGCCAGAGGAAGGGGCACCCATGAGGGACCTGGGGGTGGCCCCTGTAGCCTTGCCATGCATGGGGAGATGTTGCTTCCCCCCCAGACAGTATGGGGGAGGGTCCTGCAAGACCCTGTGACACAAGCCACCCCCTTGTCACGGCCCCCCAGCCCCAACCTCATACTGGACCCCACATCCCCAGTCCCATGCTGGGCCCCCCAGCCCTGTGCAAGCCTTGCCTTTGAAGCCCCCTGGCTGGCAGAGGTTGGGGTCCTGTGCCTGGTACTTGTTGGCCTTGGAGCTCTTGGGCCGTGACAGTTTCTTCTGGATGCGGCCACCAGGGTTGGGGTCTTTCCGGCGGAAGGGGCTGATGCCAGCAGGGAGCCCTTTGCTCTTCACTTTCTGCTTCAGCTGGGCCACCTTGTGGGCCACCTTGCAGGCCAGCTTGCCCTGTGAGCTGCTCTTCTTGCACCGCACCTTTTCCTGGGGGGACACGGGGAGGGAGGCTCAGGAGGGAATCGGAAGCCTTTGGGTCCTGGGGTGGGGGTCCCCGGCAGAGCATCTGGACTCACCGAGGAGCCTTTGAGGCCACCAAAAGCTGCCTCGGCCAGTTTGCTCCTCTTCTTCTTGGGCTCGGGGTCCCCCCGCAGCTCAGCACACAGCAGGGACAGGCTGGTCTTCACTGCCCTGGCGGGGAGCGCAGTGTGAGCACAGTGCTGCCAGACCCCACGGACCCTGCACCCCCTGGGATGGACCCTGCACCCTCCAGATGGATTCTGCACACCCCTGATGGATCTAGGACCAGCTGATGGATCCTGAACCCCCTGGATGGACCCTGCATCCACCTGATCGATCTGGCACCCTTGGGAATCGATCCCGCACACCCAGATCAATCCTATACCCCCCAGAATCAATCCTGCATCCTCCAGGGAATCATGAACTCCTCTGGGATGAACCCTGCATCCCATCAATGGATCTGGCACCCCCTGATGGACCCAGTACCCCCTGGATCGATCCTGCAACCCCCAGGGAATCCTGAAGCCCCCATGGACCCAGCATCCCCATGGGATCTTGCACC
>NW_009954140.1:6433157-6433439 GCF_000747805.2 Chaetura pelagica
CAGGCCCGCAGCCGTGGACCCGATCAGGATGGGGACAGGGAGAGGGGCAGGGACCGGGGGCAGGACGTACTCGTGGTCATGCCGCCTCTGCAGCTTCACCAGCTCCCGCTGCTTCTCCTTGTAGCGGCGCTGGAGCTCGGCCAGTTGCATCCGCACCTCCACCTCCTGCGTGTTGAGCTGCTCGATGGCTGCCTTCAGGGGACAAACCTGGGGGACAGGGATGGGGATGGGGGGGGCAGCTTGCAGCACCAGCAGCATCAATCCCCACCCACCCCCCCTGGG
>NW_009954140.1:6453155-6453605 GCF_000747805.2 Chaetura pelagica
GAGGACTGGGGGGCTGCTCTCCTGCCCCGCTGCCTCCACCAGCGACCAGGCAGCTGCCACGGTGGCCAGGTTCTGCAGGTTGAAGGCCAGCAGGTCCTCAGGCTCGTCCTGCCCTGTGGGATGGGATGGGACGGGAGGTCAGCAGGGATGGACACCCATGTTGCCCCCCTCAGGCACTTGTGCCAGCAACCATGCACATCACAGTGGCACCAGGACAGCTACCAGGGATGAGTGGAGCTTGGGGCATGTGGGACAGGGGGTTTGTAAAGTGTCATGTCTGAGTGGGGTGCCATGGGGTGGCTGTGGGGTGACACTGGGGCTGGCTGTGGGGCAGGGGGTTGGTGTGTCCGCAGGGAGGCATGGGGCCAGGCATGTGTCATCGGCCAGCGTCATGAGGTCATGGGAGAGCAGAGCCAAGGCAGTGACGTGCCCGCCCACCCCCTCTGCCTT
>NW_009954140.1:6453677-6454340 GCF_000747805.2 Chaetura pelagica
CCCCACCCCCATCACGTGCCTGCCCCGCGCCACGTGGCTGCTGCAGCGCTGGGGACATGCCAGGACGGACGGACGGACACGGCCTTTCCATCCCTGCCTGGGCCCCCGGGATTCCCTGGGGAAGCCGAGCCGGGAGGGAATCCCAGCGCCTGCCTGGAGCCAGCGCTGGAGCAGAGCCCCTGGCTGGAAGCAGGGCCTGGCTGTGGGGCACCGCAATGCATCACTGGCACCACTTTGCATCACTGACACCGCGTTACATCGTCACTGACACTGCATCGCATCATCACTGACACTGAGCTGCATCAGTGATGCCACGTTGCATCACCGGGCACTGTGGTGCCAGCGGGCAGGCAGCCGTGTCCACAAGCGTGTGCTGTGAATGGGTACACGGCCCCGTTCTGCCAACATACGTGTAGCCCTGCACCACCAACATACATGCAGCCACGTGCCACACGTGCAGCCCTGCATCACAAACACACACCCAGCCCCGAGTGATGCAAACACACCTGCACCCCACACACCAAAAATGAGGGTACCAGGGCATGTAACTGCAGGACAGAAGGCACCAAGGGGCAGGGGGTGCCAGGGGGCCCCAGGGGCAGGGGGTGCCAGGGAGCACCAGGGGCAGGGGGCTCCTGGGTTCACTCACCCTCCATGGCCAGA
>NW_009954140.1:6456030-6456340 GCF_000747805.2 Chaetura pelagica
GTGAAAAAACCCACAGAGCCCCACCTCCCTCCTTTACACCTAAAATAGCACCCTCAGGGACCCCACCCCCTCCCTCTGCACCCACAGGGACTTCCATATCCTATCCAGCACCAAAAGCACCCCCAGGGATCCCATATTCCCCCTCCCAGCACCCCCAGCCCCAAAACCCCCCAACCCCAGGCTCACCCAGCGTGTGGGGGGTTCCGTGGGCAGGGGGCTCCGTGGGCAGGATGACGAGCTGGGCAGGTGGGTCCTGGGAGAGGGGGAAGACGGGCTGCATGGTGCTGGGCATGGAGGCAGGGAAGGCAGG
>NW_009954141.1:0-369 GCF_000747805.2 Chaetura pelagica
CATTCTCTGCCTCCTCCTCAACCTTCTCCTCTGCCTTCTCCTCCTTCTCTGACCTCTTCCTCCTCCATCCTCTTCCTCCTCCATCAACCTCCTCCTTTTCAGCCTCCTTCTCCATCCTCCTCCTCCTCAGCCTTCTCCTTCTCAACCTTCTCCCCCTTCTCTGACCTCTTCCTCCTCCATCCTCTTCCTCCTCCTTTCCAACCTCCTCATTCTTCATCCTCCTCAACCTTCTCCTCCTCCTTCACCACCTTCCTCTTCCACCCTCCTCTTTCTCCATCGACCTCCTTCATCCTCTTCCTTCCTCCTCCTCCTCCTCCTCCTCCTTCTTTCTTCTCCTTCTCCTCCTTCTTCCTCCTCCTTCTCCTCCTT
>NW_009954142.1:0-357 GCF_000747805.2 Chaetura pelagica
GGGGGGGGAGGGGCGGGGGGTCCCTGCACCCACCTGCAGCCCCGGCTCCTCCTCAAAGTTTCCCTCCCTCCCGAAGCCACCGGCCCTGCCCTGCGCTTCGGGTTTTTCTTCTTTTCTTCTCCCCTTCCTTGTGGTTTGTTGTGTTGGGGTTGTTTTTTTTTTATTATTATTTTTTCTGTTGTTTTCCCTTTTTCTTTCTCTCCTTCTTGCCTTTTTTTGGTTTTTTTTTACAACTTAAGCAAACTCATTTCCCTGATAAAATACAGCATGACTAATGACTGAAGCATGTAAAAATCATTGGGAAAATGTCCTTGGAAGACGAATGCATTTTCAGCAGAATAATTAACTTAATTAACA
>NW_009954144.1:0-521 GCF_000747805.2 Chaetura pelagica
CCCCTCTCCGTTCCTGGTGACCTCCTTGTTGGTCTTGGTGACCTCTTCACTACTTTTGGTGACCCTTTCACCATTCCTATTGACCTACTCACTACTTTTGGTGATCTCCTTGCCATTCCCAGTGACCTTCTCACCTTTCTTGGTGACCCTTTCACCACTTTTGGTGACCCCCTCACCACTTTTGGTGACCCCTTCTCCATTCCTGGTGACCCCCTCACTACTTTTGGTGGCCATCTCACCATTCCTGGTGACCTCCACCATTTGTGGTGACCCCCTCTCCATTCCTGGTGACCTCCTTGTTGTTTTTGGTGACCCCTTCTCTATTCCTGGTGACCTTCTCACCACTCCTAGTGACCCCCTCACTACTTTTGGTGACCTCCTTGCCATTCCCAGTGATCTTCTCATCTTTCTTGGTGACCCTCTCACCATTCCTAGTGACCCCCTCACTACTTTTGGTGACCCTCTCACCATTCCTATTGACCTCCTAACTACTTTTGGTGACCCTCTCACCATTCCTGGTG
>NW_009954146.1:0-465 GCF_000747805.2 Chaetura pelagica
CCACCAAAAAGCACAGGAAACCAACAGAAAACCCACAGAAAACCCAAGAAAAAGCACACAAAACCCAACCACAGAAATTCACCCACTGATAACCACAGTGTCACAGTGGTGGGTTTTTCTGTGGGTTTTGTGTGCTTTTTGGTGGGTTTTCTGTGGTTTTTGGTGGGTTTTTTGTGATTTTTGGTGGGTTTTCTGTGCTTTTTGGTGGGTTTCTGTGCTTTTTGGCGAGTTTTCTGTGCTTGTTGGTGGATTTTGTGTGGGTTTTGTGTGCTTTTTTGTTGCGTTTCCTGTCCTTCTGGTGGGTTTTGTGTGCTTTTTGGTGGGTTTTCTGTGGTTTTTGGTGGGTTTTTTGTGATTTTTGGTGGGTTTTCTGTGCTTTTTGGTGGGTTTCTGTGCTTTTTGGCGAGTTTTCTGTGCTTGTTGGTGGATTTTGTGTGGGTTTTGTGTGCTTTTTTGTTGCGTTTC
>NW_009954147.1:0-1402 GCF_000747805.2 Chaetura pelagica
GCACAGCACAGCACAGGATGGTGCCACGTGGCCTGGGATGGGGTGGGGTGGCAAGCGATGGCACGGGATGGCTTGACACAGCATGGCATGGCACGACATGGGATGGCACCACAAGGCATGGGACGGCACAGGATGGCATGGGATGGGGTGGGATGGGGTGGCAGAGTGTGGCATGGGATGGGACAGAACAGCACGGGGCAGGATGGCATGTGGTGGCAGGCACTGGCACAGCACAGGATGGCACCACACGGCATGGAATGGCACGGCACAGGACAGCATGGCATGGGATGGGATGACACAGCGTGACACGGGGTGGGGTAGGATGGCACAGCACGGCACGGGATGGCACAGCATGGGATGGGATGGGATAGGATGACACAGGATGACACGGGATGGCACGGGACAGCACGGACAGCCTGTCCCAGGCTGAGCCCTGCCCATCAGGTAGGCCACCAGCTTGCAGACCACCTCCCCGAAGACGAAGGCGCCCATGAGGCCGGGCAGCAGGGTGAAGGGCATGCAGCAGAGCGCCAGCAGCAGGTCGCTGAGCGCAACTTAGTTTGGCAAAAATTTTCCATAAAAACTAGAGGCAGTCCTTTTTTAAGAGGGATTTTCAAAGATCCACATGATTTCTAGGCACTGTGGAAATTCTGGCTTTCTCTGGAGCTGGGCACTTATGGTGCTGTGTTCACCATGTAGCATTTCTGGTGGAGATGCTAAATGAAATAGTTGGCCCTACAACTGCACAATAATGTACTGTCCCATCATTTATGATCATTGAACTCTCTTTGGGGCTGCATGATCAGTGGGATAGCATGAGTAAATGGAGACAGGGGGGGGGGCACGGGCTGGGACGGGTCCCCGGCGCCTGGGGACACCCCAGCACAGGTGACACGGTCACGAAGATGTGCCCCTCGGGGACACCCCAGCAGGGGGTGGCCCAGCATGGTGGGCACTGGACCCCTCTAGGTCGTGCCCAGTGGCTCCGTGTGGAGCCAGTGCCCGGGTCCCCAACCCCGGCCCGGGGTGTGTCCCCGCCGGGACCGTGGGCATGGATGGGTCCGGGATGGAAACCTGGATGGGACCGGGATGGGGATCGGGATGGGGACCGGGATGGGGATCGGGATGGGGACCGGCTCCGGGGGCTCGGGAGGAGGGGCACGGGGGGCACTGCCGGTGCTGTGGGCTGCACTGGGCAGCACTGGGAGGCACGGTGGGATGGACCGGGATGAACCTGGATGCAGCGGGATGGCCAGGCAGAACACGAGGGACACCGGGGATGCACCGGGAGTTACTGGGATGGATCGGGATAGAAACGAAGGGCACCGGGAGGCTGCGGGATGAACGGGGAGACACGGCGGGATGCACCGGGGAGCACCGGCGGGCGCCGGCGAGCACGGGG
>NW_009954147.1:2467-3174 GCF_000747805.2 Chaetura pelagica
CCCCTCCCCCCGCCCCCGCGCGGGGCCCTGCGACATGGGGGGACCCTGCGACTTTAGGGGAACCTGTGACACAGGAGGACCCTGAGCCCTGGGGAGACCCTGGGACTTGGGGAGCCCTTGAGCTCTGGGGAGACCCTGCAACATGGGGGGACCCTGCACCCCACGGAGCTCCTGTGCCCTGGGAGGACCCTGTGATACAGGGGGACCTTGAATCTTGGGGGCACCCTGAGACTTGGGGGGACCCTGTGACACAGGGGGAATCTGAGCCCTGAGGGGACCCTGTGACGTGAAGGGACCCTGAATCTTGGGGGGACCCTGAGTCTTGGAAGAACCCTGAGCCCCCGGGGTACCCTGAGACTTGAGGGAGCCCTGTGACACAGGGAGACCCTGGGATTTGGGGGGATCCTGAGACTTGGGAATACCCTGAGCCCTGGGAGGACCCTGAGACTTGGGGATACCCTGAGCCGTGGGGGGACCGTGTGATACAGGGATACCCTGAGCCCTGGGGGGACCCTGAGACTTGGGGGGGCCCTGAGACTTGGGGACACCCTGAGCCCTGGAGGGACCATGTGATACAGGGGGATCCTGAGCCCTGGGGGGACCCTGAGACTTGGGGATACCCTGAGCCGTGGGGGGACCGTGTGATACAGGGATACCCTGAGCCCTGGGGATACCCTGAGCCCCGGGGGGGCCCTGAGACTTGGGGA
>NW_009954147.1:3803-6295 GCF_000747805.2 Chaetura pelagica
TCTGCCCGCGTGGCCGGGAACTCGGCCAGAACCTCCCCCAGGGCCTCCTTGGACAGGCAGAAGAGGTCGGAGTACCCGATGCTCAGGATGTTGGCCGTGCGCCGGTTCCCCGACGTGTTCCCTGGGGATGGGGGAGCTGTGAGCACAGCGGGGGGCACGAGGGGACACGGGGCTGGGCACCAAGGGCTGGGCACCAACAGCTGGACACCAAGGGCTGGGCACCAGTGACTGGACAGCACCAAATGAACAGCACCAAATGGACACCACCAAATGGACACCACCAAACAGACACCAATGACTGGACACCAAGAACTGGACACCAATGACTGGACATCACCAACTGCATCCCAACAAATGGACACCCACTGGACACCAAGAACTGGACACCAATGACTGGACATCACCAACTGCATCCCAACAAATGGACACCCACAAATAGATACCAACGACTGGACACCAACGACTGGGCACCAACAGCTGGACACCGATGACTGGGCACCACAGACCTGACGCCAGTGACTGGACACCAATGACTGGGCACCACAGACCTGACGCCAGTGACTGGACATCACCAGCTGGACACCAATGACTGGGCACCAGTGACTGGACAGCACCAAATGGACAGCACCAAACAGACACCAATGACTGGACACCAAGAACTGGACACCAATGACTGGACATCACCAACTGCATCCCAACAAATGGACACCAACAAATAGATACCAACGACTGGACACCAAGGACTGGGCACCAACAGCTGGACACCAACAACCGGACACCAACAACCAGACACAAACAACTGGACACCAACTGGCCACCACCAGCTGGACACCAGTGGCCAGACACCAAGAGCTGGGCACCAAACCCAGGACACCAATGACTGGACCCCAACAACTGGCCACTGACTGGGCACCAGACACTTTGTCACCATCGACTCCTCCAGGACACCCACACGTGGCTTGGGAGATGATGCACATCCAGCTCTGTGAGCAGAACCGTGTCCGGATCCATGACCAGAACCATGTCCAGATCCATGACCCAAACCACATCCAGCTCCATGATCAGAACCACGTCCAACTCCATGACCAGAACCGTGTCCGGTTCCATGAGCAGCTCCACAGGAGGCAGCATCTCCACTCGTGGGGCTCTGAAAAAATGTCTGGAGAGGAGGGGTCACGGGTGGGAGTGACACTGGGAGTAACATGGAAATTAATCAGGAGATTAAAATCACTCAATGAAACGTGAGATATTTTCCTAAATCTAAAACTAAACAGATGCACCTATGAAATGTCTGAAATGAATGTTGGTGTTGGACGAGGGCAACTGAGGAACATCCAGAAACATTTCGCAGGAGTTATGGTAAATGCCATTGAAAAACCTCAAAACTCAGTTTTTGAAGGCAAAGCTCAGGGCAGTGCCTGGAAACCAGCGTGTCTGGTGGAGCCACCTTGGGCCCAGTGCTGGTTTTTCTCTTCTCCTGTTTGATGGAGTCACTGTCTTGCTAATTTTCCATGTTAAAAACCACGACTCATGCACGTGACCCCTCCTCTCCAGACACAGTTTTCTGGTGGAACTCGGAGTCCTGTGAGCGGAGCTGCTGCTCCCTGTGGAGCTGCTCATGGATCTGCATGTGGTTCTGCTGGTGGAGCTGGGAGAGCTGGATCTGGTTCTGCTCATGGGTCTGGGCACAGTTCTGTTCACAGAGCTGGACCTGGTTCTGGTCAGAGAGCTGGACATGGTTCTGTCCTTGGAGCTGGACATGGTTCTGTCCATGGAGCTGGACCTGGTTCTGGTCAGAGAGCTGGACATGGTTCTGTCCGTGGAGCTGGACCTGGTTCTGGTCAGAGAGCTGGACATGGTTCTGTCCGTGGAGCTGGACCTGGTTCTGTCCGTGGAGCTGGACCTGGTTCTGGTCAGAGAGCTGGACATGGTTCTGTCCGTGGAGCTGGACCTGGTTCTGGTCAGAGAGCTGGACATGGTTCTGTCCGTGGAGCTGGACCTGGTTCTGTTCGTGGAGCTGGACCTGGTTCTGGTCAGAGAGCTGGACATGGTTCTGTCCGTGGAGCTGGACCTGGTTCTGGTCAGAGAGCTGGACATGGTTCTGTCCGTGGAGCTGGACCTGGTTCTGGTCAGAGAGCTGGACATGGTTCTGTCCGTGGAGCTGGACCTGGTTCTGTCCGTGGAGCTGGACCTGGTTCTGGTCAGAGAGCTGGACCTGGTTCTGTCCGTGGAGCTGGACCTGGTTCTGTCCGTGGAGCTGGACACGGTTCTGTCCACGGATCCACCTCTGTCCACGCACGTCCTGCCGGGCAGGGAGCAGGTGTCCCAGCAGAGTCGGTGGTGACCAAGTGTCCGGTGGTGAGTTGGCCAGCTGTGAGTTGTCCCCAGCGCGTGGCTGTTGGCGGGTGACTGTTGGTGTCCAGTTGTCCTGGGCGGTCTGGGGGGGCCAGGAAAAGCAGAGCTCACCTTTGATGTTGATGAGGCTGATCTCC
>NW_009954148.1:0-399 GCF_000747805.2 Chaetura pelagica
GATATGTCGCCGGGCTCTGTCGCGATATGTCACAATGTATCACCGCGATATGTCGCGATATGTAGCTGCGATACGTCGCGAAACTTCGCCTGGCCCTGTCGCGATACGTCGCCGTGCTCTGTCGCGATATGTTGTCATCGCAATATGTCGCCTGGCCCTGTCGCGACATGTCGCCGCGATATGTCGTGATATGTTGCCGTGCCCCGTCGTGATACGTCACCTGGCCCTGTCGCGATACGTCACAATATGTTGCCGCAATATGTTGCCGTGCCCTGTCGCGACATGTCCCCGGGCCCTGTCGCGATATGTCGCCGCAATATGTCACGATATGTCGCCTGGCTCTGTTGCAATATGTCGTGATATGTTGCCGCGATATGTCGCCGGGCTCTGTCGCGATAT
>NW_009954150.1:0-459 GCF_000747805.2 Chaetura pelagica
GGCAGGGGGATGGAGCCCCTCAAGCCCCTCAAGGTGAGGGTTTGGGGGGATCTGGGGGGCTTGGGAGGTGAAGGTTGGGATGAAATGCAGAGGTTGTGGAGTTTTGGGGGGTTCTCCGTGATCTATTGACCCCAAGGTTGGAGCTGGTCTTGGTTTGGAGCTCCTTATGCCCCTCAAGGTGAATGTTTGGGGGGTCTGGGGGAATTTGGGGGGTGTTGGGAGGCTAAAGTTGGGATTAAATGGGGAGTTGTGGAGTTCTGGGGGGTTCTCCGTGGTCTGTTGACCCCAAGGTTGGAGCTGGTCATGGCTTGGAGCCCCTCAAGGTGAATGTTTGGGGGGTCTAGGGGGCTTTGAGGGGTCTTGGGAGGTAAAGGTTGGGAAGAGATGGGGGGTTGTGGAGCTTTGGGGGGTTCTCTGTGGTCTGGTGGCCCCAAGGTTGGAGCTGGTCATGGCTTGGAG
>NW_009954151.1:0-1215 GCF_000747805.2 Chaetura pelagica
GCCCGGGGGGGTCCCTGCCACCTCAGCTGTGTCCCCGTGTCCCAGGGGACAGCCCGTGGTGGTGGCCCGGACCCAGCTGAGTGTCCCTGATGGGCTGAACCCCGAGGAGCTGGGCTGTGTCCTGCCTGACTCCGGTGCCCACGTTAGCTGGTGAGTGGTGGGGACCTTGGGGACACCACCAGGGTGGGGGCACCCCCCTGGGGGTGGCAGCAGGTCCCTGAGCAGCCCTGGGTGCTGCGTGTCCCCGCAGCTTCCCCGTGGTGCTGTGTGTCAGTGTGACAGGCCAGCGCGTCCCCCCGAGCATCCGTGAGTCACCCAGGGGGGGACAGGACACAAGAGACAGGTGTCCCCAGGGCTGTCCCCGGTGCCATGTCCCCCCCTGCTGTGCCCTGCCAGGCCTGGAGGCTGTGCTGCAGTGACCGCCGCAGCCGGACGCTGCCCCGGAGGGTCCTGCTGCTGCAGGGCCACCAGTCCTCCTGGCAGGGGACACTGGTGCTGGCCCCGGGGGAACCCCCCCTGTGCCACAACCTCACCGGGTACCTGCGGGTACGGGGACAGCCGGGCTGGCAGGGGGGTGGGGACAGAGTGTGGGACACGGGTGGGGACTGTGGTGTCCCCAGCCTGGGAGGGGGAGGGACAGGGGTGGGGGACAGTGGCATTTGCAGCTGGGATGAGACAGGGACGGTGGTGTCCCCAGTTCAAGGAGGGGGACAGGGGTGGGGACAGCATTGCCCCCAGCTGGGATGGGTGAGGGATGGGGACAGGGATGTCCCCAGCTGGGATGGGTTATGGTTGGGGACAGGGATGGGGACAGGGATGTCCCCAGCTGGGATGGGTTGGGGACAGGGGTGGGGACAGGGATGGGGACAGGGATGGGGACAACGATGTCCCCAGCCCTGTGGGTGGGTCCTGGAGTGGAGTGGGTACACGTGCCCACCAGGGTGCTCTGCTCACGGGTGTCCCCAGGATGCAGGTGACTTCAAGGACAAGCTGAGCCCGGTGGCCCTGAGCCTGGCCCTGGCCCTGCCCGGGGGGGCCCCGGGGCTGGTGCTCTATGGGGACACACTGGTGCAGGCACAGGCAGGGGGGACACGGCTGGACTGGGGACGTTGCTGCTGTCACCAGGGTGGGCTTGTCCCCACGGCTGAGCTGGGGCACGGCTGGGGACTCCCAGCCCAGGCCACCTCCAGCCTGACCATCCCCAGCCTGTCCCCC
>NW_009954151.1:1298-2385 GCF_000747805.2 Chaetura pelagica
CGCGGTGCTCCTGTGAGGTGTTCCCCTTGGTGCCCCCCACTGTCCCTGCTCCCTCCTCGGGTTGTCCCTCCAGCCCCACCCCCCCCTCACTGTCCCCATCACCCCCCTGGGATGTGTCCCCTGCCCTCCCTGCTGTCCCCAGTCACCCCAAGGTCTGTCCCACCCCCAACAGCTGTCCCTGCTCCCTCCGTGGGATGTCCCCTCCAGTGTCCCCCAGTGTCCCAAATCCCTCCCTGAGATGTCCCCTTTGTGCCCCCCACTGTCTCCAGTCCCTCCCCAAAATGTCCCCACATGCCCCTTACTGTCCCGAGTCCCATCTCGGGATGTCCCCTCTGTGCTCTTTGTTGTGCCTCATCCTTCCCCAGGATGTCCCCCTCTGCCCCTGCCACCCCCAAATCTCTCCCTGGGATGTCCCCTCTCTCCCCACTCTTGTCCTCAATGTCCCCCCACCCCACCCCCCCTCTCTGTGCCCCCCAAGACCCACCTCATCCTGGAGGACTGTGGCGATGACAACCTCTGTGTCCCCAACCTGCACCTGGCTGCCCACACGTGAGCTCCCAGGGCTGGGGGGCACTGGCTGGGCTGTGGGACCCCCGAGGTGCTGAGCCCTGTCCCCATGTCACCCCCAGGCCCAGCAGGCGCCTGCTGGTGGGAGCAGAGGCCGTCGTGGCCCTCCACCAACGCGGGGGAAGGTGCTTTCGAGGCGGAGCTGCGGGTGCAGCTGCCCCCCAGCACCCACTACCAGGCAGCCCGCAGCAGCATCCCGGTGGGTGCTGGGGTGGGGGGAGATGCTGAGGGGTCACACCTGCCCTGGGTGGCCATCCCTCTCCAGCTGGGTGCCCCAGGGTGGGGGGGACTCGCATCCTGCCCTTGGTAGTTGTCACCCTCCGTGTGGGTACCTGGGGTTGGGGGGCTCGTGTGCTGCCCTTGGTGGCTGTCACCCTGCTGCTGGGGGGTGTCACATCCCTGGTGGCTGTCACCCTGCTGCTGGCAGTGTCACATCCCTGGTGGCTGTAACCCTGCTGCTGGGTGCTGGGGGAGGTCACATCCCTGGTGGCTGTCACCCTGCTGCTGGGGGTGTCACATC
>NW_009954151.1:3917-4150 GCF_000747805.2 Chaetura pelagica
GGTGCTCATATGCTGCCTTTGGTGGCTGTCACCATCCATGTGGGTACCCTGGGGAGGGGGGGTGTGTGTGTCACACCCTGCCCTTGGTCCATGTGGGTCCCTGGGGTGGTTGGTGCATGGGGGGATCCACCCCATGTCCCCCCTGTTCCCAGGGCCAGGAGAAGCTGAGCTGCAACCCCAGGAAGGAGAACGGGAGCCACGTGGTGCTGTGCGAGCTGGGAAACCCCATGGAA
>NW_009954152.1:0-1892 GCF_000747805.2 Chaetura pelagica
CTGCTGGGAATGTGAGGGGGGGTTACTGGGGGTACTGGGGTTGTGGGAGGGGGAATTGGGGGGAACTGGGAGGCACTGGGTGCTGCTGGGAGTGTATGTTTGGGAACTGGGAGTCACTGGGAATGTGTGGGACTGGTTCCTGGGGGTACTAGGATTGTGAGGGAGGAGGATGAGGAGTTACTGGGACTTACTGGGAGTCGTGTCCCCTCTCAAGGTGCCACCAATGGCTGAGAGGCACCAGGAGCCACTGGGTACTGGTGAGCCCGGACGCCTGGGTCCTCCCCCCCGGACGCCTGGGTCCTCCTCCCACCCCCCAGGTCTGTGGGGCCTCGTCCCCCCATCACACTTCATGCTCAGTGCCAGGTAAGGGCTTCCAGTAACTTTCCAGTGCTCCCAGTAACTTCCCAGTTACCCCCCAGTGTTCCCAGTAACCTTCGATTTACCCCCCAGTGCTCCCAGTAACTTCTGTGTTACTTTCCAATGATCCCAGTAAGTTCCCATTTACTTTCCAGTAATCTCCAATTACCCCCCAGTGCTCCCAGTAACCTTCCATTTACCCCCTAGTGATCCCAGTAGCTTCACAGTTACCCCTCAGTGCTCCCAGTAACCTCCTGTTAACCTTCCAGTTACCTTTCAGTGTTCCCAGTAACCTCCAGTTACCTCTCAGTGCTCCCAGTAATCTCCTGTTAAACTCCCAGTTACCCCCCCAGTGCTCCCAGCAACTTCCCACTTACCTTTCAGTGTTCCCAGTAACCGTGCACTAACTCCCCAGTGCTCCCAGTGCATCTCTCCAGTGCTCGCAGTAACCTCCCAGTTACCCCTCAGTGCTCCCAATAGCTTCCAGTGCTCCCAGTAACCTCCCAGTTATCCCTCAGTGCTCCCAGTGCCCCTCTCAACGCTCCCCTAACCCCCAGTGCTCCCAGTAACCCCCTAGTGATCCCAATAGCTTCCCAGTTACCCCTCAGTGTTCCCAGTAATCTCCTGTTAACCTCCCAGTTACCCTTCAGTAATCCCAGTAACCTCCCAGTTACCCCCCCAGTGCTCCCAGTAACCTCCCAGTAACCCTGCACTTAACCCCCCAGTGCACCCAGTAGCCCCCAGTGCTCGCCGAAACGTCCCAGTTGCCCCCCCAGTGCTCCCAGTAACCTCCCAGTAACCCTGCACTTAACCCCCCAGTGCACCCAGTAGCCCCCAGTGCTCGCCGAAACGTCCCAGTTGCCCCCCCAGTGCTCCCAGTAACCTCCCAGTAACCCTGCACTTAACCCCCCAGTGCACCCAGTAGCCCCCAGTGCTCGCCGAAACGTCCCAGTTGCCCCCCCAGTGCTCCCAGTAACCTCCCAGTAACCCTGCACTTAACCCCCCAGTGCACCCAGTAGCCCCCAGTGCTCGCCGAAACGTCCCAGTTGCCCCCCCAGTGCTCCCAGTAACCTCCCAGTTACCCCTCAGCGCTCCAAATAGCTTCCAGTGCTCCCAGTAATCTCCCAGTTACCCCCCCAGTGCTTCCAGTAAACTCCCAGTTACCCCTCAGTGCCCCTCCCAACGCTCCCAGTAACCTCCAGTGCTCCCAGTAGCCCCCACAGCCTGGACACCCTTTGGCAGGACCTTGGGGGCGGAGCTTGAGGCCGAGGGGGGGCGGAGCCAAGCGCTGGGGGCGGAGCTTGAGGCCGAGAGGAGGCGGAGCCACACGCTGGAGGCGGAGCTTGAAGCGCTGAGGGGGCGTGGCCAAGCCCTGGAGGCGGAGCTTGAGGCGGAGAGGAGGCGGAGCCAAGCGCTGGAGGCGGAGCTTGAGGCAGAGAAGGGGCGTGGCCAGAAGCTGGGGGTGGAGCTGGAGGCCCTGAGGGGGCGTGGCCAGACGACGGGGAAGGGGCGTGGCCACCAGCTGGAGGCGGAGG
>NW_009954152.1:1949-2762 GCF_000747805.2 Chaetura pelagica
TGTCCCCAGAGTGTCCCCAGCGTGTCCCCATGTCCCTTGTCCCCTGGGTGTCCCCAGGTGTCCCCATGTCCCTTGTCCCCTGGGTGTCCCCAGGTGTCCCCATGTCCCTTGTCCCCTGGGTGTCCCCAGGTGTCCCCATGTCCCTCCGGTGTCCCCAGAGTGTCCCCAGCGTGTCCCCATGTCCCTTGTCCCCTGGGTGTCCCCAGGTGTCCCCATGTCCCTCCGGTGTCCCCATGTCCCCAGAGTGTCCCCAGCATGTCCCCATGTCCCTTGTCCCCTGGGTGTCCCCAGGTGTCCCCAGGTGTCCCCATGTCCCTCCGGTGTCCCCATGTCCCCAGAGTGTCCCCAGGTGTCCCCATGTCCCTCCGGTGCCCCAGGTCCCCAGAGTGTCCCTCCGGTGTCCCCATGTCCCCAGGTGTCCCCAGGTGTCCCCATGTCCCTCCGGTGTCCCCATGTCCCCAGAGTGTCCCCAGCGTGTCCCCATGTCCCTTGTCCCCTGGGTGTCCCCAGGTGTCCCCAGGTGTCCCCATGTCCCTCCGGTGTCCCCAGGGTGTCCCCAGGGTGTCCCCTTGTCCCCTGGGTGTTCTCATGTCCCTTTGGTGTCCCCATGACCCCAGGGTGTCCCCAGGGTGTCCTCATGTCCCTTTGGTGTCCCCTCCCCTTGTCCCTCTGGTGTCCATGACCCCAGGGTGTCCCCCTGGTGTCCCCTGACTGTCCCAGTTCCCCCCAGTGCCACCCCCAGCTGCTGCTCCAGGCCCAGCTCGATGCCCTGGGCCACATCCTGACCCTGCAGGAGGAGGAGCTGGGCCGAGT
>NW_009954154.1:0-681 GCF_000747805.2 Chaetura pelagica
GGGGGGCTGCCCAGGTAGGACCTCCCACCCCTCCCCTGGGTCAGCCTGGGCTTGGGAGAGGCCTTGGAGATCCAGGAGGGCAAACAGGAACAGTTAGTCCAGCTGGGAATCCAACTCCACCAGGTCCTACCAAACCGGGTCCCTCAGCAGCATCTCCATGGCTTGGAGGTGCCTCCAGGGATCATGGACTTGTAGGATCATGGACTTGGTTGGGTTGGAAAAGACCTTTAAGGTCATTGAGTCCAACCATGAACCCAACTCCACCAGGTCCCACCAAACTGGGTCCCTCAGCAGCATCTCCATGGCTTGGAGGTGCCTCCAGGGAACATGGACTTGTAGGATCATGGACTTGGTTGAGTTGGAAAAGATCTTTAAGGTCCTTAAGTCCAACCATTGACCCAATGTGTCCAAGTCCAACCAAAGCTCCAGGTTTGGGGACTCATAGGACCATGGACTTGGTTGGTAAAGAGCTGTGAGGTCATGGATTCCAGCCATGAACCAAACTCAACCAGGTCCCACCAAACCGGGTCCCTGAGCAGCATCTCCATGGCTTGGAGGTGCCTCCAGGGATCATGGACTTGTAGGATCATGGACTTGGTTGGGTTGGAAAAGACCTTTAAGGTTTTCCTCTCCAGACCCTCCCCATGGTCTCCAGACCCTTCTCCTTCCAGCTCCTTGTCC
>NW_009954155.1:0-1010 GCF_000747805.2 Chaetura pelagica
TCACCTCCGGGTGGTTCCTCCAGGTGTCACCGCCAGGTATCACCTCCAGGTGGCACCTCCAGGTATCACCTCCAGGTGGCAGCTCCAGGTAGCACCTCCAGGTGGCAGCTCCAGGGGGGACTTCCCGGTGTCAGGTGGCACCTCCAGGTATCACCTCCAGGTGGCAGCTCCAGGTATCACCTCCAGGTGGCAGCTCCAGGTGGTACTTCCAGGTGTCACCTCCAGGTATCACTTTCAGGTGGCACCTCCAGGTATCACTTTCAGGTGGCACCTCCAGGTATCACTTTCAGGTGGCAGCTCCAGGTGGCACCCCCAGGTGTCACTGGGGCCTCAACCAGGTCCCTGCCTCCTCCACGGCCTGAGGCACCACCAGGAAGACCTCGCAGAGCCCCCGGGCCAGGAAATCCTGCAGGAAGGTCCTGCCGGGGGCAGCAGGAGGGGGTGGGGCAGGTTGGGCCTGGAGGGCAGGGAGGTCACCCCGGGGGGGGCAATTCCAGGCACCCCCACCCCAGCCAGGCCTGGGTGTCCCGAGCCCACGGGAACGTGGCCTGAGGAGCCACATCCAGATGTTGCTCCAGGGGTGGTGAGTTCAACACCCTCCTGGGAGGATCAAGTCCAACCACAACCCGACCCAACCAACCATCACCTGACCCAACCAACCATCACCCGACCCAACCAACCATTACCCGACCCAACCAACCATCACCTGACCCAACCAACCATCACCCGACCCAACCAACCATTACCTGACCCAACCAACCATCACCTGACCCAACCAACCATCACCCGACCCAACCAACCATCACCTGATCCAACCAACCACAACCCAACCGAACCAACCATCACCTGACCCAACCAACCATGACCCAACCCAACCAACCATGGCCCAACCCAACCAACCATCACCTGATCCAACCAACCATGACCCAACCCAACCAACCATGACCCAACCCAACCAACCATCACCCGATCCAACCAACCATGTCCCAACCCAACCAACCATCACCTAA
>NW_009954155.1:1165-2796 GCF_000747805.2 Chaetura pelagica
CCCAACCCAACCAACCATGGCCCAACCCAACCAACCATGACTCAACCCAACCAACCACAAGCCAACCAACCATGACCCGACCCAATCAACCATCACCTGACCCAACCAATCATGACCTGACCCAACCAACCACAACCCAACCCAACCAACCATGGCCCAACCCAACCAACCATGACTCAACCCAACCAACCACAAGCCAACCAACCATGACCCGACCCAATCAACCATCACCTGACCCAACCAATCATGACCTGACCCAACCAACCACAACCCAACCCAACCAACCACGACCAGTGGATCATCCAGGTGCTCTTGGAGGTCTTTTCCCACCCAAACCATCCCAAGACCTAAGGCCCATCCAGTCCTCACACCTCCCACCAGCCCAGGTGGCTCCAACCTGCCCTTGGACACCTCCAGGGTTGGAGGAACCACCTCAATTGAGGATCATCTAGTGGATCATCCAGGTGCTCTTGGAGGTCTTTTCCAACCCAAACCATCCCATGAGCTCAAGCCCATCCAGTCCCACCACCTCCCACCCAACCCCACCCAACCTTGGACACCTCCAGGGATGGAACGTCCTGAATGACCCATCCCTGGAACCCCAGCAGGTTTGGAAGGGCCCCCAACCTTGAGGTCACCTCCAAGGTCCACCCACCTGAGCTCTGCCTCCCCCCCGATGGCCACGGGCTCCCGGAGCTTGGAGTCCAGGTTGTAGAAGGTCCCCTGGAGTTCCCTCACGGCCACCCAGTGCTGACGCCGAAGGGGCAACGTGAAGGTCCCCAAGGTCACCCCTGAGGGGACGTTCAGGATGAACCCCAAGACCTGCCCCAACACCACCTGCTCCAGAGACCTGGGGAGGGGACACGGGGTGAGACTGGGGGTTGGAGAACCCCCAAGGAAGGGGGGGGGGCAACTCAACCCAACCCAAGCCAACTCAACTGAACTCAACCCAACCCAACTCAACTGAACTCAACCCAACCCAACCCAACTCAACTGAACTCAACCCAACCCAACCCAACTCAACTGAACTCAACCCAACCCAACCCAACTCAACTGAACTCAACCCAACCCAACCCAACTCAACTGAACTCAACCCAACCCAACCCAACTCAACTGAACTCAACCCAACCCAACCCAACTCAACTGAACTCAACCCAACCCAACCCAACTCAACCCAACCCAACTCAACCCAACTTACCCAACTCAATCAACCCAACTCTATCCAAGGAAGGGGGGAGGGGGTTGGGTGAGGGTCTCACCGACGTTTGTCCCACCAAAGGGCCACCAGCCCCAAGCCCTGCAGGGCGGCCATGATGACGTTGACGTCGTAGTTGCCGGTGCCCAGGAGGCTGCGGTGGGGGTTGGGGTGGGTGTGGGGGGCCAACCTGTGGTGGGACATGGGTGGGAAGAAGGTGGAGAAACCATGAGAGGTGGGAGAAGGTGGAGGAACCAGAGGAGAAGAAGGAGGGAGGATGTTGGGAGAGAAGGGGGAGGAGAGAAGGTTTGGGGGCTTCAGATTGTGGGGTGGGATGGAAAAGGGGCTTCAAGGTCAAGTGGGTGATTCACTAGGTGGTCTTGGAGGTGGTTTCTCCATCCCTGGAGGTGGTTCCTCCAACCCTAGAGGTGTCCAA
>NW_009954156.1:0-636 GCF_000747805.2 Chaetura pelagica
CCTTCCTGGGGTCAGGATGTCCCCGGAACAGTGGAGATGTCACCCTCTTCCAGGGGATGTCCCTGGCCCAGGGGCACGTCCCCATCCCCAGGGATGTCCCCAACCCCAGGGGGATGTCCCCAGTCCCAGTTCCATGTCCCCAACCCCAGGGGGATGTCCCCAATCCCAGCTCCATGTCCCCAATCCCAGAGGGATGTCACCCTCCCCAGTTCCATGTCCCTTCCCCAGCTCCATGTCCCCAACCCCAACCAGATGTCCCCAACCCCAGGGGCTTGTCCCCCTCCCCAGCTCCATGTCCCCACCCCAACCAGATGTCCCCAACCCCAGGGGCTTGTCCCCCTCCCCAGCTCCATGTCCCCACCCCAACCAGATGTCCCCAACCCCAGGGGCTTGTCCCCCTCCCCAGCTCCATGTCCCCACCCCAACCAGATGTCCCCAACCCCAGGGGCTTGTCCCCCTCCCCAGCTCCATGTCCCCACCCCAACCAGATGTCCCCAACCCCAGGGGCTTGTCCCCCTCCCCAGCTCCATGTCCCCACCCCAACCACATGTCCCCAATCCCGGGTGATGTCACCCTCCTCAAATCCATGTCCTCAACCCCAGGGGCTTGTCCCCCTCCCCAGCTCCATGTCCCCAA
>NW_009954157.1:0-524 GCF_000747805.2 Chaetura pelagica
TATTTTTGGGGTTCCACTGAATTCTTTTTAAAGTCTTAGTGAGAATTGACAAGAATTCAAGTTGGACTTATTGGAGTGAGGTTTATTTCTTCTTTCTTTTTCTTTATTCTCTTTAAGTTTTTGGAGTGGGTTTGAACTACAAGTTCAACCCCTTCACAGGTGTGCCTGTTCCAGTGTGGCCTTACCCACAGTCACATTCCTTTCAGAAGTACACCAGCTTCAACATGGCCTCACCCATGGAACAGTCTCTTCAGGGGTATAACTTCCGTGTTGTGGACTTGCCCACAGCCACAGGTGATTCAAGCTGTCTATGCTGCAACATGAACTTATCCTTGGGCCACAATCCCTTCAGAGGCACACCTGCTTCAGCACAGATATATCCATGGTCACAGATGTTTCAAGGGATACCTGCTCTGTTATTGAGTCATCCACAGCCATGGATGTTTCAGGGTGTACTGCTCCTGTGTGGGGTTATCCACAGGTCAGATTCCTGAGACTACAACCCTGGACTTCAGGAATGCAAC
>NW_009954158.1:0-2069 GCF_000747805.2 Chaetura pelagica
GGGCTTCCTTCCCTCCTCCCTTTGGTCCTCAGCCCTCTCCCTTAAAAGCACCTTCTGCATTGCCTCCCTGCAGGACACCTTCTCACTGTATACACAGATATATCCTTGGTAGTCATTTACATTTGCATTGTCCCTAAACATCATCCCTCAGTTTGTGTTAACCCTTAATAAACCGACAGGTTTGTGGAGCAAACCTTGGGTTTAGAGGCAATTTCTGAGCGTGGGGGGGGGTACATTCTAACTACCACCCTGCAATACGGTCCCGCGGTGGCCGCTCCTCCGTGAGAGGCGAGTGCCACGTGTGACCCTCGGGCTTATACCAAACCCCTCCACGTCGGGAGGGGCAGTCGCAGGAGCACCTGACAGCCGCGAGCCCCCAGTACCGGCTTGCGACAGCAGGGAAGACAAACTCCCGTGGCAGCCAAGGTTTTGGGGGAGAAGGTCTCCTGAGGGGCTGAACCGGGTTGGTTCAGACATGCTCTGGGTCCTGCCTGGCAGTTTTCTGCTTGCATTGTTGTAGAGAAACCATGCAGGCCATCTCCTTGCAGGCCAGCAATGGGCAGTCTGGTCTGTGAAGCTTTGTGGTGTCGGCCCAGCTCTGCAGCAGGAGCCCGTTTGCTGCTTCATGTCAGGCAATAACCAATGTTAAAAGGTGTCCAGGATGCGTTTCCCCTCCCGGTTTGGCTCTTTCGTCTCGTGCCCCGCAGGGATTCTGTTCTGTCCGCAGAGACCAATTCCTGCGTGTGTCACTGGGTGCAGCCCCCCCTGGAGCAGCCCATGTCATTGCTCACGTCTCCGTGCTGGGCTGAGGCTGCTGCCCTGCTCCAGCTGCTCCGTGTCTGCCCTGGAGCTGAGGGAGAGCAGAACGGGAAGGGGCTGCAGGGCAGCTGGGGACAGACCCTTCCAGGGAGGGCAGCGGTAGGGGTGTGGGTTGGAGCTTCCCGCTGCCGGAGGGCAGGTTGAGAGGAGCCAGGAGGAAGGTGCGGGCGCTGAGAGCCCGGAGAGGGATGCAGAGAGGCCCGGGCAGCAGCGGGGCCTGTGGCTGGAGCTGCGGGGCAGCGGGTGAGGGGCTGCAGAGACCGGGCGCTGCGGGCCCCGCGCCCTGAGCCTGCCCGCTGGGGCAGAGGGGCCGAGGAGTGAGGCTGAGCCCGGCAGCGCTGGGCTCTGCTCTGTTCTGGGCTGCTCCCCTGCCCTGGGAATTGGCAAGAAGCTTCATCAGCCCCCCTGCCCGCTCCGGCCTGAGGTCGTGTGGGGACAGGAGCCGTTGCGGCTGGGAAAGTGTGACCAAGTGTGGGAGCAGGAGTCCATCCAGCCCCACCCAGACTCCTCTCTCAGCAGGAGTTTGGAAAGGAAGGGGCTCCTCTCTGACCCTCATGCCTCACCAGGAGGGTCTTCCTCATCCTTTTCCCTCCCTCTGTGCTGTGCAAATCAGCCTGGCCCTGACTCAGTCTGCCCACTCCCCATGTCAAGAATTTCCCCTGATCCCCATGGAAGTCGCTCCAAGCTGGATTGAAAACATCCCTTCCCCACAGTAAGAGAGCACCTTGCCTTTGCATCCTGTCAAGTCACCTGCCCTTGTTGGTGATGCTCAGAGTGAGCTGAAGAGCTGCCTGTGAGCCCAGGTGACTCCCCTGGTGGGATGATGGTCTGCAGGGCAGTTCAGTGCCGGGGTGAATGGGGTGAGTCTGCCATGAGCCCTGGGCTGCTGCCTGTGAAAGTCACTTCTCTGCCAGCTGAAGAGGCAGAGGAGGACAGGTAGAATGGAGCTGCCAAGGGAGCTGATTCCTGTGAGCTCGGTGCCTGGTGGAGCCCCAGCCCAATGCACAAAGGACCCCAAGATGAGAAAAGCAGGCTTTGTGTGTGATACAGCAGAGCTGGGGAGAACAAGCCAATCCCTGGTGTTAGGGGTGGGCTAATCAGTTCTTGTTGCTCATGTCGTCTTCACGTGCCTCTCCCATGCAGGATCAGCAGGGGCTTGTCCCATGCAGGGGGTGTGGATGTGTGGTTTTGTCACAGCTCTGGGACATGCTTGGCCAGCAGGAGCCAAGAAGGCCAATGGAATCCTGAGG
>NW_009954158.1:2558-2760 GCF_000747805.2 Chaetura pelagica
CGGGCAGAGCAGCCCTGAGCGGGGCAGGAGCTCAGCACCTGCCTCCTGCAGTGCCAGCGGGGCAGGGGAGCAGGGATCCTGGCAGCACCAGAGCTGCCCTCAGAAGGGCCCGAGCAGCACAGAGGGCACCAGCAGCCCAGCCCGGCCCTCCTGCCAGTGCTGCTTGTTCTGGCCGGAAAAGGGGCTGGGATCAAGAGTCCAG
>NW_009954159.1:0-460 GCF_000747805.2 Chaetura pelagica
GGAGAGATTACTCCCTGGCACCCAGCGCTGTCACCTTGCTATTTTTACTTGCTGTAATTAATAAATTTCTATTTCATAACTCCGATTTGCTTGGAGTCTTAAATTCCCTAATACACATGCTTTCGCCAAAACACCAGTAACCCCAAAACACGTTGTAGCTCCTTGTTCGATTCTGGTGTTGTGACCTGTTCCAGAGTGGTCAGGGTTTCTGGGGGAATACAAATTTAACCTCCTCTCCACCAGATGCCCAAGAACTTGACTTCCTGAGAGGGCAGCTGTACTTTTTCTGGTGGAATTTGCAAACCTGTATTTTCCAAGTGAGAGCTGATGCGCTCCTGGGTGGCTCGCGCAGCTTCCACTTGATCCCCAGCAATTAGCACATCATCAATATACTGATAGACTCTCACCCCGTCCTCTCTGGGAATCAGCTCGAG
Organism: Chaetura pelagica; assembly: GCF_000747805.2. Classification (NCBI taxonomy): domain Eukaryota; kingdom Metazoa; phylum Chordata; class Aves; order Apodiformes; family Apodidae; genus Chaetura; species Chaetura pelagica. The sequence continues at coordinate 435 of NW_009954159.1, forward strand.
TTCCTGTGCTAGAGCATGATGTGCTA
>NW_009954160.1:0-307 GCF_000747805.2 Chaetura pelagica
ACCAGAGGGCCCCTGTGCTGTGACATTGGGTCACTGAATCCCCCCGTGCCGTGATACTGGACAACCAAAGCCACCCAGTACCCCAGGCTGTGACACTGGGTGGCCAAAGCCACCGTATGCTGTGACGCTGGGTCACCAGAGGGACCCTGTGCTGTGACATTGGGTGGCCAAAGCCACCCCAGGCTGTGACACTGGGTCACCAGAGGGACCCTGTGCTGTGACACTGGGTGGCTAAAGCCACCCCCAGGCTGTGACACTGGGTGAGTGAAGCCACCCCAGGCTGTGACACTGGGTGACAAAAGGGACC
>NW_009954160.1:332-539 GCF_000747805.2 Chaetura pelagica
CTCTGGGTCACCAGAGGGACCCTGTGCTGTGACACGGGGTGGCCAAAGCCCCCCCCAGGCTGTGACAACCAGTGGCCAAGCCCCTCTGCCGTGACACCAGACAAGCCTGGCACACACTGTGACACTGGGTGCCCAAAGCCACCCCAGGCTGTGACACTGGGTTAGTGAAGCCACCCTATGCTGTGACGCTGGGTCACCAGAGGGACC
>NW_009954161.1:0-453 GCF_000747805.2 Chaetura pelagica
TTTTTTTCCCTGAATTCCCACTTCCCTCCCTGCAGGAACGAGCCGGGGTGAAAATGATCCTGATCCAAGACGGTTCCCAAAACACCAACGTTGACAAACCCCTGAGGATTATTGGGGATCCCTACAAAGTCCAGGTGGGCCCCCCAAGTTAAAATACACTCCCCCCTTCTTTAAAACACCCCCCAAAACCCCTCTGTATTGAGCCCCCCTCCCCATTTCCCCAGCAAGCCTGTGAGATGGTGATGGACATTCTGCGGGAGCGCGACCAGGGTGGCTTCGGAGACCGGAACGAATATGGGTCTCGTGTGGGTGGTGGCATCGATGTGAGTCTTTTGGGGGGGCCCTGGGGGGGTCTCAGCTGCACCCCCAGACCCTTTTGAACCTCCTCTCCCTGTCCTGGCAGGTGCCAGTGCCCAGGCACTCGGTGGGCGTGGTGATTGGGCGCAGTGGGGA
>NW_009954162.1:0-432 GCF_000747805.2 Chaetura pelagica
CTCAGTCTCATAGAAAAGCCCCACGATGATCCGGGCGTCCTGGCGCTGGGGGGAGGGGCGAGTCACCCTTGGGGTGACCCCATGGGGTCAACCCCGCCCACCCTCATTTGCATAAATTTGCATACAGCCCCTCAGGACATCACAGAACCCATGGAGACCCAACCACCCACCCATGGTTGACCTGGATGTTGGGACATCTTGGGGTGGCTTCTCTGCCCCATGGGGGGGGTCAACCCCACCCATCCTCATTTGCATAACTTTGCATACAACCCCTCAGGACATCACAGAACCCATGGAGACCCAACCACCCACCCATGGTTGACCTGGACGTTGGGACATCCTGGGGTGGCTTCTCTGCCCCATGGGGAGGGGTCAACTCCACCCACCCTCATTTGCATAACTTTGCATACAGCCCCTCAGGACATCACAGAA
>NW_009954163.1:0-1050 GCF_000747805.2 Chaetura pelagica
AGCCCCTGGCACCAAGCACCCAAAAAAACACCTTTATTGACCAATAAATAAACTGCGGGGAGAGGAACAGCGCCCGGGGGGCGTGACGGGGACACCACGAGGGTCAGGGCCACGCTGGGGTCAGAGCCACCACCAGGCTCATTGTCACTCTCATGGTCACTGCCAAGGTCAGGGGCCACCACTAGGGTCAGAGCCACCATCACGGTCACTGCCGGTGTCAGGGGCCACCACCAGGGTTGGTGTAGTGGAGTCAGAGTCACCGTCATGGGCACCGCCAGGGTCAGGGCCACCACTGAGTCCTGGAGCCATCACCAGGGTTTGGACCGTCAACCAGTCACCACCAGGGCCAGCCCACTCATGTCCCCAGCGTGTCCCCAGTCACCGGGTGAGGAACTGGAGGTTGATGGTGGCTTCGGGGACCAGCAGGGTCCGGGTCATGGGAAGGACACGGGACCCACCAGGCTCTGGACGCACCTCGAAGTGCAGCAGGATCTGCCGGGGGAGGGAAGGGGTGAGTGACAGACCCCTGGGGACCCCCACAGAGGGTGCTACTGTGAGCCCAGGGGACAGCTGGGGACACTGGGGACAGTGAGTGTCACCTGTGCCAGCGCCTGGTGAAGCTCCAGCTCGGCCACACGTCGCCCCACGCAGCTGCGCTTGCCCAGGCCGAAGGGGAGGGAGGCAAAGGGGTGGGGGGGACCCCGGGGGGGGCCCTGGGGACATCCCTGGGGACTTGTCCCCCCCCGCAGCCACCGCTCCGGCATGAAGGAGTCAGGGGAGGGGAAGTAGCGGCTGTCCCGGGAGGTGACGTAATGACAGAGAGTGATGAGGGTCTGGGGACAAGGGGACATGGGTCAGGGGGGGCATGTGGGGACAGCAGGAACAGGGGGTCATGGGGATGGAGTGGGATGGGGGGACATAGGAGGGTGAGTGGGGATCAAAGGGGGACACAGTGGGGACAGGGAGGGGTCAGCAGGGTCATGAGGACACTGCAGGGGGGGGGCAGGGACCCAATGGGGGGAATACAGGGACACAGTGGGGATAGGGACA
>NW_009954163.1:2931-4518 GCF_000747805.2 Chaetura pelagica
GGGGACCCCGGGGGGGCCCTGGGGACATCCCTGGGGACTTGTCCCCCCCCGCAGCCACCGCTCCGGCATGAAGGAGTCAGGGGAGGGGAAGTAGCGGCTGGCCCCGGGGGGGACGTGATGACAGAGGGTCTGGGGACAAGGGGACATGGGTCAGGGGGGGCATGTGGGGACAGCAGGAACAGGGGGTCATGGGGATGGAGTGGGATGGGGGGACATAGGAGGGTGAGTGGGGATCAAAGGGGGACACAGTGGGGACAGGGAGGGGTCAGCAGGGTCATGAGGACACTGCAGGGGGGGAGCAGGGACCCAATGGGGGGAATACAGGGACACAGTGGGGATAGGGACATCCACTAGGGACCCAGGGGATATGGGGACCCATGGTGTCCCCCTCACCTCCCGTGGCACCAGGAACTCGCCCACCTGGATGTCCCGGTCAGGGACAACGCGGGCATTTCCAGGGATGACAGGATAGAGCCTGTGGGGATGGGGACAGGGCACAGCTGGCACTGACTATCCCTGTCACCAGCCCCACCCATCTTCATCCCCCTCCTTGTCCCCATCTCTATCCCTGTCACCATCCCCACCTTCATCCCTGTCCTTGTCCCCAACCATGTCCCCATCCTCATCTTCATCCCCATCTCCATGTCCCTGTATTCCCGTCCCCACGTCCCTGTTCCCACATGCCCATCCCTGTTCCTGTGCCCCTGTCCCCATGTCCCTATCCCTGTCCCTGCCTCCCCATCCCTGCACCCCTATCCCCATGTCCCCACCTGAGGGTCTCCTTCACCACAGCCCTCAGCAGGGGGACACTGCCCAGCGCGCTGGCCGGTTGCCCACTGGCCACGGTGGCCACGAGCTGGCGGTGCAGGGCGTCCTGCACCCAGGGGTGCCGGGCCAGCTCGTACAGGCTCCAGGACAGAGTGCTGGAGATCTGAGGGGACATCAGGGGTGGGAGGGGGACACAAGGGGGTCAGCCGGGACATGGAGGGGTCATGGGAATATAGAGGGGACATGGAGGGGACATGGGGGGTCAGCAGGGATACAAAGGTGACACAGTGGGAACATGGAAGGACATGGGAATGGGGCGGGACATAGTGAGGTTATGGGGACAAGGCAGGACGCAGCATGGTCATGGGGACATGGCAGGGTCAGCAAGGACTTTGAGGAACATGGTGGGGTCATGGGGACAGGTGGGGACATAGGGGTCAGGCCCCCCCCTCACCGTGTCCACCCCGGCCAGCAGCAGCTCGGTGACATTCCCGTAGATCACCTCCATGGGGACCTTCTCCCGGGCCAGCTGGTCGGTGACACATGTATCCCCTGCCACATCCCCCCGAGCAGCCACCTCAGCCACACGCCGGTCAATGTGACCCTTGGCTGGAGGGGACAAAGCTCCGTGAGTCACCGTGACCCGGGAGGGTGGCACTGTCCCCTGGGGTGGGGCAGTGTCCCCCGGGTGTCCCCTCACCAAAGGTGAACACGTAGTCCCAGGCCTGGCAGAAGCTCCTCCAGGGGGGTGGTCGCAGGCGCAGGAGGGGCCGGGGCAGGGCCATGGTGGGCAGGGGCAGCAGGAACACGGGCCTGATG
>NW_009954163.1:4697-5757 GCF_000747805.2 Chaetura pelagica
CAGGAACACGGTCCTGATGGCCCCCAGGAAGGTCTCTGTGTCCCCTGGGACCTCCTGCTCCAGGCAGCCCAGGCGGGAGGAGAAAAGGATGGAGGAGATGCCTGTGGGGGCGTGGAGGGGAGTGAGACAGGGGGACACCGAGAGCCTTGGGGACACGGGAGAACTTGGGGAGCAGGAGGAACATCACAAAGAACGTGGGGAGATCTTGAAAGCACTAGGGTCCCTGGGGATGTGGTAGGGACATTGAGAGCCCCAGGGTCATCCTTTGTGAATCCTTGGGGACACAGGGAGAACCCGAGGGACACAGGGAATCCTGGAGACCTAAGAAACCTTGGGGGACATGAGGAGAACCATGGGGAACAGGGTAATCTTAGAGACACCAGGGTCCTTGGGGACACGGTGGGGACCTTGGGACATGGAGCACCATGGGGAGCCCTTGGAGACACAGAAGTGCCTTGGGAACATGGTGGGGACACAAGGAGGCCTGGGGACATGAGAGACCTAGGGGAACAGGAGAACCACAGGGAACATGGGGATATTTTGGAGCCAGTGGAGTCCTTGGGCTTGTGTTGGGGACAAGGGGCACTGTAGGGACAGGGGGCACCTGGGGGGGGACCCAGGGAACTCCTCAGGGGACACAGGGAGTCCTGGGACAGGGAGAATCTTGGGGAACAGAAGGAACATCATGGGGAACATGGGGAGATGTTTGGGACACAAGGGTTCTTGGCGACAGGGTGGGGACATTGAGAGCCCCAGGCACCTTTGTGAACCCTTGGGGACCCAAGGAGTCCCTGGGGGACACAGAGAGACCCTGGAGGATACAGGAACTGTGGGGATGAAGGGACATGGGGAGCCCTGGGGGAAGCATGGGGAGCCCTGAGAGGACACAGGCAGCCCAGGGTGGACATGAGGGGTCCTGGGGGGACAGAGGCACACGGGTCCTCCCCCACCTTCCAGGCCGAACTTGCAGAACTCGGTGGCCAGATCCTGCACCAGGTGCTGGGGGTGCTGGTGGTGCTGGCGCTGCAGCCGCCCCAGCAGGTCGGTCACCACGGCGGCC
>NW_009954163.1:6814-7156 GCF_000747805.2 Chaetura pelagica
TGCTGGCCCGCCTGGGCCGGCAGCCGCCCCAGCAGGTCGGTCACCACGGCGGCCACCGGCCCCGCGAAGGACGAGGCCACCCCCGGGGACAGGAGCAGCCGCCCCAGCAGCCGCCGCAGCCGCTGCCACTCGTCCCCCTCCCTGCAAGGACACAGGGACACGGGTGACAGGAGGGACATGGGGGACACAGGTCACACAGGGGACACAGGATACGTGGAGGACATGGTGACAAGGAGGCAGACAAGGGACACGGGGACATGGGTGGCACAGGGGTTCGTGTGGGGGGACATGGGTAACACAGGGTACGTGGAGGAGAGAGGGAGACATGGGGGGGGGACAGAG
>NW_009954163.1:8030-9001 GCF_000747805.2 Chaetura pelagica
GGGTGGCCCCAGCGACAGGACACAGAGCGTCGGGGTAGTCCTGGACAGGAGACGACGGGATGTGGCTCTGGGGGGAGGTTCCGGTGGTCCCAGCCCCTCTGTGTGCAGCCGTGGGTGGCACCAGGGTGGCCCTAGGACGTCCCTGGGGTGACCCTGGAGTATCCCCAGGGTGTCCTCCGGTGTCACCCGTGTCCCTGGGGAAGGGACCTGCATCCCTGGGAAGCTGCTGGCCTGGCCGTAGCACCGGTAGCGGGGGGGGTCCCGGTGGTCCCAGTCCCCATTGTGCCCACCCGTGGGGGACCCCCGGCCCCATCCTGGGTGTCCCGCCCCTCCCGCTCCGGGAGCGCCCCCCGGTGCGAACCATCGACAGCTCGGAGAGAGCCCCGGACCGGTCCCTGCCCCCGTCAAGCCCCGGGGATGGCGATCGGGGTCCCCCTGTCCCCTCCGAGTCCCAGGGAAGTGGGAACAGGGTCCTTTTGTCCCCTCCGAATCCCAGGGAAGTGTCACCGGGCCATCCCTGTCCCCACCGAGCCCAGACTGGTTGTCTCTTGTCCCCTCCGAGGTCCAGAGAGGTGGGACTGGGGTCCCCATCCCTTCCCTCCAAGCCCCAAGAGGATGGGACTCAGGACTCCCTGTCCCCACTAAGCCCTAGGGCAGTAAGATCAGGGTCCTCTTGTCCCCTCCATGTCCCAGGGTGGTGGATCTAGGGTCCCGCTGTTCCCACCAAGCCCAGGGTGGCAGCACTGGGGTCACCTCCAGTCCTTCCCAGCCCCAGGGTGGCAAGAGCAGGGTCCCCCTGACCCCTCTTTGTCACTGGTCAGTGGGAACAGGGTCCCCAGGTCCCCTCCCAGCCCCTGGGATCTGAGCCCCGGGTCCCCCCCCTGTCCCCAGAAGCAGGGAACATGCGCCAGGTGCTGCCTCCCCACAAAAGCCCCAATACCTGCATTTCGTGCAGCCGGTGCAGCCCCCCC
>NW_009954163.1:10246-11100 GCF_000747805.2 Chaetura pelagica
TCCCAGTACCCCCAGTGCTCACAGTGAGCTTTCCAGTGCTTGCAGTGCCCCCCCTGCTCCTAGTGCCCCCAGTGCTCCCAGTCAGCTCCGAGTTCCCTCAGTGCTTCCAGTGAGCTCCCAATGCTCCCAGTTGGCTCCCAGTGCCCCCTCACCAGCTGGGCCAGTGGCACCTCCTCGAACAGCGGGTGCTCCCTGAAGTGCTTCACCATCCACTGGTGCAGCTCCCGCACCGCTCCCTGGGGGGGGATCACTGCTGTGACCCCAACACCCTTCACTCCGCAGCAGGGGGGGTGTCCCCCCCACAGTGATCCCGGGGGTATCTGGTGTGTCCCTGGGATGGGGGAGGCACAGGGGGGTTGGGGACACTGGGGGGACAGAACAGGGAGACATGGGGACACAGGGGGTCCCCAACACCCCCCCCCAGCAGGTCTGGGTGTTCCTCCCCCCTGGGATCCCTGAGGCACAGGGGAAGGAATTGGAGGCATGGGAAGGGGTTGGGGGCACTGGGGAAGACATGGGAGGGATCAGGGGGACACAGGGGGGGCCCCCAACAGTCCTCCCCTCCCAGCATGGCTGGGTGCCCCCCCCCCAAGATCCAGAATCTGATGTGTGACTGGAGCAGAGGGGAGAGGGATGGGGGGACACACTGGGGCACATGGGATCACTGGGGAGACACAGGGGGTTCATGGGACAGAGGGGAGAGGGTCAAAGGGACACGGGGGGGAGTTTCCCCAGCACCCCAGGGCATGGTGTCCCTCTCCCAGTGATCCCAAGGGAATCCATTGTGTGCCTGGGGCAGCAAACAAGAGGGATGGGGCGCACGGGACACGGGGGGATTTGGGGACACCGAGAGG
>NW_009954164.1:0-504 GCF_000747805.2 Chaetura pelagica
AATAACCGACAGGTTTTAAAAAAAAAAAAATTCATAAGGAAGAAATTCCTCTTGGCTGATCCCGCTTCCCAGCCCGAAAAATCGTTTCCCGAAATGATTTTCAATGGATTTAAATAACCGGGCTCCAAATATTTTCAGAGCCTTGAAAGCTCCTGCACGGAGAGATCCTTCCCGGTTTGTTTGATTTGATGTTTTTCCTTGGAAATCTAGCCGAGAAATCCTCCCGTTTTCCAAAAAATCCCGAAGCCAAGTCTCCAATATTCCCGGGTCAGAGGGGGCAGCGTCTCATTAAAAGCCGGAGCTGCAGCGCGGACATTAAAGCGCAGTATTTTTCAATTAGAGCTGCCGAATTCAATCAAAATTCCATAGATTAGGATGAAATGAGGCATGGGTCATTTACAGGGGAATTTAATTGCAGAGCCATTAGACAAATAGTATATTTGCCATTCTCACATGATCCATCATTCCCGACAGCAAGAGGAGCAGCATCTTCACTAACCCAGC
>NW_009954166.1:0-527 GCF_000747805.2 Chaetura pelagica
GACCCGCAGCATCTCCTTGCCCCGCACGATGGCCTTGTAGAACAGCTTCCGTGCCTTCCCCTTCATGCCCCGACGCTGGGGTGAGGAGGGAGGGGTCAAGGGCGAGGCGCACGGACCCACACATGGCACCCCACCATACACCCACAGCGTTTCCAGTTGATGATCTTAAAGGTCTTTTCCAGCAGCAACGATTCTGTGATTCGCCCACGCCCTCTGCACCTTGCCCCGTGCATCCAGCACCCTGCCATGCACCCACGCACCCATGAATGCACCCCTGCAACTGGCCATACACTCTGCCCCATGCACCTCCCCCCACGCCTCCTCTTTCCCCCCCGGCCACGCCGAGCAGTGGTTTCCCACAGTGGGCTCCAGGGCCCGGCTCCGTCCGTACCTGCGTGGGGTTCCCCGACCACCTCCAGAGCTGGCGCGCGGGCAGGAAGGCGGAGATCTTTGGCCGGTTTTCCACCGAGGGCAGGCGCTGCCTCCGGGAGAACTCTTTGGCTTTGGAGAAGCTCAGTGCCTCCCTG
>NW_009954167.1:0-822 GCF_000747805.2 Chaetura pelagica
ACCCACATCTGGGGGCACCAACAGGTCACCTCTGGCCACCAGCCCAGCCCAGCATCGTCCCACCAACATCAGCATCTCCATCTCCATCCCACCCCCATCTCCACTCCCACCATCTCTACTTCCATCTCCATCATCTCCATCCCCATCATCCCCATCTCCATCATCTCCATCCCCATCATCTCCATCATCTCCATCTCCATCATCTCCATCTCCATCATCTCCATCTCCATCATCTCCATCTCCACCTCCATCCCCATCATCCCCATCATCTCCATCATCTCCAACCCAATCATCCTCCCCATCACCCCCTTCCCCATCATCCCTGTCATCCCCATCATCTCTGTCTCCATCATCCCTATCATCTCCATCCCCATCACCTCCTTCCCCATCATCCCCACCCCCATAATCTCCATCATCTCCATCTCCATCATCCCCATCTCCATCATCTCCATCTCCATCATCTCCATCCCTATTATCTCCATCTCCATCATCTCCATCCCTATCATCTCCATCATCTCCAACCCAATCATCTCCATCTCCACCTCCATCCCCATCATCCCCACCCCCATCATCTCCACCATCTCCATCTCCACCTCCATCCCCATCATCTCCAACCCCACCATCTCCATCTCCACCTCCATCCCACCCCCACCACCTCCATCACCTCCACCCCCATCATCCCCATCATCCCCGTCATCTCCATCTCCATCATCTCCATCCTCATCATCCCCATCATCTCCATCCCCATCACCCCTTTCCCCATCACCCCTTCCCCATCATCCCCACCATCTCCATCCCCATCATCCCCATCCCCATCATCTC
>NW_009954168.1:0-3087 GCF_000747805.2 Chaetura pelagica
CGTGGGGCTTTTGCAGCCCGACCCGCAGCCAGGTTTGGACCTCAGAACTTTTTGTTCCTATTTCCAGTTCCACGTGGAACCATCTGTAACCCGGGTCCATCCCCGAGAGAGGTTTGCCCCCATTCCCTGTCCAGCGGGGGTGTTTGCACCCCAGCTTGTGCCCGGGTTGACCCTGGAGGAGGCTGTTTCTGGTCCTGGTCCCACGGGGGGTTTTCCCGCCCGACCCGCAGCCACATTTGGCCTCTTGAAGGGCTCGTTCCTGGCCCGGGTCCCAGATCCGTGTCGTTTTGCAGCCGAGCTCCACCCGGCGCCCCCCCTGGAGTCGTTTGCCCCCGGTCCTTGTCTGGCTGTGCCATCACGTACCCCCAGGCTGGGTTGGTGCTGGGGGCACATGCACCCCGGTCTGCACCCCAGCGGGGTTTGTGCCCCGACCTGCACCCAGCCCTGTGCTGTGCTGGCACCTGAACCCTGCTGGATGGGGCCCCGTGGTCCCCACGGGCCTGTCCCCAAGCCGGGGGTGGAGCTGTGGGTCCAGGCACCCGCCCCTGACACCACCCCCCTGCTCCCCAGATGCCAACAAGCGGATCAAGGTGGCCAACCCAGTGGTGGAGATGGATGGAGACGAGATGACACGGATCATCTGGGCCTTCATCAAGGACAAAGTGAGGGGGGGTCCTGCTTGGGGAGCAGGGGAGTGGTGCTGTGCTGGGGACAGGCAGGCCCTGCCTTCCCTGTTTGCCTTTTGTCCTATGTCCTCCCATCCGTGGGAAGCCGGTGGGATCTGGAAGTGACCAGGACTCCCTGGGCAGGGGGCACCATCCCAGGCAGGGGGGACTGTGACAGGCGGGGAAACTGTCTTGGGCAGGGCAACCATTCTGAGCAGGTGGGACTGTCCCAGGAAAGGGGGGACACTCCTGGGCAGGGGGGACCGTCCCAAGCCAGCAGGCAGGGCTGGGCTGGGGCTGGCTGTGCCACAGTGCACAGTGCTGCCCTCCCGGGAACCCCAACCCCAGGGCTCCCTCGTGACACTCTCTGGACCCCCAGCTCATCCTGCCCAACGTGGACGTTCAGCTGAAGTATTTTGACCTGGGGCTGCCTCACCGAGACAAGACAGATGACCAGGTCACCATCGACTCGGCGCTGGCCACCCAGAAGTACAGCGTGGCCGTCAAGTGTGCCACCATCACACCAGATGAAGCCAGGGTGGAAGGTGGGCAGGGGGTGAGGGGCTGCTGAGCCCCCCGTGTGTGCCCAGCTCCCCTGGTCATCAGTGTCCCTCCTCCCCACTGGCTCCAGTCTCTGATGGGCTGGGGGCCTCAGGCTCAGAGCTGTGCCCCTCCACACACACCCTGGGGGGCTGGGGGGTGCTGTGGGGACCCTGCAGGTGTGGGGTGGGGGACAGACGGGTCTCTGCCCGGTCCCAGTCACGAGCCCATGCCGGCTGTCCCTCCCTGGCTGTCCTGGCAGCGGGCTCTGGCATCGGCCCACGGCACAGAGGAGCCGGTGGGGCTGGCAGGGGCTGGGTGGGGGGTGGGGGCTGTGCCTGGCGGGGGGTCCCTCACCTCTGCACACCACAGAGTTCAAGCTGAAGAAGATGTGGAAGAGCCCCAACGGCACCATCCGGAACATCCTTGGGGGGACGGTGTTCCGGGAGCCCATCATCTGCAAGAACATCCCGCGCCTGGTGCCTGGCTGGACCAAGCCCATCACCATTGGCAGACATGCCCATGGTGACCAGGTGAGCCCGGCGTGGGGACTGCCAGCAGCGCGGGGGCTCCGGCAGCTCCTGCCAGACCCTGCCTGACCCTCTGCCCAGCCCCTCGCAGTACAAAGCCACTGACTTCGTGGTGGGCAAGTCGGGGACTTTCAAGATGGTCTTCACGCCGAAGGACGGCAGCGGGGTGAAGGAGTGGGAGGTGTTCAACTTCCCCGGCGGCGGCGTGGGCATGGGCATGTACAACACAGACGAGGTGATGGGGGGCTGAGGGCAGCACGGGGTCCCTGTGGGGCAGCGTGCCCTGCTGGCCCTGGGGAACCTGGCCGGGCTGGCAGGGCTGGGGTCCCACAGGGATCCGTGTGCTTCCCTCGCAGTCCATCTCAGGCTTCGCGCACAGCTGCTTCCAGTACGCCATCCAGAAGAAGTGGCCTCTGTACATGAGCACCAAGAACACCATCCTGAAGGCCTACGATGGGCGCTTCAAGGACATCTTCCAGGAGATCTTCGATAAGTATGGGCTGAGAGAAGCTGGGGGGCAGAGCTGCCCTGGGGGGGCTGCCCAGGGGTCCCCAGTGGGCACGGCTGACGCCCGCCCGGGCCCCCAGGCACTACAAGACGGAGTTCGACAAGCTGAAGATCTGGTACGAGCACCGGCTCATCGACGACATGGTGGCCCAGGTGCTCAAGTCCTCTGGTGGCTTTGTCTGGGCCTGCAAGAACTATGATGGGGACGTGCAGTCTGACATCCTGGCCCAAGGTGTGGGGTGATTTGGGGCAGTTTGGGGCAGTTTGGGGTGCTGTGGGGTAGGCTGTGCACAGTTGCCCACCCACCTGTCCCTCCGCAGGCTTCGGCTCCCTGGGGCTGATGACCTCGGTGCTGGTGTGTCCGGACGGGAAGACCATCGAGGCAGAGGCAGCCCATGGTACCGTCACCCGCCACTACCGGGAGCACCAGAAGGTGGGTGGGCGCTGCCCGCGCCGGGGGGCTTGCGGTGGGCTGCTGGCTGAGCCCCCCTCTCCCCTCAGGGACGACCCACCAGCACCAACCCCATCGCCAGCATCTTTGCCTGGACGCGGGGCCTGGAGCACCGGGGCAAGCTGGACTCCAACCCTGAGCTGATCAAGTGAGTGGGGTGGGGGCACCGGGGGTCCCCAGCCCTGGTAGAAGTCCACGGTACTGGTGTTGCTGGAGCTGTGGCTGGTGCTGCCATCCCCAGGTTCGCTCAGACGCTGGAGAAGGTCTGTGTGGAGACAGTGGAGAGTGGGACGATGACCAAGGACCTCGCTGGCTGCATCCACGGCCTGGCCAAGTACATGTGACTGGGGTGGAGTGGCTGGGGGGCGCGCAGGGCGACGCGCCCGCGCGCGAT
>NW_009954168.1:3237-5089 GCF_000747805.2 Chaetura pelagica
TGTGGGGGGGGGGGAGGCAGGGCCCCCAGTGGCTGCAGGACCCCTCCAGCCCCTCTTTACACCCACAGTGTGAAGCTGAACGAGCACTTTGTGAACACCACCGACTTCCTGGATGCCATCAAGAACAACCTGGACAAAGCCCTGGGCAAGTAGAGGGGGGTCTGGGGGCCACCCAGCCCCGTGTCACCTGGAGGGACAGGACCCGGCGTCGCCAACACAGCTCAGGAACAGTCAAATAATTTTTATAAGCAGTTTTCTGAAAAGTGTTTTTAAAGCTTTTCTAGCAGGGATGTGTAGGGCTGGGGGGGCCCCAGCGGGTCTGTCCCACACTGACCCACGTGTGATGCCCTCCCACCGTGCGGTGCCAGCAGCCATTAAACACCTCACTGTCCTGTGGCATGTCGTGGTGGCACAGATCTTGTGGTGGTGGCACGGATATCTTGGGGTGGGGATGTGGGGAGGGGGGGAAGAACTGGAATTTATTTGAATTCTTGCTGAACATTTCAAACCCAGGAGGTGAAGGAACAACCAAAGCACCACAGGGCAGCTGGTGGCTCTGGTCCACGAGGGGGGCACACTGGAGTGGCACGGCACCCACCCAGGACCCCCACCTCCTCCCACTGCCTGGGGCTGCCGCTGGCAGCAGCCAAGACCCCTTGGCTAGGGTTGGGGGGGTCTTGCCTGGGGTGGGGGAAAGCATGTGCCAGCTTTTTGGTAAAGGGACTGAGGTAGTTTGGGGGGGGGTCAGAGGGTGCCACGCCCCAGACCCATCCTGGGGCTTTTGGGGATGGGGCAGATGGTGCTGTGGGATGGGGCGTGTGCTGGGATGTATGGAGGTACCGGTGCCCTCTGGGGTCCTGCCTGGCACAGGAGTGATGCTGTGGGTGCTGCCTGGCCCCTGCCTCACAGCAGGGAAGGTGGGAAGCTGGGATGGGGGTCCTGGGTCCAGCTGCCACCCCCATGGCTGCCCTGGTCCCTTTCTCCCCCACACCCCCTGAGGCTGCCCCAGCAAAAGCCTTTTCTTGAGCCCTGGAGCAGTTTTGGGAGGCAATGGGGGGATGTCAGTGGAGCTGTCCCACCAGCAGTGTGACCCCCCTGGTCACCAGCCTCCCAGCACCACCACAGCCGCCTCAGCCCCCCCCACAGACCACACACATCACACAGGTTTACAAAGCACATTGGTTGAAGGAAACTGAACTCAGTGAAAAGATAAATCCAACCACGCGGCACGTCTGAAAAAAATAAATTACTTTCAAAATACCATCATTTGCTCAAGTTGAACAGGGTTTGCCCTCCTTTAAATACTGCGCTCACGGCAGCTGCTCCCTACCCAGAGCTGCTGTGTCCTCTGAACTTTGCCACTAGTTTGTAAGAAAATACTCTGCTCTGTGTGTGCCCCGTGGCCTCGTGCGGCCCCGCAGCTCTGCCCCAGCCAGGGCACACGGGACGGAGACGGGGAAGGGTGAGAAATGCAAACCCCCCTCCCTCGGTGGGCAGAGGGGCTTCTGCCCCCCGGGGCACCGGGCTGCACCAGGAGGTAGAACAATTAGTAATGCTCATCAGGCTGGGATGTGCCTTCCCCAGCAGCTTTGCCTGCCCCAGCCAGGGCACACGGGACGGAGACGGGGAAGGGTGAGAAATGCAAACCCCCCTCCCTCGGTGGGCAGAGGGGCTTCTGCCCCCCGGGGCACCGGGCTGCACCAGGAGGTAGAACAATTAGTAATGCTCATCAGGCTGGGATGTGCCTTCCCCCGCAGCTTTGCGGGTACTGGAGGAGGGGCGAGGCTGGGGGTCCCGGCCTGCCATGTGCCGTGGGGCCGAGCGAGGGGCAGGAGGGACGCCGGAGCCCAGT
>NW_009954168.1:7520-10272 GCF_000747805.2 Chaetura pelagica
GAGCCCGGGTTCCCTGCGGCCCCGGGGGCCCCCCAGCCACTGCTGCCCCAGTCCTGTCTTCACCCCAGCAGGGCTTCCTGGCCTTCCCTGTTTTCTCTGTCACCGTGCTGGGCTGGAGCTTCCCGGGGCGGTGCCACAGCTCGCCAGCAGCAGCTTCTCTCACCTCACCAGGCAGGGCCCTGGCAGCCTCCTCCAGCCTCAGCTACAACATGTTGTAGTATGCCATCTCCTTCATGGCCTGCTGGGTCAGAGTATGCTCGTCCGAGGGGTTGTCCACCCCCCCGTATCCATAAGAGTTCTCCTCCTCAAAGTCGTCCATCTCCTGCTGCCCGTCCAGCTCGGCATGGTCAGCCCCAGCCAGCTCCATCATGGAATCTAGGATTCAGCACAGGGACATGCAATGATGGACTGGCACAAAGGTCCAGGGCCAGCAGCAACCCGAAGCCATCACCGAGAGCCCAGGGGGGGCTGTGGCAGTGAAGAACCCAGCCTGTGACAGAACAGCACAGCCTGCACCTACCTTGGCTGTCCAGGCTGATGTCCATCACCCCGTGCTTGACCTTCATGTGCCGGCTCAGGTTGCCCTTCAGGTTGAACTTGCTGGAGCAGTAGGGACACTTGAAGGGCTTGCTGCCAGCGTGCAGGTGCATGTGGCCCAGCAGGTTGTACATGCGGTTGAAGGACTTCCCGCAGACCTGCCGGCAGCGTTCCTGGGTCAGCCAGGGCTGTCGGGGCACCCGGGCTTCCCAGAGCAGACCTCGCTCCTGTAGCCCCCAGAGCTCCCACCAACTTTTAAGAGCAATGGGGCCACGCCCCTCCTCCCCCCTAGGGTGGGAGGCCTCAGGGATGCTGTGCTGGGATGGCTGGGATCTCCAGCACAGCAGGTTCCTCAGAGAGGAACTGATTGTCCTTCTCCAGCGCAGCCTGAGCAGAGCAGAGCATCCAGGCGAGCTGTTTGCCCGCGTCAACAGAGGGAGGCATCACAGAACTGCTTTTGTGCAACTCAGCACTCAACCCAGCCTGGCCAGGCAGCCCACTGCACCCTCCCAGATCTGCTCACCCCCCGGCTCTGTCACCCCCCCAGGCCCCGAGGGTACCTTGCATTTGAATGGCTTCACCGGCGAGTGCACGATCATGTGTGTCTTGAGCGTCTGCTTCTGCACGAACGTCTTGAAGCAGATGTGGCACTGGTAGGGCCGCACGCTGGTGTGGATCAGCATGTGCCGCTTCATGTTGGCCTGCAGCGTGAACTCCCGCCCGCACACCTCGCACTTGAACTCCTTCACACCCTGCCGGGGGTTGGAGAGCCGTGGGCAGGGGCAGAGCTGAGCCCCGGGCGGGGGGGGACAGGGCATGGCGCTGCCAGGAGGCTCTGCTGAGGGCCTGGGGCTGCCCCTGTGCTGCCCCGGGGGCAATTCCCCCTGCCCAGTCCTGCTGCAGGCAAGATTCTGCCTCACCCCAGATATGGTCTCACTTGCCCTGGGAATGCACTTGCAGCACTTGGAAATCCCAGGATCAGGTCAGTGCTGCTGCAGTCAGAGCACCTGAGCAAAGCAGCACCCATGGGAAGGGGCTGCAGCCATACAGCAGTCAACCTGGCTCGAGGGACAATGGAGACCCCTGCCCAAGCCAGCCCAGCACAGGGAGCGTGGCTGTATGGGCACTGTAAGCCCAGCTGGGAGACCTGGTTCTGCTCCCCAGCTCTGGCCAATGCTCCCCATTGAAATAACCTCTAGAAAAGACAAGCCCCTTGCTCACAGCCAGGTCACCTGGCTACAGCACCTGCAGTAGGTTTGAGCTGCCCCCCCGATGATGAAGACCCCCAGCAAGAACAGCGGTTGCACTGCCCCAGGACCCCTGTCTGTAATGAAGCCCTTCCACTGCTAATTAATGACCCTTAACAAATGCCAGCCAGGTGGGCTTCTGACCATACCCTTCATCCCCAGGGCTGGCTAGGACTCAGGGCACTGGGCCACTCCGACACCTGCATGCAGAGCCAGCACATCTCCTGTGAGGGCATGGCATGGGCAGCCCCCCCAGGTGCCCCATCCCCTACCTTGTGCGTGAGCGAGTGCTGCTTGAGGTGGTGGATCTGGCTGAACTCCATCCCGCACTCGGTGCAGACAAAGGGCCGGACGTTCTGGTGCTTCAGCATGTGGTTCTGCAGCTGGCTGCGGTAGTGAAAGGACTTGCTGCACTCCAGGCACTGGTAGAGCGTGGGGCCCTGGTGCGCGGCCAGGTGCCGCTTCAGCTGGGCGAGGGTGGAGAAGTCCAGCCCGCCCTCCACGCAGATGTGGCAGTGGCCACTCTCGTGCTTCACCTCGTGGGCCTTCAGCTCGCTGGGGTAGGCGAAGCCCCGGCCGCAGAACTGGCAGCTGTAGGGTTTGATGTCGCTGTGCAGCAGCATGTGCCGCTTCAGGTGGCTGGTCTGGGTGAAGGCTTTGCTGCACACCTCGCACTTGTGGGGCCGCATGCCCTGGTGGGTCAGCAGGTGGGTCTGCAGGTGGCTGGGCTGCTTGAAGAGCTTGTTGCAGTGTGGGCAGGAGTGGGGCTTGATGCCGTTGTGGCCCAGGATGTGGGTCACCAGGTTGTACTTGGACGTGTAGGACTTCTCGCACATGCGGCACTGCCAGCGCTTCTGCCGGTCTCCGGCCTCCACCAGGTACGAGTCGTCGATCTGCACGTTGATGTCCAGCCTGTCCAGCTGCGCCTTCTTGCTGCGCTCGCTGGTGGCACCTGCCGCCTCCAGCTA
>NW_009954168.1:10851-13156 GCF_000747805.2 Chaetura pelagica
CCGCTGCACCGACCCACCCCCCCCCGCCTGCCTACACTGCCATGGCTGGGGAGGGAGAGACATGCACGTTAGCCCCCGTTCCCTGCTCTGCCAGCAGCTCACCCCCGTGTCACCCATTTCCTGAACACTGTCCCCAGCAACCCCCAGACTGACACCCCACGAGCCCCCTCTGGCCCCCCCCTGCTCTGACCTCCCCTGCCTCTGTCCTTCTGTGTCGAGAGGATTAAATTGGCACCTTGAGAACTTGCCCATGCTCAGCTTGCTGGTGCCCACACAGGGGCCTGGCAGCCCCCAGCCCCACACATGCCCCAGGGAGGACGGGAAAGGCTCCGGGAAGGATATGGAGCCCGAGCAGCAATGCCTGGCTCCCCTGATCCAAGCCAACCCAAGACTCCCATGGTCTGGATGCAGTGAGGGGCTCCCAGTGGGCACTCCACAGCAGCCCCCACGAGGCCAGGCGGGGAGCTGTCACCAGACGCAAGCACGGATCTGCTGCTTCCTTCTGCGGTGAAGGATGTTCTCCTAAATATAATTATTTCTGCAGCTACAACAAAGAGGAATCCTATGGGGGAGGTAAAACAGGAATAAACTCTAAACCCGATCATGTTGCAGTCCCAGGAGCTCCTACGTGGCGCGAGAGGCAATCGTGGGCTCAACACCTGCTCCCTGCCAGGAGAAACCCTGTTTTACCAGCGTATTGTCCCCTTGGTGCTCACTGCGTCCCTCACGCTGTGTCCCACCGGGCTGCCGGGACCAGGAGCTGCTGCAGCACACCAGGGCTGCCGGCAAAGCCACAGGCAGCTGCCTCCTCCTGCTGGTTCCTGCACAGCCATGACTGTGCCTCTGTCTGGTGGTGCCCTCTGTGTCCTCTCTGTGGCCACTGAAACACCAGGTCACCACTGGCACACATTGTTTTGGGGAAGAGGGAGTGATGGCGACGGGGAGAAGGACCAAAGGAAAAAGAGGAAGGGCCAGAGGAGGGGAGAGACCCTGATATCAGAGTCAGCACCCACCCAGGGTACCAGGTCCTCCCTCAGTATCCCCCTCATCTGAGCCAGACCTGGCCAATGGATCGGGCACCCTTGACCCAGGGACCAACGCACCCAGTGAGCAGACCCTCTGGTGCCTGTGTGGACACTGCTGTCCCCAGCCCTCTGTCCCCGAGCTCCCTCTGCCCTGCCATGGCAGCCAAACACTTTGCCAACAGCTCCAGCAACTTCTGGCCCCTGGCACCCTCCAGCCATGGCCCCCAGGACCCTCCAGCCCCAGCCCTTGCTTGGATGGGAGGAAGGTCCCAGATGAGCATCCCTGCCTCCTCAGACATCCATTCCCTGGGGGGGGAGTAGGGAAGGGCAGCCAGAAAAGAAGGGGAGTGGGACAGCTTCAGCCCCTCGCACCTCCAGCCCCCAGTGTAGAACCCTAAGGAACCAGCAGAGGGGAGATGGGGAGGAGGAGGAAGAGGATGGGGGGAGAAGGCGGAAGAGGATGGGGGGAGGAGGAGGATGGGGAGGGGGGAGCGGGAGTGCGGAGGAAGCGAAACAAAGGGAGGAGGGGGGGGGGGGGGGGGGGAGGGGGGGGGGGGGAGGAAGAGGAGGTCCCCTCTATCCCACAGTGAGGCCGAAGATGAGGAGGAGGAGGATGAAGAGGTTCCCTCTATCCCATGGTGAGGCCGAAGATGCTGAGGTGGCTCCAGCCCGTGGGGAGGATGAGGATGATGAAGAAAAGTCTCCAGCTGAGGTGAGGAGGAGGAGGAGGCCCCATCCAGCTCATGGTGAGGCTGAAGGTGAGGAGGAGGAGGAGGCCCCTTTATCCAATGGTGAGGCCGAAGGTGAGGAGGAGGAGGCCCCATCATATCCCATGGTGAGGATGAGGATGACGAGGAGGTGGTTGAGGATGAAGAGGCTGAAGATGAGTCTTCAGCCCGTGGTGAGGAAGAGGAGGAGGAGGAGGAGGGAGGTCCCCTCTAACCGTGGTGAGGCCGAAGGTGGGGAGGAGGAGGAGGTCCCAGGATGAAGGTGCTGAGGTGGCTCCAACTCGTGGTGAGGAAGAGGATGATGAAGAAGAGTCTCCAGGCTGTGGTGAGGAGGAGGAGGAGGAGGAAGGTTCCCTCTATCCCATGGTGAGGCCGAAGGTGAGGATGAGGAAGAGTCTCCAGCCATGGTGAGGATGAGGAGGCCCCTCTGTCTGATGGTGAGGCTGAAGGTGAGGATGAGGAGGAAGAGGAGGCTCCTCTATCTGATGGTGAGGCTGAAGGGGAGGATGAGGAGGAAGAGGAGGCTCCTCTATCTGATGGTGAGGCTGAAGG
>NW_009954168.1:13206-27792 GCF_000747805.2 Chaetura pelagica
CGCCTCCCTTTTGCCAGCCAGGACCCTCCGGGCTGGGACCCCTGGGCCCCAAGTGGTGCCGGCGGGGGCGGTGGGCAGTGACAGCCCCAGGGCCCCTGGGGGGGTCGAGGCCACCCATCCTGCACAGAGGGTCCTGCAGCAGCCGCCGGGAGGGCAGACGGGCCCCAGGACCCAGCTGCTCCCCCAGTGTCTCCACGACTGTGGAGGCACCAGCTGGATCCCCCAGCCCAGCCCCGGGTCCCTTCCCCGAGCAGAAGCACCACAGGGTAGGGAGGCTGGAAGAACAACACGCTCCCAAGACCAGCACCAATGTGTTTTAACACCACCCATCCCAAAACAGAGTCAGGCCTGGATTCTTACTGCGGGGCACTCCCACAAACAGGGACGAGCTCCACTCCTCTGGGCCTCAGGACGAAAATAAAGTCCTTATGTTGCACAAACCACTTTGCACTTTTCTCCATAGAAGGCAGGAACCCCGGTACCCCGGGAATGGAGCTTTGCTGCTCGGGAGCCTGAGGCCAGCCAGCTGCCCCAGCACTGCAGGGGGAGGACAGGGAGCAGGACAGTTGGTTCGGTTCCACTTCCCATCTCACTTTCCTTGGGTCCAGCAGAGCTGGCTGGAAATGCTGTTTCCCAACATGCTGCCAAGCCAGGATGGATCATGGATGTCAGCTCCCAAAGGAAACACTCTTGACACCCTTCAGGGAACCTCTGCTCCTCCCTCCCACCACTGGGCTCTGCACCAGGCACGAGCTGCTTTCCTTTCACACCCCGGCTCTCCTTGGTTGCCAACGAACAACTGAACCAGCAGTGACAAATTTAATCACCCCATTTTTCAACAAATTCAAAACTTTTCAGGGGAAAAAAAAAAATCTATGCAGAAATCTGCTATTACACTGATTCCTTCAGATTTCCTCTTGGAGCACACCCATGCCCTGCTGACCCCTGGCAGTGATGGAGCTGCTCTGTGAAGCACGTGTGTCTTTGTGCTCTGCTTGCCCTGTCCTTCCCTTTGACTATCCCAACTCCTGGGGCAAAGTCCATATCTGCTCCCTAGGTGCAGTGCTGAGATCTATTTTTGAGGAAGAGCTGCAGGTGTGACCACGACCAGGCTGGTGCACAGCCAAGCTGTGGGCTGGGCTCTGCTGTGGGTGCTCATTTTCTAGCTTTCCCTGGCTTTGGGGTATCACACATTTCTGTAGCTCCCTGTCTCCCCTCCCCACCCCGAGGGACCAGGCCCCTCTGCCATGCCTCCCACTGCTGGGAGGGGTCTGCTCCATCTGCCACCTTCACACCTCTCCACACCGATCCCCCCCATCCCCTCACCAGTTCTGTGTGCTCAGCTCATCCCTCTGTCCCTCCTGTCAGATCAGAACAGAAAATGCATTAAACGTGTCTTAATACTGATCTCAGCAGCAACACAAGAGCAACTCCTCATCCTCCCTGGCTCAAGGCTCCAGGTCCTTCCCGTGGCTCTGCCTGGCAGGGTCTCACCATCCCCGCCATGTGCCCTGGCTGGGGACTGGACCCTTCCTGGGTTCAACCAAACCCTTTGGTTCAGGATCAGGTGCTCTCTGGCTCCTTTGCCGATGGAGACACTCGCCCAACCACCCCTTTCCTGCACAAGGAGTTACACAAACACACTTGCTGGCATCCCCTCCAAAAGCCCCATATGCCACGCTCCCGGTCCCCTTATTCCCATATCCCAGTCCCCACATCCCCATCTCCTGGCCCCCTGATCCCCATCTCTGACACTCCTGGGCAGGACGCACCCAGGGTGGCACCAGCCACTCCCAGCCCTTGTGAAACTCGGTTTTCTTTCAGCACTTCTCCTCCTACTCCAGGGAAGCTTTTGTCTCCCTGTGATCTTTCTTCTCCTCCCGTCTTTCTCAACACAGCTGAGAAGATCCTGGCTCTGCCCTGGCACATCGCTGTGCTCCTGCCCATCCTGGCCACCTCCCCGGAGCCTCCAACAGCTCCTCTGTCACCTCCCAGTCTTTAGGCACATACAGTACTTATTTCTTACATAACTTTCACTTCCTCGGGTGGTTTTTCTTCTATTTACCTCTCTTGCTTCATCCTTAACCCCAGCCTCTGACTCTCACACCAGACTTGACCCCCTCTGCAGCAGCACAAGAACCCTTGTTCCTCATCAAAGCCCCTCTGTCTGCTGCTCTTCCCACAGGAAAAGGAGTCAAGAGCACCCAAACTCCACGGGTTGGGTGAGATTTCCCTTTGGCAGCAGGACCCCCCCTTCTGCCAGGAGCCTCCTTGCCCCATCTTATCTCTGCTTCATTAGAAGGTGAGTGCAGGCACACAGGCAGTGCCAGGGCCCAGCTGGCACCAGCAGCAGCCTTATCTCCTCCAACTCACCTCCACCCCTGTGCTGGCATTACGGCTGTGTGACAAACCCAGCAGCCACCTGGGAGGACCTTCAGGACTTGTTCCCCACTGAAAGAAAATCAATGGTGGAACCTCAGCAATGAAATCGGGCTGTCCCGGGTGGGTGGAGGCACCTCCTGTAGAGTTCTCTGGCTTCAGACCTGCCCCACAGTCAGTCCCCACGGGGGTTCAGCCCATATCCCAGCACTGGCCACAGCCAGGGAGAGACACCTCTTGGGCTCCCACCCCATGGATGGCACTGCCAGGGCTGTGTGGCTGCCAGACACCCTTGTGGGACCCTCTTTGTGGGAGCCCGTTGCAAAGCCCTTTGTGGGACCCCCACTGCAGAAGGCCCTTGGTGGGACCCCTTTGTGGGAGCCCTTTGACAAGCCCTTTCACAGGAGACCTTTTCAGGGCCCCCCACTGTGGGACCTCCATTACAGGACACCTGTTGTGAGACTCCCACTGTGGGACCCCTCTGCAGCCCCCCAGGGCACCTGCACCAGGGGGGTCACAGGCTGCCCCACACTGTCCACAGCTCCTGGGGTGCTGGGCTTGAGCCTGACCTAAAACTGGGGCTGAAGATGACAGGTGAAGTTGGGAACATGGGGTGACCCTTGGGGGTGGGGGGCGTTAAAACTTCTCCACAGTTTTCAACAGAAAATGGCTGATCAACAGATCTGCAGTGTTTGTGAGAATACCTTTGATTTGAGTTTGCTTCCTTTCTTAAAAGAAGCTTTCATTTAAATTTAATAAAGGAAAAAACAGCCTTTCATTTTTTTTTTTGTGGTTTTCACATGAAGCTGCTCAAAGCCCCAGAAAAAAAAGTTCTAAGCAGAAAAACTGTTTTCCCTGAAATTCACAACAAGCAACTAAAATTATTCATAGAAGCCATTCAGAGCATTTGTCCTCATGACCAAGAACCGACGGATAAACTGGGTGTTAAAGAACAGGCCAAAGTTCTGAGGAACGGGAAAGGCCCGTGTGGGGCCGGGCTGAGCTCTGACAGAAGCCAAAAGAATTCTTCCATTCATCCAGTCACTGTCTCCACGTTAAGATAGTATCTAACTCCATGTTTTAAGGAACACTTGTTAATGATTTCTCTAGCACACAGAAAAAAAACCCCAAACCACCCGTTGTAAGGAGGTGAGGAAGCAGAAGTGCTGCCCTGCGCCGTGGATGCGCTTCCTGGCACGGAGTGAGACACAGGACCCGGCGTGGAGGGGCTCTGGGTGGAGGAGCTATGGTCTTGGGGGGCTTGGATTTGAAAAAGAACAAAAAAGGACAGAGCCCACAGTTTGCAGTGTGATGCAGGTTGCATCTTTAGTAAGATTAGGTGGAAAATGGAGCTGGGGAGAATGACGGGTTCAGGCAGCTGTGACAGCCAGTGTCTGGGGACAGGAGCAGCAGCCTCTGTCAGAGCAGGACGAGCCCTCCCAACCCCCGGATGCTTCTGCCAGTGACTCTGACCCCAACCCTTATGTCCCTACTGATGGCTGCAGGCAGCAGGCTGTTGGCAAACTCCACAAGGGTAAAAGGAAAATTTTTCAAACACCTGGAGGTTACCAGTGCTGCAGAACCAACATGCCCAGGACATCCTGCTCCTGCTTCCCCTTCTGCTGAGAACCCTCTTTCCTCCTCCATCCCTCCATCCTGCTGTTCCTCAGTCCCTTCATCCCTCCCTGCCTGCTGCATCCTCCACTTCTCCATCCCTCCATGCATCTTTCCCTCCATCGCTCTGCTCTTCCATCCCTCTGCTTCTCCCTCCCTCCATCCCTCCCCACCCCCAGCACCCTCTGCTCCTCCATCCCTCCCTTGCTCCCTCATTCTTCCCGTTTCCGTGGCAACGCCCATCTCGAGCAGGAGATCTGTCCCCTCTCTCCCTCTTATCTTTCTCCTCTCTCTTTCATCTATCTCCTAATCTCCCTCCCTGTTCCAAACCTCTGTCCTTTGCTTCCTTTCTTTCTCTCTCCCTTTTCATCTCCTCCAATGTCTTTGCTGTCTGGGAGTTACAATTATTTGAATCTCACTTTAAAAAAAACAGCTACTTCATTAACGGCCGCGCCACCAGCCCCTCGGGCTGCTCTGCCACCCACCTCAGGCTCAGGCCCCCTGCCCTCACCCAGCCCCGGGCCACCCTCTGCCCGAGGACGACGGAGTTCCTGCGCCTTGGCAAGGCCTTTCCCACTTTCCTCCACAGCCCCTCGCACCACAGGGAGCAGAACTCTCATCCCACACAAAGACACTCCGGATCGGGCAGCGAGATCCCGAGCGCCTGCTCCCAGAGCACGATTCCCAGGGAAGGATGTGTTAGGGAATCGTGTCCCGATTGCGTCAGTTCGGCTGGGGGCTGCGGGAAGGACCAGAGCTGCCTGGGGTGGGCTGGTGGGGGGGCAGGGGCTGAGGGCTGACAGGGCAGCACAGCGAGGGGCCTGTCACAGCAGGCTCATTGCCACCAGGGTACCAGGGACATCTCCTTAGGAAACCACCATGCAGCTCACCAGAACTTGGCTCCTGGAGCAGCTGGAGCCACACAACCAAACCCCTGGCATTCACTGCCTGGGGGGCCCAGGGACCCTCCTCACACCCCCCAGGATCCCCTGGTGCCTGATGCTCAGCACAAGCCCAGTGTTGCTTTGGGAAACCCCACAGATCAGGCTGGGAGCAGCATCAAGCCCTGGTGCCTGGGCAGCTCTGCTTCAGGGAGGCACCAAACTGCACCAGGGAGCTCCAGCCCTGGGGACCAGCCCTGTCCTGCTGAGCAGGGAGAGCCCCTGAGGCCCAGCCACAACCTCTGGGGTCTTACGGATGGGTAAGAGACCCTTTCCACCACGGGAGGGCTGAACACATGGGACCCCCAGGACCCTGAAGCCCCATGTCCCTCAGACCTGACGCAGTGGCTGTCCACGGCCAGCAGCCACCCTGGGGACCCAGCACTGATCCCTGGCACAACCCACTCTTCCCATGGGCCCCTTGTGCAAAGACAACGTTCCCCTCAAAATGACCTGAATGTGGCCTCTCTGTCCCCACCCGTCGCCTTCCTCCCAGCATCACCAAGCTCTTGGGATCTTGCTTCCAGACCTTATTGTCCAGCCACGTCCTAAAATGCTGCCATTGACTCACACAGGAGCCCCAGAGACAAAACAGAGATAAAACACAAGTAATTGGTGTCCAAAGGCGCAGGGTGAGCCTGGCTGGAACCGAGGGGCTGCTCCTGCCTGGACCCCCCTCCCACAGCCCAGCCCAAATCACCCCTGACCCTCAGAGCTCCTCTGGGTGCCCGTCTGCAGTCTGGGATCGACAGAGCAGGGAGAAATCCCGCCCTGGCCACCCCTCAAAGCCTCCACACAGAAACCTGCCTCTCCCTTGGAAAACAATTTTTTGCTTTAAAGTGAAATAAACAGGGGGAAGAAAGACTTTCAAGTTCCTCCTTGCTGCAACGACTTCTCTCCAACATACTCCCTTTCCTCTCCCAAAATAGAAGAGCTTTTCAAAAAAGGAACTGAATAGAGGAAAGAGGAAAGAAAAAAATGGAGCCCCAAGGGGGTGGAGAAAAACAGAATGAAAAGACAGCAAAAGTAAAGAAAAGGGATGAAAAATAAAGGAGGGGGAAGAGAGAGACAGACAGAGAAGCTTTGAAAAGAAAGAATGCTCCCAGCCTGAATACAGTGTGCATGGAAAAAAGAGCGCTTGAAAAGAAACAGCCAGATGAAATGACCTCTCATTCACAGCCTGTGCCAATCACCACCACAATGTAAATCCTTTCTTCTTTTCTGCATTCTCTCTCTTTCCAGCGGGGGCAGAGGGAAGAGGAAGAAAAGGGGAGTTAATTCTCAGCATAGCAGAAAATAAATCTGCTCTCTGCTAACTCCCTGAAAGAGACGCTGAGCTACTTTTAAAAATACCTCTCCCAGTGATCACACACACAGATATGTAAAAAAAGTAAATTAAATTCTGCTCTGGGAAGTGCCCAGCCTGGCCATCAGCACCCAGATGAAAAGCCACCTTGCTATCCCGATGAAAATACACGGAACAAACACCTGGAGAGAACAGATCTGTAGGAACAAGTGTGGCCAGCGGAGATTTGGGTCAAACCCTGCAAAGAAAGCCGAGGGACAGTGGGGACGGACACAAAACTGGGGGCCTGGCACTGGGTGAAGGGTGGGTGGGTGTCAGTGCAGCCCCCCACACTCTGCAGACCCCAACCCCCTCAGCAGATGGTAGCACCTGCAGCCCTCCCCAAACCAGGAGGGGCCAGACAGGCTGTACTGAGGGTCTGCACCCCCCAGCACCCTGAGCCCCAGGCAGGGGGGGATGACCCTCCTGTGTGAGCGCCCAGACTGCAGCCACTCGGTGTTCCCCCCTCAGCATCCCCCCCCTCAGCATCCCCCCTGTGCTGGGGGTTAATGATAAACTGTGGGGACCTCAAAGCAGAGCAATAAAAGTGGCTAGAGGTCAGAGGAACGGCACAGAAGCAGGAGCTCCAGCACCCCAGCGCGTATGACCCGCTGCCTGGCTGTAAAAGGGAACAAACAGCCAATACTGTGACAAAGGGAACTGTGAGCCACCCCGAAGGGCACAGGCCTTGCCCGGTGGGATGTGAAACGGCCTCACAGGGTGGGAGGACAGAGGGAAGACCCCCCGCAGTGGGCAGGCAGTCCCACTTTCAAGAGCTGCCTGTATCCTTAGGAACAATTTTAATGTACTTGTTCCATTCCCTGCGTGTGGAGCTTGCCCAGGCACAGGCAGGATGGCAGCTGCCAGGCTGTCCCAGCAACGGGACCGGGTCCCTGAGGAGCCTTCCTGAGGCCCAGGCAGTGCTGAGGGAGGCAGGACTCGCTGTCCCCAGGAATCCCCAGCACCGGGCACCTCCCTGCAGAGCTCATGGGAACACCAGCGGGGCCAGAAGCTCAATAACAAACCGTGGGGGCACCTCGCTGGTCCCACAGACTGGGGGGGAGGCAGAAGGGGATCTCTCCCTTCATGGATGGAGGACTGTTGCACCAGCATGGAGGGCACAGCTGCCCACACCACAGGACTTTCAGCTCCACGGGTGAGGGGGGGTTTCACATCCTCTTCTGAGCAGCTCAGCAAAGTGTGTTTGGAAATGGTTTTGGGATGGACAGAGCGGGAGGGATCTGGCTGGGGGGTCCCTGATGAAATGTCAGCTGAGGGCTGAGCCCAGCTGTGCCCAGGGCTCTGTGGGGAACCCCACAGACACCCCACATGGTTTTCACTTCCTTGAAGTTCAGCAAACAGGTTTCCAGGCCCTGGTGTCTGCACATCACAACACCCCTCTCTAGGCCCTGCCCTGGTCCTGAACACCCCAGCCCCAGGAACACATTAAGTCTCCTCCAAAACACCAGAATTTGTCATTAAAGGAAATAATCCTGGGGCACAGAGCCTGGCACCCCCCTCAGCATCCCCCCTGTGCTGGGGGTTAATGATAAACTGTGGGGACCTCAAAGCAGAGCAATAAAAGTGGCTAGAGGTCAGAGGAACGGCACAGAAGCAGGAGCTCCAGCACCCCAGCGCGTATGACCCGCTGCCTGGCTGTAAAAGGGAACAAACAGCCAATACTGTGACAAAGGGAACTGTGAGCCACCCCGAAGGGCACAGGCCTTGCCCGGTGGGATGTGAAACGGCCTCACAGGGTGGGAGGACAGAGGGAAGACCCCCCGCAGTGGGCAGGCAGTCCCACTTTCAAGAGCTGCCTGTATCCTTAGGAACAATTTTAATGTACTTGTTCCATTCCCTGCGTGTGGAGCTTGCCCAGGCACAGGCAGGATGGCAGCTGCCAGGCTGTCCCAGCAACGGGACCGGGTCCCTGAGGAGCCTTCCTGAGGCCCAGGCAGTGCTGAGGGAGGCAGGACTCACTGTCCCCAGGAATCCCCAGCACCGGGCACCTCCCTGCAGAGCTCATGGGAACACCAGCGGGGCCAGAAGCTCAATAACAAACCGTGGGGGCACCTCGCTGGTCCCACAGACTGGGGGGGAGGCAGAAGGGGATCTCTCCCTTCATGGATGGAGGACTGTTGCACCAGCATGGAGGGCACAGCTGCCCACACCACAGGACTTTCAGCTCCACGGGTGAGGGGGGGTTTCACATCCTCTTCTGAGCAGCTCAGCAAAGTGTGTTTGGAAATGGTTTTGGGATGGACAGAGCGGGAGGGATCTGGCTGGGGGGTCCCTGATGAAATGTCAGCTGAGGGCTGAGCCCAGCTGTGCCCAGGGCTCTGTGGGGAACCCCACAGACACCCCACATGGTTTTCACTTCCTTGAAGTTCAGCAAACAGGTTTCCAGGCCCTGGTGTCTGCACATCACAACACCCCTCTCTAGGCCCTGCCCTGGTCCTGAACACCCCAGCCCCAGGAACACATTAAGTCTCCTCCAAAACACCAGAATTTGTCATTAAAGGAAATAATCCTGGGGCACAGAGCCTGGCATGACTTGGATGAGGCAGCTGGGACAGTCACAGGTGACACTCGAGCCGACATGGGCAGGGACTGACGTGGACACACGGGCGAGCCGGGTGTGCTGGGAGGGATAACGGGGGGCACGGCAGCTCCTGGCAGGGCGCTGCAGAAAACACCTCCTGTGTGTGTAACCTCAGGCTCTTTTAGAGCCTAAGAAGGTCAGCTCTAGGGGGTTACTTTTTTCTTTAAGCTGAGTTATATTTTGTTCCAGTTCTGAGCCAGCTGAGAGCCTCCAGGCCGGTCTCTGCAGCCAGGCTCCTGCACGGGGGCTCTGCGGGCTGCCCCCCACCCTCCCGAGGGCTTCAGGGCAGGAGGAACTGCATTTTGGAATCTGAGCCCCAAAACACATCGGGTGGAGCAGCAGGGAGCAGAGCGATGCCAGACACACCTCTGCTCTCCTGGAGCTCCAGGCAGACCCTCGGGCAGGGACACATCACGGCTCACCCTGCCTGGGGCCCCATCTCACAGTGGGGGGCAAAACACCCCCAGGCGATGTGCTCAGAAAGACCTTCGTGAGGGATACAGTGGAAAGCACAGTGGACAAACACTGGCCGTGACCAAGAGGGGAGGGAATGTTTGTACTTTTAACTCATCTTAATAAATATTTTATGGTGCATCCACAGGCTGGTTTTGTCTCACACTTTGCCTTCACCATGGCAGCGCCGAGGGCAAAGCTCATGTCGAGTCTGCTTGACCCAGCCCAGCCCCTGTTGCCATCACCATCTGCTTAATTGCTGCCTTTTGCACTTGCTGTCTTCTTACAGTAAGAAAGTCCTATAAATATACAGAATATTCAGCTGTTTAAATAATTTCCCTATATGTGTCCCTTGCTGATCAGACCCTGGGCAGGGACACATCACGGCTCACGGCTCACGCTGCCTGGGGCCCCATCTCACAGTGGGGGGCAAAACACCCCCAGGCGATGTGCTCAGAAAGACCTTCGTGAGGGATACAGTGGAAAGCACAGTGGACAAACACTGGCCGTGACCAAGAGGGGAGGGAATGTTTGTACTTTTAACTCATCTTAATAAATATTTTATGGTGCATCCACAGGCTGGTTTTGTCTCACACTTTGCCTTCACCATGGCAGCGCCGAGGGCAAAGCTCATGTCGAGTCTGCTTGACCCAGCCCAGCCCCTGTTGCCATCACCATCTGCTTAATTGCTGCCTTTTGCACTTGCTGTCTTCTTACAGCAAGAAAGTCCTATAAATATACAGAATATTCAGCTGTTTAAATAATTTCCCTATATGTGTCCCTTGCTGATAATCACGGAATGAAAGCAAACCACTCAAGCCCCCATAAATCAAGGCCCGGTCTCTGCAGGCGAGTTCTGCAATTACCCTGATGGGCTTCACGATCTGAATGGCCAAGGCATAAAATGGGGAAGGATGAGAAGAAATTCAGCAAAGAGGCCTGGCACCATGGGCAGGAAGGGCTCTTTCAGTTCTCCCAACAGTTCTGTCTTCTAGGAAGTGTTATTTTTTCTCTGGAGGACACCTGCCCTGTCCCCACAAACCCTGACCGTGGGTCTGTGCCAGGAGCCAGCAGTGAGCTGGTGGACCCAGAAGACTTGTGAGCAAGGGCTGAGGGCTCAGACCAGCCACAAGGAATAAACACCAACATCTCTGGAGCAAAGCCCATGGGCGCACCAAGGAAGGGAACTGATCAGTGTCTGAAAGTTGTAACTCCCAGATGACTCAAAAAAACTGAAATCCTTTGCAACTGGCACAGGGTATGGAGGTACTAAAGTTCAGATGTTGTGGTGCCCCCATTTCAGATGGCTGAGGGATCAGTACTGAGAGGGGAAAGTCCTCCACAAGGAAGGAGAGTCCTACAGTCCCTGTGGATGCATGTCCTGGCTGGAATGGCATCCAGTTCCTCAGAATACCCATTTGGAATACACAGGGAGCCAACATCCCTGGAACCCAGAAGCTGCCCAACATCAGCTGCTGGCCAGGCTGGGCCTGGACATCCCTGGTACCTGCCAGGTCATGCCTGGCAAGGTCTGGGAGGATGCCCAGGAGGGCACATCACGGCCCAAACCTCTGCTCCTGGGAGTGCCCAGGGATACTGGAAGCCCCTGACCCAGCGTTTGACACCCTCAGCCAGGGGCTTCCCCTCCACCCCACTGAAAGGGCCTCAAGACCCCAGCACAGGCACAGGGCTACGACAACAGACTGAGGGCAAAGGGAAAAACACCAGCCAGAGAGAACCAACAGAATTATGGATTTGACAGAAAAAGCAGGGAAAGGACAGGGAGCTCTTTAAGAGCTGGATACTACAGAGGAGCAACGAGAAAGGGCAGCAAGGGAAGAAGTGACCCAGACCCAAGGAGCACGAACATGAGACAAGGCTGAAAGCAACAGGAAAGATAAATTTAGAGGCAGCCGGCGAGTGTTCTTCCTCCTGCAGCTCTTGCCCATCCTTCCTCCCCCTCCTCTGGGTGGCCCACAGGGTGCTCCAGCCCTGGGGGGCTTTGCCTGCCTGGGGCAAATCCCAGCTCTATCCCAGCCCATCCTGGCTGTAGCCAGGGAACAAACCCATCCCTGCCACTGCACATGCTGTGTGACATGGCACAGCACCAGGGGAGGGTGTCAAAGGTGCAGCGGAACGCTGAGCCCTGACAGGTTCATTTCTCCACCAGCCATTCACATTTTCCCACAAAATTCCCCTTTTTGACTCTCCCACCACCTGGCCCCACACCCTTGGCAAAGCAGAAACGTGGCTTCACATTCACGAGATGTGGAAGTAAAACAATGAACAAGTCCACGTGCTGCTTCCCCAGTTAAAGCACATTCTTCCCCAAACAGCTGCACTGAGATGAAGCCTTTAAAGGACTGACTGATACTTCCTTCTTAGTCAACCCCTCTTTGTGCCTGTCACTCCCTGGCTGCTCCAGGCAGGGCCCGCCAGGGTGCAGGGCCTGCAGAACAGAGTGAGGGGAAAGGGTAAAAAAGAGAAGTTTGGTTTTAAACAAGTTCACTCGTTCCTGTCACATTGTGACACAGCACCCATTTCACACCCATCTGCCCTCAAAGTTGAGTTTCTCCCTACAGCTCTGGAGCCTCCAACCCGTGCCCGGCTGCGTATGGATCCACAAAGCTGTAAGAATTCCTGTTACTCAGTGCTCTCCACCAAAATGTCCCTCTGCCTTTGCCAGCACCCCTTGTAGCTCCTGTCCTACACCCTCAGCACACCAGAGGGGTTTTCAGTGCTGTGATCCCGAACTGCTGCCACCCCTAGGGTGGGCATCATCCCACCTGCAGCCCACAGGGAGTAGCAGCCCATCCATTGACGCTTCCAGTCATATCCACATGCTAAAGCTCCTTGCCCGAGATGCTGGCCGCGATGCTCGGGTCCGATTTGTCGTTGATTCAGTTAGTTTTTAACCTCATACTGTGAAGAACAATTACAAAATTTCCTCCTTTGTGTGTTCCTACTCAGCCACCCACATGAGACGTCGCTATCACCGCACGGTGCTGCCCCTTCCCTCCTCTGAACCACTTTTGGCAAGAATGCCACTTTTTGGGGCAGTCACCACTTCACCAGTTTCCCGCTGGCCATGCTGTGTTTCCAAGCTGTGTGTGGCTGAGCCTGCTGCCAAACCCCCCAGGGCCCTTCATCCCCCAGGAGCTCTCAGCAGCCAGAGCAAGGGAGGCCCGATCCCCTCCATGCCCCCTCCCCAACGCCCCACACAGACCCTGCTCCAGGACCAGCCGGGTCCCACCAGCTCAGACCTTCCAACTCACTGCCCATGAGACCCCCCAGCTCCCACTTCCAGTCTCACTCCCACAGATTTGCACAAACCCCTTTGGGTCCCCAGCCTCAAAGAGGAATCTGTCCATTTCAAACGAGAAATGATATCTTGGGTTGAACCCACTGGTACATCTCCAATGGCCCTGGGCTGCACCTTGGTCTGATCCAGCCCCTGCCCCTGCTGCTCTCCATCACCTTGTTATCTTTTTTTTTATCCCAGCAGCAATGCTCATCAAGTTCCACATGAACTTTCCACAAGTTTTTCTTGCCCTACACAGTAACAAGCAATCCTGGACGCTGCCTGCCCCCTCATTTTCTCTGCTGTGAGATCAGAGGTGGCCAAGGAAGGGAGGAAGGAAGGAAGGAAGGGTGGGAGATGAGGCTTTTCTTCCTGCTCAGGAATGTTCGCAGCAATCCAGGAGACCTAGCATCTAAAAACCAAGGAGTCTTCACACACACCCCCCAGTCATTTCTTTACCAAAACACTGCAGGAGTTTAAGGAGAGGGGGACAAAGGGAAAACACACAGCACCAGAACACAGTCCCCTGTCCCCAAGGTCCAGCCCTGCAGGACGGGCTCAGGGACTGCAGCAGGGACCCTAACTCTGGCTTGTCCTGGCACAGGAGGAGATGTTCTGGGTCAAGGCAAACCAACCCCAGGCAGTGGAGGGCAGGGAGCAGAAGCAAGAGAATGGGCAGGAGACCCTGGTGCTGGCCACCGTGGGGGGCTCAGCCTTCTCCCTGCTCCTGGCCCAGTCCTGGCCCCACAGGACACCCTGGATGGGACCCATGAGGATGATACCGAGGAGCCCCTGCTCCAGTGGATGTGGAATCAGGGCTCGCTGCTCAACAAAGAATAAATGCAAAGTAAACATGAGGAATGTGGGCACTGCCCAGGCTCACAGGGCTCCTGACGGTACAAACCTGCTGTCTGCCCGTCCCTTGCCATTCCCAGCTCACCCCCCTGCACCCTGTTTCCTAAAATCCTTTATAAATACAAAACCCTTTTGCACTGCAGTCCAGTCAAACGAACTACAAACACTTTCCAGCAGTTAAACCAAGCCCTGTTCTCACAGGAACAAGAGGAGCCCAGGGAAGATGCCATGGTTCCCCCCACATCAGACCCTCCAAGCCTCCCCCCCAACACCAGTCAGGAACGTTTCTTGGTGCATGGCAGAGCTGCAGTTGCTGGGATCTATTTACTGTTCTTAGGGATATACCGTGGCTGTTGTTCAAAGAGGGCATTAACAGGAGTCTCCTCACGGAAGAGAAGCCCGGCCCTGCTGGGACCTGACCCGGGCTCTGCCATGGTGGCTCTCAGCCAGGGGACATGCCTGGGGGATGCGGGTGGGGGGCTGTCCCCCAGGGGTGGCAGCAGGGGGGACCCACCACAGGAGGGGTTTGCTGCCACAGCTGCTTCTCCCCACTGGAGCTGGTGACCTCCAGCGCCACCAAAGAGGATGCTGAGAGCCCCTACCCTTGTGCCACGGCTGCAGCCAGCCCGGACAAGCAGAGGGGATGAGACCCCCACGGTGCGTGCAGAGCCCCCGACACCCGTGGGGGTGAGGCCGGTTCCCGTGGGCGACGCCGGAGCCACCGAGCTGGGCCGGAGCGCGGAGCTGTGGGAGCCGGTGGCGATGGCAGAGCCGGCCCCGGTGCTGTGGGACACCAGCCCCTGCTCCCAGCACTCCCCCTCCACCAAGCTGCCTACAAAGAAACGACTAATGATTGACTAATTAATTACAAGTAATGAAACTGCTGCATCCTGTTGATGAAGGGAGCGCTACACCAGGGCATCGCAGGGAAAGCCCTGGCCCCCCAGAGGACAAAGCAGCCCCTGTGCCCCCAGACCCTGCCAGGGGCCACCCCTGACCCTGGGAAGTCCCGGGCAGCGAGCAGGAGGGCCCGGCCGGGTGCGGGACGCGCTCACAGGGTCACCCGCCCCCCCGGCTCCCTCCCAGCCCCCCCGCC
>NW_009954168.1:29468-29912 GCF_000747805.2 Chaetura pelagica
CCCGGGTTTCTGCCCGGCAGGGGCAGCACAGCCACCGTTTGGGTTCGAAAAGGCCTTTAAGGTCATCACACCCCACCGCTGACCCAACCAATGGTCACCCCCCCGCCTCTGTTCCCCCCATGGTGAATCCGCTCCTTGTTGCCCATTATCCCATGACTGGGTCACGCCACCTCGTTATGCCGCGCCCGGGTGATTTCCCGGTGTCAATCACATGCCCTGTTGGGTTTCCCGGTCCGTTCAGAGCTCCCTGTTGCCCCCGCCACCTTGGGCTGTCCCCCCTCTCCTCTCCCAAACAACCCTGGGGTCCTGCAGTGCCCTGGGTGGCCTGGCCTGGCCCCGCTGGCCCCATACAGTGGATCTGGGGGACTGGTGCCCTGACGGCAGCTCCTGCTGGGGATGGGGCAGGGGGAGAAGGGGCGGCAGGCAGTGGGGCGGCAGGCAATG
>NW_009954168.1:30667-36390 GCF_000747805.2 Chaetura pelagica
AGGGGACGAGGGTCCCCCCACCCACGGTGGCCGCCTGGGCTGGGTGCAGGCAGAGGAGCTCCAGCAGCAGATCATCCGCGAGACTTTCCACCTGGTGCTCAAGCGGGATGACCACATCTGCAACTTCCTGGAGTGCGGCAGGTACCCCCTGCCCCCCGGCGAGGGGGCATCACCCCCTGGCCTGGGCTGTGCCTCTGTGCCCCCCCCCAGACCCGTCACCTCCCCCCGTGTCCCCGCAGCCTCTTCGGTGGCTCTGACTACAAGCTGATCTATCGCCACTACGCCACGCTGTACTTTGTCTTCTGCGTGGACTCCTCGGAGAGCGAGCTGGGCATCCTGGACCTCATCCAGGTGGGTCCTTCTGTCCCCCTGCGGGGGCTGCCACCGGGTACCTGCCTCCAGGTGTGGCACCCCAGTCCCCCACAGCTCCCGAGTGCACTCGGTGTCTCTGGCAGCTCCTGGAAGTGGCTGAGAAGCTGCTCAGGGCTGCAGTGGGGAGAGGGAGCTGAAGCCCAGCTGCTCTGCGGGGGAGCAGCAGGGGAAGTCAATCCCAGTTCATTCCTGTAAAAAATACAATCATTACATTGTTTTAGTTGGAAAAGACCTTGAGGATCATCAAGTCCAAGTGTTACCCCAGCCCTGCCAAGGCCACCACTGACCCACATCCCTCAGCACCACATCTACAGGGCTTGGAAACCCCTCCAGGGATGGGGACTCCACCCCTGCCCTGGGCAGCCTGGGCCAGGGCCTGACAGCCCCTTGGGGAAGAAATTGTTTGTAATACCCCATCTAAACCTCCCCTGGGCAACTTCAGGCTGTTTCCTTTTGTCCGAATCTTTGTTTCTTGAGAGCAGAGACCGACCCCCCTGGCTCCAACCTCCTCTCAGACAGTTGCAGAGCCAGCAGGTCTCCCCTCAGCCTCTTTTTCTCAGCCTCAACGTCCCCAGCTCCCTCAGCTGCTCTTGCCACACTTGTGCTCCAGCCCCTTCCCCAGCTCCTGTGTGGATCCTGGCTGGCTGCTGGGCTGGTTGTGCCCGTGCTGGTCTGGGGACAGGCACTTCCCTCCCACTGAAGAGAGGGTTTTGTCCCTGCTCAGGGTGACACCCTGGGGTGTGACAGGTTTCTGGTGGGAGCTGCATGCAGGAAGCATCTTGCAGTGGCCTCATGTCCTGACCTTCCCTTCCTGCCACCTCAGGTGTTTGTGGAGACGCTGGACAAGTGCTTCGAGAATGTGTGTGAGCTGGACCTCATCTTCCACATGGACAAGGTGGGTTGTGGGCTCTGTGGGTTCCTCCGGGCCCGTGCCACCATTCCCTGTGGAACCCAGCTCTCCCAGAGCCTGTGCTCCAGCAGGCAGGAGCTCTGGAGCCTTTCGGGAGCAGCTGTTGGTGCATCCAAAGTCACTTTTTTGGGGAGAGATGGAAATCCTGGGTAGGAAGTTGTCAGTGTGGGATCTCTGTAAGCTGCTGATACTGTGTCCTCCAAGAGATCTGAGTGGCTGGGCCCAGTCCCGAGTCCTCCATGGGTGAGCTGGCTGCTGGTGCTTGCTCCCTTTCCAGCTGCCCTGGGGGCTGGGCTGGTGATGGCCACTCGTGCTGGGTCACTGTGGTCAAGTGACAAGGATCCACGCTGAGGCTTCACTCTTGGTGTTCTGCAGGGGCTGGCAATGGAGCTGGGAGGCTGCAGTGATGGAGCTGGGAAGCTCTGGTGTCCTGCAGGGGTGTTTCACCTCTTCCTGCCTGGGGCCTGCTACCATTTTACTAGATCTGCAGAGGGGAAAAAAAAAAAAAAAAGAAGAAAGGAACAATGGGAGTGTTTGGAATACAAAATGTTTTGTAAACTTGTGTTTGAGCCTCAGCCTTCAATGCTTCCTCTTCAGCTGGAGAGGGGTTTTGGGCGGAAAGCATCTGCTTTGATGTCCCTGAGATGGGGCTGGAGATAGCCAGGACTGCGCTGAGGGAGAGGAGAGGCTTGGCTGCCTTGTGCTGTTGTTGATAAGGGTTTTCTTGCTTTGTTGAAGACAAAACTTGCCAACAAAAAAGAAGAGTGGAAAAAAAAAAAGCCCATCAGGCTGTAAAATGTTCCCTTTCTGTGGGCGATTCCAGCGGGACAGAGTTAGCAAACCTTCCCTGGAGGCGATCCGGTCCGAGGAATGCTGCTGGTGGAGCAGGACCCTGATTTCACAACTTGTCCAGCTGTAACCTTCCAGCAGGGCCATAACCTTCCAGCACCTCCCAGGGCTGATGATCTCCTCCTTATCGCAGCCAGCAGAAGGAAGTGCCAGGGACAGAGCCATGCACGTGGGAGGAGCAGGGGCTGTGCCAGCCCCGGGTCACCACTGGACACATCTGGGGGATGGTGCCCTCTTGGTTACTCGTTTTGTGGCAGGACTGGGAGCCAGCAGCTTTACCCTCAGCTCACAGGCAGAGGAGAGCACCCTGCTCTGGGCTCTGTGGCCAAGCAATGGGGGCTGGAGGCTCTGATGGGGGCTCTGCTGCCCCCCAGGCTTGCTCGCTTTCCATTCCAGCCCTGCTCCAGTCATTGCTCTTCTTATCTCTCTTGTTTTTTGCATGTTTTTCTTCCTGGAATGTGTTGTTCTTGAGCTCCTGCACTGTCCAGAGCCTGGCTGCAGGTGGGTGGCCTCTGGGGGCTCTTTGAGGGGCCCCAACTCTTGCCCCTTAGATGACCGGGCTGGAATTTCTACACTGTGATGCTGCAGGGCCTGGTGGCAGAGGCACCAAAGCCCTTGGGAGGTCCCAGCTGGAATGGGAGAAAGGAGGCTGGCATTGACAGGAATGTGCTGATTTTCCCAGTAGAGCTTTTGGCTGTGAATGTCCCCAGCCCTGTGGGTTCCAGCTGAGATTTTGGGTCCTGGAGTGTTCTGTTATTGCCTTAAGACATCCCTTAGGCAGAGCAGGGCCTGTGGAATGAGCTGCTGTGGGATTTGGGTCCCTGCCCAGGCAGCAGGATGGGGCTGGCAGGACCTCTGCAGTTCTTGGGCACTGGTGACACTGCTGCTCTTGGGCTGTCAGCCTTGGAAGCAGCATCCTGAGAGCTGCAGGGATCCCTTTGGCAAGGCAGGGAGGAGCCCCAGGGCCGTGGCGAGGCTTGGGAGAGGCTCTTGGCCAGCCCCTGCTTGTGCTTCGTACCTTGGAGTTTCACTGAGCAGCTGCAGGGTCCCGGCGAGGACACAGGTCGTCCAGGAAGTGCTGTGCTTTGCTTTGGAAAACAATGCTGGCCTGGGATTTCTGCCCTGTTGGTTTCAGGCCAATTTGGGCCAAAGCCAGATCTTGAAGGAACAACATTTCCTGCAGCTCAGATGCTCTCCTGTTGCAAGGAGCTGCCAGCACTAGCTGGGGTGGTGTTTGCTGGGGCTGAGATGGCGGTTTCAGGGCAGTCGGTGTCCTGGGAAGTGGCTGCACCATGTGGGATGCTGCTGCAGCACACGGTGCTGCTGCCATGGGGCAGGGCTCTGGGGAGCCCCTTGGCACAGGACTGGGTCCCCCTTCCAGCAGGTTCTCTCACTGGCTCTGTTTTCCCCATATTGCCCTGGCAGGACTTGCCACCACGTGTTCACAAGCACAGCCTGTCCCTGTGAAGCCATAAAACGATGCAATAACTTAACCATCCTCCAGGAACTTGTTTCAGGGAAGTAACCAGAGACCCATAAATCCATTATCTGTGCTGGGAGCAGCTGACAGTGCAGGGGACACCGGGCTCCACGGGGTGGTGGGGCCTGAGCTGTGTTGTTTCTCACTGCTCCAGAGCTCCTGGCTTCATCCCTGGGCCCGCACAGACTCTGGGGAGGGGGCAGGATCTCCCAGCAGCTGCCTGTGCATTTTTGTGTGTCTCATCTTTCCTAAGAGAAAGCAAAGGAGTTGGG
The DNA here is from genome assembly GCF_000747805.2 of Chaetura pelagica. Taxonomy (NCBI): domain Eukaryota; kingdom Metazoa; phylum Chordata; class Aves; order Apodiformes; family Apodidae; genus Chaetura; species Chaetura pelagica. The sequence goes on from NW_009954168.1 coordinate 34,551, forward strand.
CTCTGGCCTGGCTTTCTTGATGGAATAAAGTGGACCAGGGAAGCAGTGGCTGGGGGGCCCTGGGAAGGGATCAGACCTCAATGGAAGTGTTGGGGATGGCACGGCTGGGTCAGACCTGGCCTCCTTGTCCTGTGCCCAGTGGTCTGGTGGGTGACATTTGCTCCCACCCTGGTGGTCCTGTCCTCTAGAGCAGAGGCACAAGCAGTAAATGGGGCTGCCAGATCCCAGGGCTGAGGACCTGGGCAGAGAGGCTGAGAGGACTGAGTGGGATTTGTGTCCCTCAGCCCCCAGTGTGCTTCCACAGCATCCCACAGGCGCAGTAGTTGGGCAGCAGGTGGGGCTGGGCTCGCAGCCTCCCTTCCCTCCCTTCCCTTCTTCCCTTCCTCCCTTTGCAGGTTCACCACATCTTGCAGGAGGTGGTGATAGGTGGCATGGTGCTGGAGACCAACATGAATGAGATTGTGGCGCAGGTGGAGGCCCAGAGCAAGCTGGAGAAGGCAGAGGTGAGCGGCGAGGCTGCGGCGGGGGCAGCTGGGGGGCTGGCCCTGGCGTATCCCCAGTATCCCCAGTCTCTGCCTGACCAAATCCTCAGGAGGAGGACTGGGGGCTGTGCTCCGTGCTGTTCAGGAGTGGCGATGGAAAGGGCAGCTCCCAGCAAGGCTGCCAGCTCGGGGCAGTGGAAGTTTATTGCCTCCAGCTGCAGGGAAGCCCAGTGCTGCCCCAGCCACTCCCAGTCCCGGGCTGTTGGTGGGAGCAGGATGGGATGGGGGGGTGGGGACTGCTCCCTGTGCCCAGCCCAGTCTGGGGGTGACACAGCCAGGTGCTGGGGCTGGGGGGAGGCAGAGCAGCTCAGCTCAGGGGTGCTCCAGTGGCAACGCATGGGGCTGAGCCCCCCAGAGCCCCTGGCAGGGAGTCTGGGGGTCACGGGTCCCTCCGCCAGCAGGGAGGCCTCTCTGCTGCTCCCTCCCGCGCTGTGTCAGCTGTGAAGAACATCAACCTGCCAGAGATCCCTCGCAACATCAACATTGGAGACATCAACATCAAAGTGCCCAACCTGTCACAGTTCATGTGAGCCTGGGGGGAGGCTGGGGAGCGGAGCTGGGTGGTGGGGTGGCTGCCTGTCCATCTCTCACCTTAGACCTGGGCTCTGCTCGCGGGTCTCCCAGCACCAAGGATGGCCCCTTCTCCTCCCTCCCCACGGATGCGCAGCTGCAGGGGGGAGAGCTGGGGCTGACCTCTCCCAGCACTTCTTGGGATTCCTGGTTGTAAAAACACACCTGGATCTGATGGTTCCTGGAGGTTGCTGTCCCCTCCATCCTTCCCAGGCTGGGCTGTCTCCTGCCCTGTGTCCCCAGGCCTGTCCTGGTCCTGCACTGGGTCAGTACCAGTGGGCTCGGGGCTGCTCGTGGGAGCTGCTGCCAGCTCTGGGGCCACTGGTGGCACAGATGGACCTGGGGGACACCGATGATGAGAGGGCCAGGAGCTGCCTCTCCCATCTGGACAAGTCTGTGCTGAGAGCTGCGGGGACAAGAGCTGCCACCTCCCAGGGTCAGAGCCTTTTGGAGCGTGTCCCCGTGTCCTGGAGCGTGTCCCCGTTTCCTGGAACGTGTCCCCGTTTCCTGGAGTGTGTCCCTGTGCCCTGGAGCATGTGCCTGTGTATCTCCTAATAAACCACCCTGTGTATGTGTCAGCTGTGGGTGCTGCCAGCCCAACCCCAGGGAGGGCACCATGAGGGGGCTTGGGAGGAGGGGGTTTGGGGGACTTTTGGCTGGTGCCTCCCTGTTTGGGGGTGGGAATGAGGCCCTGGACCCTGGGGGTGGCTGGAGCTGGGGGAGGGGCC
>NW_009954168.1:36984-37396 GCF_000747805.2 Chaetura pelagica
GCGCTGGGGTGGGTGTTCGGAGGAGAGAGCTCTGGACCACCCCCCAACCTGCTCCGAGCCTGGGACACGGGGGTCCCGGGGGGCTGGGGCAGGTGGCCCTGGCTGCCATGGGCAGTGCCTGTGTCCAGTCCCTCGCCGTGGGGCACTGGCAGTCCCCGGTGCAGGACACGTTCTGCCACGTGTGCTTCTCTCCGTAGCAAGGAAATGTTTGTGCAGAGCTGCCTTCAGCAGTGGCTCCCTCCTCACTGCCCCTTCCCAAGCCCTGCCCCAGCCCCGGGGGGCTGCAGGAGACTGGGAACAGTGTCAGGGCAGGGTGAGTCCTTCGGCTGCTCCTGACTGTGCCCCTTCCCCTGGCCCCTGCAGAAGAGGCAAAGGGGGGGCTCAACCCCAAGAACAGCCGGGCCAGACGCCC
>NW_009954168.1:40739-44381 GCF_000747805.2 Chaetura pelagica
GCGGGATCCCCCCCCGAGACAGCCGCACCGGGCGTTAGTGCTCCAGCAAGGCTGGGAGGCAGGCGGGCAGGAAACTCGCCCCAGGGGCCATTGCCGCTCCCGAGCCTCATGGTCGTTAATCCTTCACCCATTAACTTGGGCTAATAAACTTGGTGGGAGCAAGAGGCTAAAAGCCGTGCCAGGCGGGCAGTGCCGCCTCCGCCAGTGCCGCTGCCGCAGCCTCGCCATGGCCGCCGGCTTCTTCATCAGCAAGGGCGTGGGCATCGCCGCCGTCGTGCTGGGCCTGGGCGCCGTGGCCACCATCATCGCGCTCTCGGTGGTGTACTCCCAGGAGAAGAACAAGGCAGGGGATCCTGGCACCACCACGGCTGCCCCCTCCACCACGGCCGCCCCCAACAACCCCTGGAACCGATGGAGGCTGCCGGCCGCGCTGGTGCCTGAGTCCTACGAGGTGACCCTGCAGCCCTTCCTGACCCCTGATGACAATGGCATGTACATCTTCAAGGGCAACAGCAGCGTGATCTTCATCTGCATGGAGGCCACTGACCTCATCCTCATCCACAGCAAAAAACTGAACTACACCATGCAGGGGTCCTTCCATGCCTCGCTGCAGGCAGTGGATGGCTCTGATGTGCCCTCCATCTCAGCGACCTGGCTGGAGACCCCCACCCAGTACCTGGTGGTGCAGCTGAAAGGGTTCCTGCAGAAGGACCAGCGTTACAGACTCTTCACCATCTTCACAGGGGAGCTGGCCGATGACCTGGCTGGCTTCTACCGCAGCGAATATGTTGACGGGGCGGGCACCAAGTAGGTGAAGGGCAGGGGGCTGGGGGGGCTGCAGGGCTGGCAGAGGGCATGGCATGGCTTTGGGCTTCTTCTCCCACTGGGATGGGTCTGGGTGGGAGTCTCTGTGCCTTCCTGCATCCACGTGCCACCTCAGTGGGGATGGGAGGAGGGTGAACGGAGGGACCGGAGGGGTGCTGCCCACCCCCCCAAGACCCCTGCGTGCTGACAGGGCTGGCTTGCAGGAAGGTGGTGGCCACCACGCAGATGCAGGCGGCGGATGCCCGGAAAGCCTTCCCCTGCTTCGACGAGCCAGCTATGAAGGCCAGCTTCACAGTGACGCTGATCCACCCCTCTGACCACGAGGCCATTTCCAACATGCCAACAAAGGGTGAGTGGGGTGGGGGGAGCCTCAGCGGGGGGCTCAGGCAGGGGATGTGGGGTGACCCACCTCCCTCTGCTTCCTACAGACACGTCCAAGATTGACATAGGTGGACAGAGCTGGAATGTCACCCACTTCTACACCACCCCCAGGATGTCCACCTACCTGCTGGCTTTCATCGTCAGCCAGTTCAGCTTTGTGCAGAATTCCTCCAACAACGTGCTGGTAGGCTGGGCATAGAGGGACCCCCTGCCCACCTGGGAGGTTCAGAGCATGGGCAGGGGCTGAGCCCTGCCTCTCTCCCCTCCAGATCCGCATCTGGGGCCGCCCTGAGGCCATCCGTCAGGGCCAGGGCGCGTACGCGCTCAGCGTCACCGGCCGCATCCTCAAGTTCTTCGAGGATCACTACAACACGTCGTACCCCCTTCCCAAGTCCGGTGGGTGCCCTGGGGCCTGGGGGGAGACACCGGGCAGTCTGCCCCCCCCCAGCTGTGGTACACCAACAGAATCTCTCTGTCTCGCAGACCAGGTTGGCCTCCCTGACTTCAACGCGGGTGCAATGGAGAACTGGGGGCTGGTGACCTACCGGGAGAACTCGCTGCTCTTTGATCCTTCCTACTCCTCCATCGGCAACAAGGAGCGGGTGGTGACTGTCATCAGCCACGAGTTGGCCCACCAGGTACCCACCGTGCCCCCCGCATGCTCTACTGGCTGGCTGGGCCCAGCTGATGGGTTCTTTGTCCCCCCCACAGTGGTTTGGGAACCTGGTGACACTGCGGTGGTGGAATGACCTGTGGCTGAACGAGGGCTTCGCCTCCTACGTGGAGTACCTGGGCGCCAACTCAGCAGAGTCCTCCTGGAACATCGTGAGTGCTGGGGAGCCTGGTGGGTGTGGGCAGGGGTGGGGGCCCCCCCAGGGGCCGCCCCCCAGCAGAGCTGAGGCAGGTGCTGGCCCCGCCCCTGCAGAAGGACCTGATGGTGCTGAACGAGGTGTACCCGGTGATGGCGACAGATGCCCTGAGCACCTCCCACCCGCTCTCCTTTCGTGAGGAGGAGATCAACACCCCGGCCCAGATCAGTGAAGTCTTTGACAGCATCGCCTACAGCAAGGTGGGCCTCGGGGGTCCTGGGGGGCAGGTGGGCAGCAGGCAGCCCCCAGAGGAACCTCTCACTCACCATTTCCACAGGGTGCCTCAGTTCTGCGGATGCTCTCTGACTTCCTTGGTGATGCGGTCTTCAAGGACGGGCTGCAGGTGAGCTCTGTCAATGCTGGGGAGCACTGAGACCCACTGTGGGGGGGTGCATCCCATGGCAGGGTACTCTGAGAGTGTCCTGCACCCCGACCTTGGAGCACAAGTCCTTTGAGGAGCAGCTGAGGGAACTGGGGGTGTTCAGCCTGGAGAAAAGGAGGCTGAGGGGAGACCTGGCTCTGCAACTGCCTGAAGGGAGGTTGAAGCATGAAGGGGCTCTTTTCCCAAGGAACAAGCCATAGGACAAGAGGGAGTGGCCTCAAGTTGCCCAGGGGAGGTTTAGATTGGATCTTGGGAACAATTTATTCCCCAAAGCATTGTCAGGCCCTGGCCCAGGCTGCCCAGGGCAGGGGTGGAGTCCCCATCCCTGGAGGGATTTCAAAGACATGTAGATGGGTTTCTGAGGGACATGGGTGGTGGCCTTGGCCATGCTGGGTTAATAGTGTGACTGGATGGTCTTAAAGGTATTATCCAACCCAAACGTTAATGTGATTCTGTGATTCCATGTCCTGGCCCTGCCCACCGGTCTCTTCTGGTGCTCTCCTGCAGTCCTACCTCCACACCTTCGCCTACAGCAACACCATCTACGCAGACCTCTGGGTTCATCTGCAAGCGGTAGGAGGGGGCTGGCAGATCCTGGCTGCTACCCCCTACCCAGCCCCTTCCCTGGGGGCTCTGAGGGGCTGCTGGGGGGACACCCTCAGCCCTTGGCCCCACCAGATGCCCCAGCTCTGGTGACCTGCAGTGCTGCCCTCCCCGCAGGCTGTCAACAGGACCAACAACACCCTGCCAACCTCCATCAGCAACATCATGGACCGCTGGACGCTGCAGATGGGCTTCCCGGTGGTGACCGTGAACAGCCTCACTGGCTCCGTCAGCCAGAGCCACTTCCTGCTGGACCCCAACTCTGTGGTGGAGAGACCCTCCGTCTTCAAGTGAGTGGGGTGGGGGTCCAGTGGTGGTGTGGGGGACTAGGGCAGGAGAGAGGCATGGTCCCCACTGCCTGGTTGTCCGTGGCACAGCTACACCTGGATTGTCCCCATCACCTGGATGACACAGGAGAAGGCCATGGGCAGGTACTGGCTGACCCAAGTCTCAGGTACGAGACCAACGTCTCAGGGTCTCCCTGTCCTGGTGGAGGTGGGGGTCCCCTGGCAGGGCAGCTCTGGCAGAGCCACCTCCCTCCCCTCCCAGATACCACCGACGAGTTCAAGGTGAGCAGCACCA
>NW_009954168.1:44480-46143 GCF_000747805.2 Chaetura pelagica
TGAACCTCAATGTCAGCGGGTACTTCCGTGTCAACTACAACCAGGAGAACTGGGACCATCTCCTCAGCCAGCTCTCCAGTGACCACCAGGTACGTGGGGGTGTGCTGGGGGTGGGCCCCCACCCCCTTCACCCTCTGCACCCAGCTCAGGACCATCCTGAGCTGCTGACTCTGCCCTCTCCCAGGCCATCCCCCTCATCAACCGTGCCCAGATCATTGATGACGCCTTTAACCTGGCCAGGTGAGCGGGGGCCAGGGGCTGGCGGGTGGGTGCCCGGCAGCAGCTGACACTGTCCTGGCCCCTCGCAGGGCCAAGCACATCAACGTGACCTTGGCCTTGGACACGACGCGGTTCCTGAGCCGTGAGACAGAGTACATGCCCTGGGCGGCAGCGCTCAACAACCTCCGCTACTTCCAGCTGATGTTTGACCGCAGCAAGGTCTTCGGGGTGATGACGGTGAGTGGGGGGCAAGCGGCTGTGCCCTGAATAGGGCAGGGGCCTGCTGCCAGGGCTGCTGACCCTTCTCCTGCCCCCCAGAAATACATGCAGAAGCAGGTGACGCCCCTCTTCAACCACTACAAGAACATCACCAACAACTGGGTGAACATCCCCGAAGGCCTGATGGACCAGTGAGTCCCACAGCCCCAGAGTGGGGCTGGATCCCTGGGATCTCCCCAGCCACACAGGGACGGTCACCCCAGCGTGTGCCGGGCTGCCACCTGGTTGAAACACCCCGTGAGTGCCCGGGGGCGGCGGCCGCGCTGGGCGCCGCGGTAGCGCTCCCGGCTGAGACTGTTCCTTCCCCCCTGCAGGATCCCCGCGAACCTGCGCTCGGCCATCTACTGCAGCATGGTGGCCATCGGCGGGGAGGAGGCCTGGGACTTCCTCTGGGACAGGTTCCGAGAGGCCGCTGTCGTGTCTGAGGCCGACAAGCTCCGCACTGCACTCTCCTGCAGCCCTCAGCCCTGGATCCTCAACCGGTGGGTGTGAGGTCCTGGGTGGCCGCTGTGGCACAGCTCCTTGCCAGCCCCCCCTCACCTGGTGGTGTGGCCCCCTCCCCAGGTACCTGCAGTACACCCTGGATCCCACCAAGATCCGCAAGCAGGATGCGACCTCCACCATCAACAGCATCGCTGGGAACGTGGTGGGGCAGCCGCTGGCCTGGGACTTCATCCGCAGCAACTGGAAGACGATCTTCAACCAGTGAGGGGGGCTGCAGGGGCTGTGGAGGGATGGGGGGAGCTGGGAGGGGCTGTGGGGGCCCAGCTGGGGCAGGTAGCCTCACCCCTGTCCCCTTCAGGTGGGTGACATTGTCCCTTTTCCAGCCAAGGGGGGTCAGGGCAGCCTTGCTCCCCCATGCTGCTCTGACCATGCCCCAGTGTCAGTAGCCCCTCTGCTCTCCCAGGTATGGGGGTGGCTCCTTCTCCTTCTCCCGGCTGATTTTATCTGTGACTGAACGGTTTTCCACCGAGTTTGAGCTGCAACAGGTGAGGCTGGAGCCTGGCCAGGTCTGGGGCCACGGCTTTATGCTGCAGTGAGCTGCCAGGGGCTGTGGGGGGCTGTTGGGTTGCCCCACATCTGCTTCAGCTCCTCTTGCCCCCAACAGCTGAAACAGTTCAAGGAGGACAACCAGGACACCGGCTTCGGCTCGGGGGCACCGGCG
>NW_009954168.1:46187-46863 GCF_000747805.2 Chaetura pelagica
AACCAGGAGAAGGTGCTGGCCGGGTTCCAAGGCAAGACTGGCAGCAGCTAGCTGGGAGACCCTGGCCACCAGCCACCCTCCTCCCCCCCTGGCTGTGGGGCCAGCTGCTGTGGGGTGGTCTGGGGGAGCTGAGTCCACTGCCCTGCAGCTGGGCCAGGCCCTCACCCACTCCCCAGCTCCGCTCACTTCATCCTCTCTGGCCCCAGACCTAAATGCTCCCCTCTGGTGGTCCCTGCAGCCCCCCTGCCCTGGCCAATCTGGCCAGGTTTTTTGCTGCTTCTGAGGGGCAGGGTCTGTGCCTGAATGATGGGCAGCAGAGGGAGGACAGGGGGCTTTGGGCTGGGGGAGGTCCCAGGCTGGCGTCATCTGCTGCCTGGGCTCTGTGGGGTCGTGCAAGATCTGGGGGTGTAAATAAAGGCTTGCACGTCCAGCCCCCACTGCTGTGCTGAGGAGGGGGGGGAGAACAAGGGGGTTGCTGGGGAGATCCTGGCCGTGGGGGCTGCATCGGGGCCCGGGCAGGAAGTGCTTGGGACCTTGGATGGGCACGGGATTGGGGCTGGGGAGGCAGAGCCCCCCGGGCCGTTAGGAGCCTGGTGCTAAGTGGCTTTGGGGACTTTGCCGACGCCAGCCCCGGCGGCCCCGCCGTCTGACAGCTGCGCGTGCTCACTCTCCTCGG
>NW_009954168.1:47254-47822 GCF_000747805.2 Chaetura pelagica
CCCCCAGGGGACAGAGCTGGACGGTCCCAGCAGCACGAGGAGGTTTCTCACAGCCCCGGTCCCAAACCCTGGCGGGAGATTTGGGCACAGGGACGGGACCCCTGGGAGACCCTGCTCTTCCAGGGGTCAGAGGAGCTGGAGAAGCCACTGGGTGATCGATTCCTGTGTCACCTCAGCTCTGGGGACATCTCTGAGCTGTAGGGTGGGCTGGCAGGGCACCCCAATCCCCTGGCCCAGTGGCTCTGTGTGTGTGTGTGGTTGCCAACCTCAGGGGTCCCACAGTAACGAATCGAGGGGACAGGGGTGCATGTCAGCTTTAATGGGGAGCTCTTTGCCAGTGTCCGTCCTGGGCAGTTTAGTGCCATGTCCCCTGCGCTGGCTCTGCAGCTGGGGATGCAGGATCAGCTCCACCACCCCCAGTGCCATGCTGGGGGGCAGCTGGGCAGGACGGGGGCTGCACGGGGGGAAAGAGACACCAGCCTGGGGGGGTCTGGGGGGCTGCTGACCTGTGTGGAAAGAGCTGTGTAAGGTGAGCGGCCGCGGGGTGGCACTGTGCCCCCTACCCCAT
>NW_009954168.1:48888-49896 GCF_000747805.2 Chaetura pelagica
CTGGCCAGGCCTGGGGCCCTCTCTGCCGCCTGCGTCCGGGGGTGCCCGGGGAACCCCGGCTTTATGCGGGGCTGGGGTGCGAAGCGACACCTTTGTGACCGCCTGGAGGTGTCAAAACCTACAGAGCCCGGCTGGGACCGGCCGGGAGCCTGGGAATGCTGGACCCATTTGCAGAGGTGACAATTCTGACTCCTCCGACTCTTAATTGGCACTGCCCGGCGCTGGGAAGTGTGCGGGGACCAATTCACACGGTCGTGAGAGATGCTAATGTGTCCACCAGCCCTACCAAGAGCCCCCCAACCCCTCACAGCAGCTCTGCCAGGGGACAGTGGAGACTTGACCCTGGCAGCCAGCCCCAACGGGCTCTCTGTCCCCCCCTCCCCCAGCCCAAGGATTGGGGTTTCCAGAGGTGCTCCCGGTCCCAACCCCCACCTTGGGAGGCAGGGGGATGCAGCAGCCAGGCTGGGGGACCAGTGTGCTCCCTTCCTGGGGGTGTCCCTGTAGCCTCCTGTGCCACCTCAGTCCCCCTGATCCCGGGGGTTGCATCTCAAGTCACAAGTGTCAGAAGGAGAGGTAACAGCCTGAAGTAGCCCAGAGGAGGTTTAGATTGGATATTTGGATCAATTTTTTCCACAAAGGGTTGTCAGGCCCTGGCCCAGGCTGCCCCGGGCAGGGGTGCAGTCCCCATCCCTGGAGGGATTTCAAAGCCCTGTAGATGTGGTGCTGAGGGACATGGGGCCTTGGCAGGGCTGGGTTAACAGGTGGGACTGGATGATTTTAAAGGTCTTTTCCAACTGGAATGATTCTGTGACTCTGTGATATGGGGGGTTCCATCCCACGGGAGGGGTGAGGGGCTGCGGGCTGTGCCTCGGGGGCTCTGACCCCATGGCTGGCGCTGTCACGGCCCAGACGCGCTCCAGCACTTGTCTAAACACAGAGGAGGTGGGAAGAGGCTGCGCAGCGGGGCCGCAGGACTCATTACCCGGGAGCTCATCAGCTAATGAGACC
>NW_009954168.1:51286-51505 GCF_000747805.2 Chaetura pelagica
CTGCCAGCCCCCGGCCCCTCGGGATGCTTCACCTGCCGGCACTGTGGGCTGGGGGTCACCTCTGACGGTGGGGACCCCCCTGGATCTGCAGGGAGCTTCTGACATGGAGACGGTGGCCTGGGGGTCGTCCCCCTATGGCCCCTCTGCAGGGACCTCCCCAGAGGTGTTTGGGGTTCCCGGCATGGAGACAGGGGCTTGGGGGGCACCCCCCCCCCAGGG
>NW_009954168.1:51520-52277 GCF_000747805.2 Chaetura pelagica
CAACCCCAGAGCTGCACGCGGTTCCTGACATGGGGATGGGGGCCTGGTCGTCGCCCCCTTACATGCCTATGACAGGGACCTCCCCAGAGCTGCATGGGGTTGCCGACATGGGGTCTGGGGCCTGGGGGTCACCCCCTTACATCCCTTCGACGGGGACCCCCTCGGAGCTGCATGGGGCTGTTCCTCCCAACGTGCCCTCCTGGCCGTCCCCTCCTCACCACGCAGGGGCAGGATCCCCCCAGGACGTTCCTGGCGACCCACTCCTGGATGCAGGACTGATGCTGCCAGAGTTCATGGATGCAGGGTCAGTCTCTCAGGTAGGTGTTTTGGGGGGTGAGCCCCCAGCACGTGGCTGGCACAGGGCGGAGCTCAGCCCTTGGTCTGCTCAGAGCTCCCTAGGCCTCGGCTTGGGGTGGTTTGGGGACTGGTTTTGGGGCACCAACATCCCTGGAGGGGTGGGAATAGAGTGGTGCCGCCCTTCTCTCTGCAGCGGGTGCATGTGGGTCCCTCAGTTCTGACCCTCCCTGATGCCACCTCGTGTCTGTTGGGATCCCATCAGCTGGGACAGAGCTGGGGCCATGCTTCTGCTTGTCCCTGCCTGGGGGCCTCCTGGTGGGTGGGTCTGTCTGTCCCCATTCCTTCTCCTCCCAAGACCCCTGCCATGGACCCCTGCCCACCACCTCACCCACCTTCTGCTCCCTCAGGACCTGCTCTCTCTCTTGGAGGCTCTGCTCCCACCGCCGCCCCGGGACTGACC
>NW_009954168.1:52850-55318 GCF_000747805.2 Chaetura pelagica
GCCAGAGTGCAGGGATGCAGGGTCAGTCTCTCAGGTAGGTGTTTTGGGGGGTGAGCCCCCAGCACGTGGCTGGCACAGGGCGGAGCTCAGCCCCTGGTCTGCTCAGAGCTCCCTAGGCCTCGGCTTGGGGTGGTTTGGGGACTGGGTTTGGGGCACCAACATCCCTGGAGGGGTGGGAATAGAGTGGTGCCGCCCTTCTCTCTGCAGCGGGTGCATGTGGGTCCCTCAGTTCTGACCCTCCCTGGTGCCACCTCGTGTCTGTTGGGATCCCATCAGCTGGGACAGAGCTGGGGCCATGCTTCTGCTTGTCCCTGCCTGGGGGCCTCCTGGTGGGTGGGTCTGTCTGTCCCCATTCCTTCTCCTCCCAAGACCCCTGCCATGGACCCCTGCCCACCACCTCACCCACCTTCTGCTCCCTCAGGACCTGCTCTCTCTCTTGGAGGCTCTGCTCCCACCGCAGCCCCGGGACTGACCCAGACAAGCCCCTGCTCACCACAATGGACAGTCCAGATGCCAGCAGCTGGAGAGATGCCTTTCCTTCCCCTCAGACACTGGGAAGAAGGGGAACACCCTCCCCCCCCCTCTGCGTTCCTTGTGTGAGTTGGAGCTGAGCTGGACCTTTTGGGGCAGCTGTGACTGGACTGAAATAAACCCTTTTGCCCCCTCTGAGTGTCACCCTGTGGCTGCTGGCAGAGCAGGGGATGTGGGCAGGGGGCACAGGGTGAGGGGCAGGTTGCCCAGGCCACCATCCTGGCTCTCTGGGAGTGGCTTTGGGGCAGGGGGTGGCTGAGTGGGACAGTCCAACTCTGCAGTGGGACCAGCCATGAGTGCCTGGCATGGAGAAGCCAGGGGTTCTGACATGGATCCAGGGGCTGGGGACCTCAGCCCATGGCTGCTGAGGGGGCTGCAGAACATCTGGGAAAGACAATGAGGGGAGACGTCGGGAGAGACACCCACACCCGGGGGCCTGTCCCCCGGCTAGGAGATGTAGAGGTCACCAGCACCCTTCAGATCTGGGGCTCACTGCAAGCTGAGCATCATCTGCTCACCCCTCCCACCCTGCGCTGGTGCCAGTGAAGCCCCTCCCCTCCCAAGCACAGGGTGAAATGGGGGAATTTGGGGCTCAGCAACGAGGGAAGGACTCAGGATGGGGGACTGGGGTGCCCCCATCGGGCTGGAAATCCAGCAGGGGGAGGGGAGTGTGGGGGGGTGCATATGGGGCCCTGCTGCCCCCTGGCTGCCTGGGGGTGGGGGGGCCCATGGCTGGCTGCATCTGAAGGGACCCTTACAAGGGAACCCAGTGGGGCCTGGCAGCTGGGTGCTAATAGCCAGGGGCCTTGTCCCCCGGGGGGTTCGGAGGCAGGGGATCTGCAGGGCTAATGAGCCCCACTTAGCTGTGAAATGACTTGCTAATAATATTAATTCCCTCAGCTGGGGGGGTGTGAAGCCTTTGAGATGCAAAGCAGCCTCCCCTGCCCTCCTCCAGGCTGCAGCCCCCCACCCCGGCCGGGACTCAGGGGACTTGGGGACACGTGGGGACACTCTCTGGACACAGGGAGCCAGGCGGGGTTGGAGGGTTTGGGATGGGATTTGAGATGAGCCCCTGAGATAGTGGGAGCAGGAAGGGGGCACAGAGCCACCTGCTGGGGTGGGGGCACAACTGAGGGGCAGGGCTGCGTGTGCATGTCTGCACATGTGGGTGTGCACTGATGGGGATGGCATCTGGGTCTGTGTGCGTGTGAGCATGGTGCACACTTACGTGTGTGTGTGAGCACGGTGCACCATTCCCCGTGTGTGTGGGTGGGTGAAGGCCAAAGCTGCTCTGAGCTGCCTCAAGGACCAGCCCGACCCACCAAGGGCATTCGTCCCACCAGTGGCCCCTGACAGCGGTGGTGGCTGTTGGTGCTGGTGTGAAGGGGTGCCTGCTTCTCTCCCTCCTACCTGCCTTGCTCCCCTCTCCCTGCCACTTTCCCCTTTTCTCCTCTCCCTGCCCCTCTCGCCCCCTTTCCCAGCCCTCCCGGCTCGGGGCAGGTGCAGGAGCCCTCGGCACAGAGACCCAGCAGCATGGCAGGGCTGAGCGGTGCTGAGCAGGACACCTTGGCTGCAGGTGAGCTGGGTGGGGAGAGCGGGTGCCTGGTCCCCTGGGTACTCTGGCATTGGGCTGGGAGGGTCTCCATCCCCGTGCAGGACCAGGAGGGATGCTCAGGGGGGGATGGATGGGGTAGGTGGTGGTTTGGGGGTTAGATGAGACCATCTCCCCCCACCCTGCTGGTGCCAAAGAACCCCCGCAGCTCTATGGGGCTTGGGGGGCTCAAGGAGAGAAGTGGGACTGCAGAGAGTGGCTGAAGAGGGGAATGAAGTGAGCTGGGGTGGGGACTCTGCTGCGGGAGCAGGGCTCCAGGGGATGGGGTCTCCTACGCTGAGCGTGATCTGCCCCTCCTGAGCCCCCCACCCCAGGGCCCTCTCCA
>NW_009954168.1:55856-57829 GCF_000747805.2 Chaetura pelagica
GGTGTGTCGTGGCCGCAGGTACCTGCCCCGGGGACGGCTCCTGGGGTGGCACCCGGGGCTGGCTCTGCCGAAAGCCCTGTGGGGTGGGGATGGAGCGGGCACAGAGGAGAGGCAGCTGAGCTCGTAGCAAAGCCCCCTCTGTCCAGCTCTGTCCCCTTATGTGTCCTGGACCTCCCGCACCCCAGGAGTGGGGAGCGGAGCTGGCACAGGGGCCACTATGAGTTCCACAGGCAGGGACTGATCCCCTGGCCTTTGGGAGGTGTGGGGTCCCTGTCACCCCAGGGCCCCGGGGAGGGGGCTGCTGTCCCACCTCTGCTCTGCCTCCAGCTGTTCCTCTTCCGCACCGTCACCTTCCACCCCCCGCACAACTTCACCCAGTGCACGACGCGGGGCAGCTTCCCCCAGCCCTGGCACGAGACCCTCTACAACATGCTGGGCTTTGCCTGCCTCTTCCTGCTGCCGCTGCTCATCATGGTCTGCTGCTACGCTCGCATCCTCCTGGAGATCTCCCGGCGCATGGGCTCCAGCCTCTGTGAGTGCCAGGTCCCCAGGGGTGCTCAGCAGGGACCCTGGGATGGGGGAACAAGGGGGGCCCCTGGATGCGGTTGTGTGGGACCCTCCAGCCCTCCCTGAGGGCATGGGGTCCTTGTCCCCAGCTAAGTGTCCTCCCAACTCCCAGTCTCCTCCCGGGATGTGTCACTGCGGCGCTCCCAGAACAACATCCCGCGGGCACGGCTGCGCACGCTGAAGATGAGCCTGGTCATTGTGTCCTCCTTCATCCTCTGCTGGACCCCCTACTACCTGCTGGGACTGTGGTACTGGTTCTGCCCACGGGCCATGGAGAAGAGGGTCTCGCCAGCCCTCACCCACATCCTCTTCATCTTTGGCCTCTTCAACGCCTGCCTGGACCCCATCACCTACGGGCTCTTCACCATCCCCCTCCCCAGGGGCTGGGGCTGCCCCTGTGGTCCCCCCCCTGAGCCCCAGCCGCCCTCCCCGGCCACCGGCTCCTTCCACTGCTCCGCCTCCTCCTCCTCCCTGCCGCCCAAGCGGGGGGTCCCAGGGGCACGGGGGCAGTGGGAGCCCACCAGGACAGGGCTGCCTACAGGCACCAGCTCCTGCCAGAGCAGCTCCCTGTGAGCCAGGCGTGGCCTCCTGGCCATGGGGACACCCTGGGGGGCTCAGCAGGCACCAGGACTGTGGGCAGGAAGGGACCAGCACTAGGACAGTGAGGGCAGGAGGGGTCTGATGGGGACAGGGTCACTCCTGGGGGGGGACAGGGTCCTGCTGATCTTTTTATAAAGTCATAGAATTGTTATGGTTGGAAAAGACCTTTAAGATCATCAAGCCCAACTGTTACCCCAGCGCTGCCAAGGCCACCACTGACCCACATCCCTCAGCGCCACATCTACATGGCTTTGAAATCCCTCCAGGGATGGGGACTCCCCCCCTGCCCTGGGCAGCCTGGGCCAGGGCCTGACAGCCCTTTTGGGAAAAAAAAACTTCTAGTATCTCTATTTTCCTATGCCCCAATGTGTCTCTGTGGGTGGTGGAGCTGGTGTGGGTGTCCTAGGTCCCCTCCCTACACCTGCCAAGCCCAGCACAGCAATGAAGTGTCTCCCAGCTGCCTCCTGCAATGCCTATGTCCCCGGCCATGGGGCTGGGGTCCCCAAAGCCAGTGCTGCTGTGGATGGGCTGGGTGGGAGCCCCTCCCTGCCATTCCTGGGGTCTGGAGGTGGTCCCAGAGACCCTGCAGGGTGGCTCGGGCTGGGTGCTGCCCTCTCTGCGGTAGCTGCTGGGGCTGTTTGTCCTCATGGGACTCAGGGCTGGTCCCTGCTGGTGTCACGGAGCCTGCAGCAGCCTTGCACCCGCTGGCTCTGCTCCAAACGGGAGCTGTTGGCTCCTGCCGAAGGTCGTGGCGAGGCGGAGGGGCCGGCTGCTCCCGGCTGCTCAGCAACTGCCCCAAGGCCAGC
>NW_009954168.1:57846-60689 GCF_000747805.2 Chaetura pelagica
TGTGGGTGCTTGGCCCCTGAGCTCCAGAGCAGCTGGTCTGAGCCCCTCCAGGATCAATTCTGCAGGAGCGATGGATGTCCCAAGGGAATGGTCTCTGGGATCAGGGAAGGGTTATGGGCAGAGCTTGGGAACAGCTGGAGCCGGGACTGAACCAAGAGGCCGACCCCAGCCAGCGCCTGCCCAGGGATCCCCACTTTGCTGTGGTGGGTCACTGGGCTGCGTTGTCCCCTCCAGTCCCCACTGCCAGGTGGGACCCACACCTGGGATCTGCCCGTAGTCCCCAGGAAGCCGTTGCTGATGATGTGGTCTGTGCAGGAGCTGGCCAGGTCAGGAGGGGCACAGCTGGGAGAGCTGCTCCCACCACCAAGTTCTCCTGGCTCTGGTCCTGTGCTGTGGCACAGGCAGGACAGCCAGCTCGGCTCCAGCCGTGCCCGGTTGCCCCTCCCAGGTCCGAGATGCCCAGTAACGGCGGCACGAACCACGGTCACGGGGCTTTATTACCAAGTGGCAAAGTGAAACAGCAGCGGTGCCGCCGCGGCTGCGGAGCAGATCCCCTGCTCTCCCCAGGGCTGGGGTGCTCCCGCACAGGGTGGGCTCCCAGGGTCTCTCGTGGGGGTCTCTGCTTTGTGAGGCTCCAGGGAAGGGGGCTGCAACCCCAGGGACACAGGATATCCTGGCTTCTGCGGGTCGGGGATGGGGCTTCCTCGCTGGGCACGGCGGGGTGCAAGGGGGAACAAGCCTCAGGGAGGGACTGGTGTTAAGTATGAAAATACCCCCGTGTGCGGGGCATGGCACCTGCTCCCGTAGCAGGGAAGCACCTAGAAAATGCTTCGCTGTGGGGACAGGGGCTTGTAAAGCAAAGCACTGACCTAAAAACCCCCTGCTGAAACCTGGCTCCTGTGCCAGGGGCTCCTGGGAAGCTACTGGTGGCCTTAAAGAAAAGGGGAACTGTGCTGCCCCCCCTTCTGCCCCATGCACAGGACAGCTCTGCCCCGGATTGGGGCAGGGAGGTGGGCACTGGGGGGGTCAGCATCACCATCCCCTCGCCAGCCTCGCTGCATGCCAGGCTGTGTCCTGCAGCCACATCGGGCTCTGAAGGGGCACTGGAGGGGCCAGGGTGTTGACGCCAAACCCCAGCACACCCACCCACTTCCTGGAGGAGCTGGGGAGTGGGCACAGACCGGCGGGGCGAGGGGACGGGGCGGCAGGGAGGGAGGCAGGAGGTGATGCTGGGGGGATTGGCCGGGGATGCCCCTGCTTGGTGACCATTTCCCATCTGGCTCAGCAGTGCCAGGCCCCCCCATCCAGCTCCCAGCACCTTATGAAAATCAGAAGGAAACATGACCCTGGAGATGTCTGCCTGCCTGCTCCCCTGCAGCCCGGCACACCTGGCTCTAGGTGCCGGCTGCGCCGCTGCCGGGTCTCTTCTCAGTGAAGAAGCTTTTGAGCAGCATCACTTGCCCAATGCTGACCACAAAGAGGATGAGGGTTTCCCCAAGGGACCAGTATGAGACCCGGCCATTGAGGTCCTCAGCTCTGCTCCGGTCCTGCGCTTCCCGCAGGCGATAGTGAGTCTGGGAGTCGATCACTGTGTTCAGGGCCTCGTGGATGGTGACACAGGCAGATTCCATCTGTGGAGACAAACAGGCTCCATCTCCCCTGCCACAGCACAGCTGGGGCCCAGGGCTCCCGGGGGAGCTGAGGGCTCTCCCAGCTTCCACCCCAGAGTAGTTCTGCTTGGAGGGGCAATACTGGGGATGGAACTGGTGGAGTGAGCTGTGAGCACCAGGGCACAACCCAGAGCTCTGCCAAGGTGCCGGGGACCACGGGCAGGGTTTGGTGCACAGCCAACCCTGCGGGCTCACACTGAGAGATGGGGCCCAGGGCTCCCGGGGGAGCTGAGGGCTCTCCCAGCTTCCACCCCAGAGTAGTTCTGCTTGGAGGGGCAATACTGGGGATGGAACTGGTGGAGTGAGCTGTGAGCACCAGGGCACAACCCAGAGCTCTGCCAAGGTGCCGGGGACCACGGGCAGGGTTTGGTGCACAGCCAACCCTGCGGGCTCACACTGAGAGATGGGGAAGCTTTGCTACACTTCCCCTGAGCGGGATGGAAACTGGGGAGACTCAGCCCCAGAGCAGCCCCCCCCGTCCCTGCACACAGAGGGACAGTTGGATGGCAGTTGGCACTTCTGCATTTGGTGGAGGGGAAGGTGGATACACCCAACTGCTGTCCCGCTGTGTCACCTCAGTCCCCCTGACTCTGGCAGTTGCAGATCAAGTGTCAAAACAAGAGGAAAGAGCCTCAAGTTGCCCAGGGGAGGCTTAGATTGGATATTAGGAACATTTCTTCCCCAAAGGGTTGTCAGGCCCAGGAATGGGCTGCCCAGGGCAGGGGTGGAGTGCCCATCCCTGGAGAGGTTTCCAAGCCCTGTAGATGAGGTGCTGAGGGACATGGGTCAGTGGTGGCCTTGGCAGGGCTGGGTTAATGGTCGGACCTGATGATCTTGTAGATCTTTTCCAACCAAAATGAATCTGTGATTCCACCACAGCGTGTGGTGACCCACCTGTGTCAGGGCGGTGACACGGTTGTTCATGTCGGGCAGGATCGGTGGCTCGTCGCCCACCTGGAAGTCGAAGTAGACGGTTTTGTGGGAGAAGGTGGAGAACTCATTGCTGAAGCAGAAGGTGTAGACACCACTGAGCTCGGTGCGGTGTGGGAAGCTGTCATACTGCTTCTTGGTCTCCTTGTAGATGGTCTGGCCATTAGGGTCCTCCACATAGCAGTCCACGTCGTAGTGTCCCCCACTGATCACCTGCACAAGGGGACACAGGTGGCACCTCCC
>NW_009954168.1:61535-62892 GCF_000747805.2 Chaetura pelagica
GGTGGCCGGTGCGGGGCGCGGCCCCGCGGGGTCCCCGGGCCCGGTCGCTGCCTGCGGGCGTCCAGCGGCGCTTCAGAAAGGACAAACGCAAATTACCGGAGTGACGGGGAACGAACGGAGAAGGGGAACCGCGGGGTTTAAAGTTCCGCACTCTGAAATACGCGACCAACGTCACGGATAGAGGGCAAACCCGCCGGGAATTCTGTCTGCCCGAGCTGCAGAACGTACGGGCTTCAGTGCTGTGCGAGCAGGAGCCGCCGTCAGTCCGGGGAACAGCGAGCGGAGCCAAACCTGGGCGGCCTGGGCAGGAGCTCGGCAGAGCGAGTCCTTGGCTGAGGCTTCCCGTGCAGACAAGCAGGGAGCGCTCCCAGCCCGGGAATTCGGAGCCTGGAGGTGCTCAGTGTGGTGGGAAGTGCCTCAGAGCCAGAGCCAAACCCCTTCCTGATCCTGGCCCACTGAAGGCACGGGGTTGCAGCAGGGACGGGTTTAACTCAGCCTCTGGAGTTCCCATGTGCTTGGGAATCTCTGAGGTGGAGAATTGTCTCCCTCTCCAGCACATGGAGGGCACCGATACATTCAGTCCTCTCGGGACGGGTATTTCTGCTCTTCCATGACAGCGTCAACTCCTCTCCCTGTGTTCACAAACACACCAGCCCCACGGCTCCCTGGCACGGGGCTCCTGACGGGTTTCCGAGTCAGAATGAGCTGGACGGAGGAAAAGTGGATTGTAAATAATGAGGAACAAGGGAAGTGCAGGCAGGAGTTGGGCTGTTGGGGATCCACCTCTCCAGGTGGTGACTCCTGGGGAAAGGTCCAGGAGTGAACAAAGGGTATGACAGACTCCAGCTCTCGGCCTGGATGCCTGGACTGTCCCAACAGCTTTGGCAAGTGGGAGCAGAAACCCCCTGATTGGTTCCCCGGGCACAGGTCAGACCCCTGTGGCCCCTAATGCTTCCCCAGAACCAGGACTGCTCAGTGGGGGAACTGTCCCCTTTCTGCAGGGACAGTGCTGGTTTGGTGACCTTCTTGGGAAGCAAATGCTGACACGGCTACTGGGCCACTATTTCCTCGAAATCTGAGAGCTGCTGCATCTGCTCTGTGTGCTCCGAGTGTCTCCGGAGGAGCTTCCTCTTGGCTCGCAAGTCGCCCCGTCTGGGTGAGCTGGGAGCGACGGGGACCAGGGACTTCAGGCCAGCGGCAAGCGGAGAGGAGGCTTTACTGTTGGAGCCAATGTCAGGGATTGGGGGGCTGGGGTTCACGTTGAGGGGGGGCAGATAGCCTGGCCTCATGTGGGAGATGTGGTCCAGCAGCAGGGTCCCAGACCCCCGCCTCTCCAGCAGGCTGGGCGGGCGGGGCC
>NW_009954168.1:63508-65196 GCF_000747805.2 Chaetura pelagica
CCCAGCCGCTCTGGCTCTCGGGCCCGGGGAGGTGGGCTCCCGGGCAGCCCGGCTGGAGGGGCTGTCCCCGGGCTGCGGGATGAAGATGTCACTCTCTTCCTCACCAGGGGAAGGTGCTGAAATGGGGGGTTTCAGCTGGGCACTAGAGGGTGAGGTGCACGCTTCGGGAGCGGGTTTCTCTTTGAACTCCAGTGAGGGGGGGATGTTTAGGTACTGTTTGGTGGTTTTGCTGCCAGAGGCAGATTTGTCCATGGTGATAATGATCACCTCCTTCCCTTGGGCTTTGCAGGCATTCAGGAGGTGCTGCAGCACATCCCTGTCATCAGCATTGATGGCGTGAACCAGAGCTGATGCTCCTGAGTGGTCCTCCAGGCTGGGGTCTGCCCCGTTCTCCAGGAGCAGGGACACCACATCTCCCCCAGCACCACGGATGCAGGCGTGCATGAGGGCCGTTTTCCCAGACTTGTCCTGGATGTTGGGGTCAGCTCTGTTGTCCAGCAAGTACTTCACCATCTTGGCCTTGTTTATGCTCTGCTGGTCGACGTGTTTGGTGATGCAGGCCACCATCAGGGCTGTCTCCCCTTTCTCGTTGCTCTCGTTGATGTAAGCCCCTCCTTCCAGCAGCAGCCGGGTCAGCCGGAGCCGGCCGAGCCAGACTGCCTTCAGGAGGGAGTTCCCTCCCAGCTGCAGCTCTGTCGCCTCATCCATGGTGATGCTCAGGGCTGGGCAGAGGCAGTGCCAGCTGGCAGCTGGGGAAGGGAACATGGAGGAGGTGAGTTTTGCTCCTCAGCCCTGGCTCTCGCCCCCCTTCCTGGGGGTATCATGCTCTCAGCCCTGCTCTGCATCCCACCCCACACCCCACATCAGGAGCCCTCCACAGCCACTCCCTCTTTATGTCTTTACTTTAGAGTGTTGCCTCTTCAATCACCTACTCTTTAGGATGCTTGATATTGTTCTCTCTTGTCCAGGTCTATTGTCTCTCTTGACCTTCCCCTGTTCCTGACACACCAGAGCACCTGGCTGCACCAATTGCCCTTGATTGTCCTGACCAGCCTCACCTGAGACCCCAACCACTTACCCACCCACCCTTCCCCCTGGGGGCTCTATTTAAAAGCTGGCCCAGGTCCTCAGCTCTGGTTTGAGCTCCAAGGTGCCTGACCTCCCTCCACCCCGTCAGACCAGGCTTGTTCCTTGGCTTTCCTGCATTGATCTAGGGTCTGACTTGTCACCTTGGCCTGGTGGTCTGTATTGATGGGACCATCCCTGCCCTGCTGTGGGGGTCTTGTGTGTTTCCCACCCCCCTCTACCCCATGCTGTGGCCACCCTTGGCGTTGCTGGTCTCCCCTTGCAGAGCAGCTCAGCTGCTCCCTGCCGGCGCCTCTTGGTTCTTCTTGCCTCACTCTGTTCCAGCTCTGTTCCCCTGGCAGCCGCGCTGACACGTGCCTGGATGCAGCTGATTTTTCTAAGCACTGGAGGAATCCGACTGATCCTGATGCCCAGGTGGGTTCCACCGCGGCTCCCAGGTCCCCGGAGCTGTGCCGCAGAGCCCCCTGGAGACGGCGGGAGCATCTCCCGTGGCTTCTCGGGCTGTGGCTGCTGGGGGAAACGCCGGTAACTCCCCGGTGCTCAGCCGTGGTGTGAGCTCCCTGGGTGGGGGGTCGGGCTGCGGAAGCTGTTTCCCTCCCGGG
>NW_009954168.1:66227-68617 GCF_000747805.2 Chaetura pelagica
CGGGGGGGGGAGCCGGAGGGGTGGGGGGGGAGTTTGTGTGTGCAGGCGCTGAGTTTGGGAGCGGGGGGTGGGGCGTGTGTGTGCACACGTCGGAGGTGTCTGTGTCCATGCGTGTGTCCATGCGTGTGCACGGTGTGTCCCCGTGCAGATGGCGTGTGCTGTGCCTCCGTGCGTGCTGGGTGCGTGTCGGGGGGCAGGCCAGGGTGCGGTGGGTGCGTGTCCCTTCGTGGGGCTGCTTTTCCGCAGCCTCTAGCCCCGCTGGCTCTTCAGGGGCAGCCCCAGCAGAAACAGCCGAGTAGGTGGAAGGGGAAGAAGGTAATAAATGCACAAACCCCACAGGGTCACACGTGGCTCTGCAGTTCAGCAGCCTGCTGCTGCTCCTTCGGTATTTATGGTTTGCTCTTCCTTAGATTAGGTGAACGTTGGGGGCAATTCCTATTGTGATTACTAAAATAGAATCTGAAACTGCAGTCTTCTTTGGTACAAGGTGATAATAATAATCAGAGTTAGAAAAATGAAGTAGGCCTTATTACATTAGCAAGCACTTAGGAAAACCTTATGGCAGCTTCTTTGCCACCTCCAGCCAGGCAGTGGCTGCTCGTTAGCTGGTGGAATTGGCCAGAGAAACTCTGAAAATGTTTGTCCATTCCTGGAGGTACCTCTGTGGCAGAGCTGGTGCTCCTGCCCCGTGACACTGCTGGTGGCTTCCAACCAGAATCCCAGGCAACCTTCTCCCAGCTCCAGTTATCCCTGTTAGTAGCTCTTCTCTCAATTTGGAGAGTGTTGGCAACAAGTGGAGGGGAGATGATCTGCCCGCCCCCCCCCCGCAAGGGACTTCTCTCTTCTGCCGACCTTGCAGTTCCTGTTATCATCCCAGCACTGGAGCCCAGGCTGGCACATCCCCTCTGCACAAATCATTGCTGTGTTTGCCTTCTGCTCCCTCCTTTGTTGCATAATTCATAACGAGGGATTAATGGAGCCGCCCCCCCACCCCTTCCTATTTGCACACGATCACGGGCTGCGTTTGTTTCAGAGCCATTAGTTATTCATAATGGTTTGCTGAGTAACGTCTGTGCTGCTCCTGGTGATTCAGCTCCTGCTGGACCTGGCACTCTGGGCACTGCCTGCCTGGTGCCACCATGCCAGGCTGCCAGCCTAATGGGCAGGTGCTGCAAATATGAGATGAGGTGTCTGAAATGGGAGATTTTGGTTAAACAGGCAATTGGGACGGAACATTTCCGCTCCTCCCTTGCTTTCCTTGGAGCAGGGGACATGAAGGGGGCTTGGCTGAACTGTAGAGATGCCTAGAAAGTGTCACTGTGTCATCCCAGCTTTAACTCTGCTGTCCCCATGGACTGAGTACCCCTGTGGTAGGACCAGCATCAGTGAGGCTGGCTCCTGGGTCTGTGCTAGCATAGGCCCAAATCTGTGTGTGGTCTGAGATCCCCAAAACATGACCAGGCAGGAGAGTGAGTGAGGCAGAGGCAGGCCTGGTGTCTCTGTTCTGTGTTCACAGGTGCTGATCCCTCCCTGCTTCCTTGTAGGAGAAGCTGTGGTGGGGCCTGGGAGGTCTGTGGCAGAGCCCTGGGCATGGCCGTGCCTGGGCTCTCCAGACCAGCTCAGCTTTGCTGGCTGCTGGAGAGGGCCAGGGAGCAAAGGGCTCTTCAGGATCTGCTGCTGCCTGTTATCCTGGGGAGCTGGGTGCTTCTGGGAAGGGAACAGCCTCTGGGAAGCTCTGGGATATGCAGCAGCCCTCTCCTGCCTGTGCAGAGCCACTGTGTCCACCTACATCCATCCTTGTCTTCCTTACTGGCATCTGTGCCATCCCTGAGGATGCCATGGCAACCCGGGCTGCTGGAGGAGAAGCTGCAGCTCGGGTGCAAGGGCTTGGAGCCCTGGGTGCAATCCTTGGCACTGCAGCACTGGCCTGGGCAGGTCTGGGGGCTGTGAGATGGGGTCCAGACACACCACCAGCCGGGAGGTGCTGCTGCTGTGTGGGGGCCACGGTGCTTTCTCCTGGGAGGTGGCACAGCCGGGACACCGAGGTGAACAGCAGAGATGCTGAGTGCCTGGTTGGGCCGCGGCAGAGACCTCTGCCCTCAGGCGGGGTGTTGGCAGCTCCCGTCTGTCTGTCTGCTGCTTTCTGAAGCTGCCGTCAGGGTCTGCCCCAGCCCAGGGGAGGAGGGAGCTGCTTCCAGATGCTTGCTGGGACAGCACTGGTTCTGTCTGGTTTGCGTGGCGTGCAGCTGTGACCCCGGGCATGGGCTGTAGTGATGCTTCGGGAGGTGGGGGCTGAGGGGCTCAGGGACAGGGTGGTGAGGGGCGATCCCGGCTCCGGCTGCTCAGACGCCCCGGCAGGGGCAGCAGCGGCTGAGCCCGGGGCTTGGAGG
>NW_009954168.1:70460-73758 GCF_000747805.2 Chaetura pelagica
CACAAGCAGCTCAGTGTGCTGGTGACTCGCTGCAGTCTGGTCCCATGCTCTGCTGCTCCAGGAGGGCGCTGCGGGGGTGTGTTACTAACTAGGGCTGATGATGGGTTCCTGCCGCATCCTCAGGTTTTCCCCGAAGCCGCAGGGCTGAAGCCTGCTGCGGGTTGGTATCTGCTTTAATTTTGACCCTGATTCCTCCTGCTGGAAATATTAAGCAGGTGACTGCTCTGGTGCCCTGCAGCATCGCCCCTCGGCAGGGGCAAAGCTCTCCAGGGCTGGGAGGGGGTGTCCAGGGTGACCTGCGCCTTTCTCTTGCTCTGGCACAGCCATAACCAAGCCCTTCTCATGTCTCTGGCACTCCAAGTCTGGACACTGGTATGGCGGGGGTGAATCCTGGGCATGGGCTTGCTCTCTCCAGTTCTGGAACTTGTGGGCACCTTGGGCTGCACAACCTCAACATTTCCCCTCTTGTTTTTTGGGAGCAGCCCAGCTCTAACCCTCTCCTGCCCAGAGGATGAAGAGCAGGGCTCGATGGGAATGCTGCTTGCCTCCTCCCACCAGCCACGTCCACCCCTCTCTGCTGGACTCACTGGTCTTCCCAGGCCAGGGTGTCCCACAGGGATGGGTTATCCCCAGCCACAGAGGGGCTATACCCAAAGCAGCAGCCTCCTGTCCCACCTTACTGGGATGCAGCTTCCACAGAGCATCCGGTGAGCTCGGGTCTCCATGGCAACCAGGGGGTACAAATAGTGCAGCAGCTCTGAGGAGCTGCTGGGGCTGTGAGCTCCTGGGGTGGGTGTCTGGGGGCACCGGGGTCACTAGGTGCAGGGCTCACTGTGCTGCTGGGACCTGTTGCCTGCATCAGGGGCTGCCAGTGCCTGAGGGGAGCAGGGCAGGGGGCTCAGGGTGTGGGGTTTGGGGTGGGGGCTCAGGACACGGGGCTTCCTCATCTTCCCCCAGCAGGATGGTTGGTGCATTCCTTCATTTTCCATCTGCAAACGAAGCAGGAAGCAGCATCTGGACAGAACAAGCAGAATTCAGGAGCAGGGATCCTGGAGCCAACCCCATACAACTGCAGCACTTTGCCCTGCCATGGGGACCCCGGTGCCCTTCTCCTCTGATCCACATCTGGGGTGGGAACAAAGTTTAAACCTCCCTGTAAGCAAGGAGTGTTCGGAGATGGGGGAGATCTGGGTCACTTTCCATCCTCTGCTCAATGTGTGGTGCATTAATTAGACTTTGACTCTAATGAGTTGTGTTAGGCTCTGAAAATAGAACTGCCACTGTTCTGTGTCACCCGGCAGCCAGTGCTGCTCATTGTCTAATTACCAGGTGATATTTTGCACAATTAACTCGATGTGCCTGTCCTCGGATAGCTGTGATTTCCATCCCTGGGATTCAGGGATCTGGGGTGTGGCAGAGGGTGGGATGGGGGCTGGTGGGCTCAGGGAATGCTGTGCCAGGGGTCCTCCCCCTAGCTTGGAGCAGGCATGGAGCTGCCCAGAAAATCCTTCCTTTTCCCTCTCCTTTTGCACATGGGCCACAGGTAAGGTGGGAATATGTTTTGAAAGCAGCTGGAAAAGCATTTGCAAACCTTCTCCTCTCTTTATAAAGCTGCGTGCTGGGGGGACCACCTTTCCTGGGAGGTCCCAGGGACCCCCTCTCCCCTGTCCCTGCCCCCCTCTCCTCACTCCTCTCCTGGCTCCCTCTTGCTCATCCCCACTCTTGGAGGTTGGCATCACAACACCCCCCTCTCTTTGTGCCTTTCCATCCTTTTTTCTTTGGCATCTGGACACTTTCACACCTCCAGGCTGTTGTGGGTTATTTTTTTTCCCCTCTCAGTTGCACTCCAGCAGATCGGCCAAGAAGCTCTTTGGATGGGAAGGCAGGGAAACGTGTTCTGTGCCAGGCTGGAAACCCGCAGAGGCTGGGAGGAGCGAGGCGGGGGAAGCTGAGGACAGCTGCAGCTCTGCTCCAGCTCACCGTGGGTGTCCCGCGTCCCACCAGCTGTCATGGTAATGCCACCTGCTCTGAGCTCCTGGAATCCATGTGGCACCGTGGCTTCCCTGCTCCTGACCGAGGAACTGCTTTTGCCCACAGCTGAACCAGATCATTTTACCTCCCTGTTGCAGTAACCACCAAACACAGAAGGATTTTTGCCCCTGACCAATTTCCTGTTTCGGGGCTGCCCTGCCCTGGGCACCGCACGGAGCTCACGTGTCCCGTCGCTGTGCTCACACCTTCTGCTCCGTGGGGACTGAGGCCATGAGCTGGCATCCGTGTTTCATCCCTGCCTGCTGCTGAATGCCCATTCCAGGCATGTTTCATGCTCCAGGTGGGTTGGGTAAACATTGACCCTGGCACTCTGCACACGCAGTGCTGGGGCCCATCACGGCAAACGGGGTCTCATCTAAAAATCTGCTTGATTTAAGATTGCTTATGTGGAAAGTAATTTTGTTTTGACCTTGTGCCAGTTCTACCTGCTGAAATGTTCGTTTCCATGATTTCTCTTTCCTCAGGCTCATGTCCTGGTCCCTTGGGAGCAGATGGCCCAGTGCTGCTCGCCCCCTTGGGCTGTGTGTGCTGAGCTGCAGCAGCTGAACACGGTGCTGGGTGAGAGTCCTGGTTTTCCTTCAAATCCCATAAAAGAAAGAATTATTGGAGCAGCTGTAATGAAATGTTTGGTGGCCAAGAACACAAGCAGCCACTGCAGGGGGTTCTGGGGCAGGGATGATGTGGCTGCAGTGCCTGGGCTCTGCACTCCACAGACAATGTTGAGCAGGGAGCAGCCAGGATTGTGTGAGAGGCAAGAAAATATGGATCAGGCTCTTGGCTGGGGCTGTGTGGAGAGAGAGAAAACAGAGAGCTGGGAAACAGGGCTGAGGGACCTGTAGGCAGTGCAGGGTGGGACAGGATCTGTGTTCCCCTGCCTGGGATCCCCACAGCTTGATCCCAGGACAAAGGTGCTGAGGCTGGAAAAGAGCTTTGGGGTTGGAGGTGTCCGTGATGTGTCAGCCGCTCCTTGCATGGTGTGTCACCGCTGTGACATGGTGCATGTCACACCTCTGCCACTGCCGTGACTTGCCGCGGCTCCTGGCAGGTGAGGAGAGGTGCTCGGCGGAGGAGGGAGATGAGTTGAGTTTGCATGACACAGCACGGCTGTCGGAAGCGAAGTGATCCGTATTTAACGACGGAGCTGTGCGATAACCTGCAATTACCTCGGCGCCGTGCGCGGGGGCGGCTCCTTCCCCGGCAGAGCGACAGGGCTGGGAGGTGCTGCAGTGCCGGGACCGACCTGCCT
>NW_009954168.1:74259-77106 GCF_000747805.2 Chaetura pelagica
TGCTGCAGAGAGGGGGGGACGGTGACAATGCAGCTGGGGAGCCTGGCGTGCGGGGCCGGGCCGTGGCACACGTGTGTCCCTGCAGCCAGCGCTCTGCCCGGCCTGCTGCTGGCTGCAGGGCTGCAGCACTTTTAGTATCTTTGCTGAGTGAAATTTCCTGATTCGGCTTTCATGTCCTCTGGGACACTTATGAAATATCCGGATTCTGTTTTTTTTCCTGAAGAAGTGGAATTTCCTATTTATGGATTTAATATAAGGGCTACGTGCTCTGGGAGGGAAGCGGCTGCGCGGTGCTGGCTCAGCCCTTGCTCTCCCTGGCTCTGACACCCCCCGGGCTCGGCTCCCCATGGCTGGGGTCGGGCTGGGCTGGGAATTCAGCTGCCTCAGGAGTTTTCCAGCCAGCACTAAGCCTGCTTTTCACGGCTGATCACACGCCTGCCACGGGTGACATCCCAATGCACACCGAAAATCCGCCGGCGGCTCTGTCTGCAGAGGGATCAGCTGAGGTCCTGGCCCGTTGCTGAGCCCCTCCTGCGGTCGGAACCATGAGGATGCCAACACTCCTGGCTCTGGGAAAAACCCCCCAGCACTGCTGGCCAAGGGGTGCCAAGAGCACCCCAGGTTTAGTCCTCTGGATGGGCTTGTGTGGGGTGCTGAGGAGGAGCCTCCTCTCCTGTTGCTTGGTTTTGGGGTGCTCCTTGGTACTGGGGCAGCCCTGCCTGATTGAGAGGCTTGAGGGTCTGTTTGCCTCCCCTGCTGGGCTGGGGGGGATGCCCTGGGGACCCTGCTGGTGCCAGCCTCCTGGGTATGTCTGCCTGCCACTGTCCCCAAACTTGTCCCTCGTGTGGGAGCAGATCCTGCCACCCTCACCCTGGGTGAGGTTTAGAGCCGAGGGCATTGCCTACCACCCCAGCTGTGGGTGAGGGGTGAGAAAGCCTGTCCCAAATGTTGACGCTTGGGATTCTCTGCTCTGAGGATGCTTGAGTCCTGTGGGAAGAGCTGGCTGCCCCAGGGGCAGAAGGCAGCAGCCATTCTGTTGTGCTGCTTGTGATGAGAGGGGACCAGGTCCCCCTTATTGGTGCCTCCAACTTGCTGTCTGGGGCTGGCCCAAGTCTCCAGGCAAGGACTGGGCCCACGCTCTGGGAGCAGGAAGGTCCAAGTAGGAGGATCCTTAAGGCAACCCTGGAATTTGGGGGGTGCATAAATCCCCCCTGGCTGGTCACTGAGGTGCCTTACACAGAGCTGCCTTGTTCCTGCCCCATGCCTGGACATGGAGGGGATTTGGAGCACCCAACCCTCGGGGGCTTTGGGACCCTCCTCAAGTTGAGGAGCATGGAGGGGGGCCAGGGAGAGGGCTGGGGGGCAAAGGAGACAGCCCCCCTACACAGAACCCCCCCGGGGCCGGATTCCTCCTCTCCAGCTGGCCTGGGAGCACTGGCACCCGGCACAGGCTCTGTGTCTTGGCACAGCCCTTCCCGGCCCCTGCTCCTGCACGGTGCTGCAATGGAGAGAGGGAAGATCTGACAGTTTGGGAGAACTGGGAAAGAGAGGCTGGAAACGTGAAGCAAAGCCCGGGGCTATTTGTGAGACGGGGGACAGTCCCCGTGGGGATCCCCGGTGTCCCCGGCCTGGTGGGCTCTGCCGCTCCCCTCCGTGCCGAGCAAATCCCCCCTTACCTCTGGTTTGCTTCCCTAAATCCCGGCTTTGTTCCTCTGCCTCGCAGGGGTCTTGGCTTTCCTGGCAGCGCAGATCTTTGCAGCAGCTGCGCTCGGCGCGGGCTGCGAGCACCGGCCTCTGCGATCCGGTCAGGATTCGGGACACATCACCTGTGTGAACAGCCCCCACGCGCGGGGCTTTGCACTTGCACAGCGCTCGGTCCTTGCTCCTGTCATTACCCCTCGCACCCATTCCGAAGGGTTTCAGGCCAGTGCCGCTGGAACACAAGTTACACGTTAAAACAGCATTTTGGGACCTCTCGTACAAACAGTATAAAAAAAAGAGTCATTTTCCTGCGGGAGACCCGTTGTAGATGCTGAGAGAGGAAAAGCCCGGATCGACGGACCTCGGTGGAAAAAAAGATGTTTCTTTAACCCTTCCGTTTGCTTTGCAGCTGGTTTTACTGAGCGCCAACATCTGCAGCAGAGCAAGCAGGCAGGGCTGGGGGACAGCGGGGCCACCCTGGGGACAGCCGGGTCCAGCGTGCCGGGACGGTCGCTCGTGTCACTCACATACCCTTATCAGTTCTCCGTCCAACAGTTACAGTGCAGAAGCTGGGCTGGAAAAGTGATAAGGAGACGAGAGTGGCCTCAGGAGACGTCTTCCCCCCACCCCTAAAACCCGAGAGCGGCAAACGCAAGCAGCAAGTTAGACGGGTAACACGTGAAATCAAGGTCGGGACATCACCGGCTGCCTCTTCTCCCTGGTCGGCACCGTCTGTGGGATCCGGGCGGGAAGGCGCGGGGGTTTTGTGCGGGCGAGGGCGGGCGGTGCGGCGCTGGGACAGTCCCGGGGGTGCGAGTGTCCCCTGCCCGCGCCGAGCCCCAGCCTGCCTGCCATGCCCCTGCCCGCGCCCCGGGGGCTGCCTCTGCTCTCCCCTCAACCCGGACACTCCCCATTCACTAATTTCATAACCTCAGTCCCCTCCCTGCAGGGTGGGACCGTCCCCCTGGGGCTGAGCCCGGCACCCCGGGGCGGGTGGGGGCCTGCCCAACGCCGGATTAAGCTCCATAAATCGCGGGGTTTCGGCTGGGCTGATTCATCTGACGCTGCAGAAAGGCACCAACAGCCCCGTGCTGCTGCTGGGGGACGCATCAGCACCGGTTTCAGCTCTGTACCCCCAATTCCTGC
>NW_009954168.1:77119-80107 GCF_000747805.2 Chaetura pelagica
GCTGCTATGGAGGCTGTTGGCTGCCAGCCCATCCTGTGCCCCCCCCGCAGCACCGTGTCCCCCCCGCTCTCCTCCCAGGAGCAACTCCTGCCCTTCCATATCCTTGAGGGCTTCATCCTGGTGTGGGGGCTCAGCTGTGGCACCAGGCAGGGAGAGGGAAATGGCACATGGGGGAGTTGAATGGTGCCTTTTGGGGAGCCATGGTGGGAATCACCTCTGCTTGGATGGCACTGGTGATCCCCAGTGCTCGGTGGTGCTGGTGAATTTGGTGAAGTGGACGGCACCGGGCTGGGTTGTGGGGCTCCCCACAGGTCCATTTGGGCTGCAATGAGGCCAAATTCCACCCTGGTCTCAGAGCTGTGCCCTGGAGCAGATGTTCCCTGGGCGTGGGGCTGCAGAGGTTGGTAGAGCCCTCACTGGTGCCGTTGGGCTGGCACAGCCAGGAAATGTCAGGCAGGTGTGAAGGTTCCCAGGGGGGTGGAGGTGGTGATGGCTGCTGGCACCGATGCCCTGTGTCACTGCCCTGTCACCCCTTTGGGTCACTGGCCTCCTGACCTCTCCCTGGTCCCTAACCCTTCACTTTCTCAGGGTCACCCCTTCCCCAAGCCCAGAGCAGGCACTGGGTGCCCTTTCAGGTGGTAATCACCTTTGGTGTTGGTTTTTTTCCCTTCCCAAAACTACAGCTTTTATGTAGTTTCTCAGGTGAAGACCAGTGAGTCCTGGGAACTTCAACCCAGGACCCCAACCTGCAAACCCGTGACCCTGAGTCTGGGGCAGCTCCAGCTTCAATTTATTCTCGTCTCGGTCCAGGTTTAATCACAATTGTAACAACAAGAGATAGCGACAGTGCTGGTGAGCCTGACGGGCTGCCCCTCGGCGGGGTCTGGGCTGAGGGGGCTGTTGGCCCGGCTGTGGGCAGCAGCCTTCCCACGGGAATGGTGTGGGGAGCTCCGGGACGGCTCCTGCTGCAGCGCCGGGGCCGCCTTGAGCCCTCCCGCGGGTCCCGGTACCGGCACGTTCGGGGCAGCGCGGGTCCCGCTGACTCAGGAGCCTGCCCGGTGTCCCGGCCTCCCTCCGCATGGAAAAAGCAGCCGGGGAATGTTTCCTCTGCTTGGAGGTAACACGTGCTGGCCGGGGACAGGTAGACCCTCGGTCCCCTTGATCCCAGCCCGGAGCGTGCAGCACCGTCCCCCCCGGCTCTGAGCTGGGCGGGCTTGGGCTGTTGGATGAGGCCACAGCCGGTGTCTGACTTGGCTGGAAGGGACAGACTGTCCTACGGAAACCACCGGAGGGAGAGGAGACAGAAGTGCCAGAGATAGCAGGGAGGGGGACCCCTTCCTGCACACCCCAACAGCATGTGTCCCTGCCATGGGCTGTGCCCCACTGCAGGCACTGTGTGTCCCCCCTGGAGGAGAGGGGGTGACAGTGATACCGTGTCCCTGCTGCTTTGGATGATGGGAGAGAAGGTGAACATGACAAACCCATGGCAACACCAAAGGGCTGTGAGAACATCCCCGGCCCAGGGCAGAGCAGGGCCTGCAGCTCATCCTCCTGCCTGTGATTTTTCTGGATCTTTCTGTTCTTTTAACTGGAAGAGGGGAGATTTAGATGAGAGATGAAGAGGAAATTCTGGGCTGTGGGGGTGGTGAGAGCCTGGCCCAGGTTGCCCAGGGAAGCTGTGGCTGCCCCATCCCTGGCAGTGTTGAAGGGCAGGTTGGATGGGGCTTGGAGCAGCCTGGGCTGCTGGGAGGTGTCCCTGCCCATGCAGGGGTGGGACTGGGTGGTCTTGAAGGTCCCTTCCAACCCAAACCAGTCTAGGATTCTGTGAGAGCTCTCAGGTTGTTTTCGAAGAACCTGATGTCCCAGGGTGAGCAGGAGGCTCAAGCCTCCCCAGCTGCCCCAGCACCTGCCCCAGTCCTGCTGAGCCTTGCCTGGGTGCCACTGGCACGGTGGGAAAGCTCAGGGGGCTCAGCCAGACACAGCCCGCGGGACTGGCTGTGGCTGGAGCCAAGGCTTTTATCTCTGTGAGCAGCCAGTGGGCAAGCACAAAAAGCGTGAGCAGCCCCGTGTGCCGTGTTGGTTTGACGATTATGTAGCTGAGTAGCTCCCGGGGATGTGAACACTGGGTTCAGAGTAAACAAGGCTTGCTCCCAAAGCAGGGTTCTCGGCAGGAGTGGCTCAGTCACGATGCTGAAGTGGTGGTAGTGGGGCTGGTGCCCCAAAGAGAGGGGCAGAAATGGGGCTGAGGGTGCTGAGCAGCACCAGGGGAGGGAGGTTGCACTGAGGTACCTGCTGTCCTTCAGCCACACCAAACTGAATGTTCCTGGGGTGGGCACAGCTTGGGCAGGACAGCAAGGGGGTTCTAGGTGTGTTTGCTGAGACTTTATGTAAATTGAGACAGTCCAGGGCTGAGCCACGGGTTCCAGCAGACGTCAGTGGACAAGAGAAAGGTGGGGCTGGGGTGTCCCATGAGGTCCCAGCTCTGTGGGGCCAGGGTGTGAGGGATACAGGGATCTGGGTCAGGCCCCCAACCTGCCTGGGTGCAGGATGAGCCCTTCCCTGGTGCTCCCGCCTGAGGGATTGATTTGTTCTTACTGGCCTCCCCCCGCATACCTCTGTTATTAAAGCAGCTCCTGGAGGGAGAGGAAGAGTGAGCATCTCCTGCTGCCCTCTGGAGAGGGAAAGGAAAATCCCCCTGGGGTGGGGAGGAAATTACAAATACCTCCTCATGCCTCGCCCCCCCCCTTCTCCAGCTGCTCTCTCTCCCAAGCAACTGGACCCTCCGGCTTCCTCCTGGGCTGGCTGCAGGCTCAGCTTCCCAAGAACCCAGGTCAGGGCTGTCTCCTGACTGATTTTTACTGGTTCTGTCCTGGCACGGACATCCCATGTTCCCCTGGATCGCAGGCAGCCCCCGGTGCACGTGCCAGCCCCGGGTCCCAGAGCAGCAGCATCACCCGCGCGTGCTGGTGCCGGTGGTCCCCGCACGCC
>NW_009954168.1:80803-84994 GCF_000747805.2 Chaetura pelagica
CCCCCTGCTGGGGGGCCAGCCGCTTTAGCACCAGCCGAGGCCGCCCATACTGCTGAGGGCCTGGCGGGGACCACCAGCACCCCTGTCCCCACCCCCGTTCCTGTCGCATCCCTGTTCCTGTCGCATCCCTGTCCCCGTCCCTGTCCCCATCCCTGTCCCCGCCCCCCGGCGGGCTGTAGGGGGCAGCCTTGACCCGCTCCCGGCCCTGCCTGAGCCCCCAGCCCGAGCCCCCTGCTCCGCCCTGCAGTGCCGGGGTCGGGGGTCTCCCCTGGGCTGTCGCAACAGGACGCCCGGGAGTCCCAGCAGGAAGCGGCTCCTTATGCCTCCCCCGGGCCGCGCGGGCTGGCCTGGCAACCCCTTCTCTGGGAATAAGGGCCCAGGGATGAGCCCCGGCACGGCCGTGCTGCGAGCGCCCCAAGCCGGGCTGGACGGGGCTTTGAGCAGCCTTGTCCCTGCCCTGGGCAGGGGGGTGGAATTAGACGAGCTTTAAAGTCTCTTCCCACCCAAACCAGTCTGGGGTTCTGTGATTTGCCCCAGGTGACACTGCCAGCGCCCGCAGGGCACATGGGTCAGGCTGGGCTGGCAGAAAGGCAAGGAGACCACCCCCAAATCCAGAGACCCTTCCCACCAGCCTGGCCCGGGTGTCCCACAGAGCAGCTCTGGGTGCGGGAGCTGAGCGCCCTCGTCTGCTTCTCCCCCCTCATGTGCGGGGAGTTGCAATAATCATCGTGCAGAGGGGAAAAAAAAAAAGGAAGAAAAGGAAAGAAACCGCAGGGCAGCAGGAAGGAGGGGTTTGCCCAGCTCACCCGCAGCCGGCTCTGCCACGTTGTCCCCAGGCTGCTGGCTCCTCCACGCTTGGTGCCCTTCCTGCAGCTCCCAGGTCTTTATTCCCTCTCTGCTCCAGTTGACACATTCACATTTGATTCACCATTTGGGATCCTCGACACCTTTGCCCCCCCGGGAGGTTGCAGTGCTGGGGGTCTGTCCTGGGGGCTCAGGAAGCCTTCCTGAGGTGCTGGCAGGCAGGCTGCTCAGGAGAGCTGCTTTCATCAGGGCATGGAAACAGCCACAGAATGACCCCATCTCTAATGACACGACTGCAAGTACAATGTGCTTCCAGTTGGCTTTTTTTTCCCCTTTCTTTCTTTTTTTTTCCTTTTTTCCCCTAGAGAGCAAATTATTCATCATTAAGTCTCATTTTCGCATCCACATTGTTCTGCTGTTGGGGGTTACATCCTTTTAATATTTGAGATTAGTAATTGAAAGAGCTGCCTGGAAAGCTGTTTTCAGAGCAGCCTGTGCACCCAGGTGCTTCTGTAAAGCACCCAAAAGCACCTTTATTGCTCTGCTGCTGTGAGAGGGCCTGGTCCTCTGGGTTCTGGGCATCCCCTCCCACCCGGCAGCTGTGGGACAGGAGGGTGGGAGGTTGGTCCTAATTTTGCATTAGTGATTTCTAAGAAGCTTTTTCCCCAAGTGCCAGGTGGTCGATGCCTGAAGCTGCTTAGGCCAATTCCACCTCTCAGCCTCAGCTCCCTCACTCCTGGCCCCCTCAGCAGACAAAAACCCAGCATCACCCTGGACATGAATCCAACCTTTTCCTCTCTGCTGGCACGAGCCCACCTGGGCACCTGCTGGGGAAATGACCCCCCAGGAGCACTTCAACATGAAGAATCAGGAGCAAAGGAGATCCAGAGGGGTTTCCAGCAGGACCCAAGGGAATGCTGATGAAACACTGCCAGGAGTTTTTGAGGGGTCGGGGGTGTTTGAGGTTTGGGCTGGTGGTGCCATGAGCAGGGTGCAGCAGTGGCACAGCCAGTGGAGCAGAACAGAGAGGTGGCACCATGGTCTGTCCCCACCTCGGAAATGTGTGTAGAGTGAAAAATTGGTGCTGAGCTGCACAAAGAGATGCTGGTGGATCCCGAGCCGAGGGCTGCAGCAGGAAGTGCTGGGAGCTGGGAAAACGGGTTTTTTTCCATCACCTCTTACTTGGCTGTTTCAGGAGCACGTGGAGCTGCAGCTCACTGCATCCTCCCCCCGGGGCAGCCCAGGGATGCTGCCTTGCCCCCCCCCGAGGGCAGCTGCAGGGGGGGGTCAGCTCCTGCAAAATCCAGAAACCATGGAATAAGTGGCCCTGAGCTCTGAAGCCCCTGTTGTTCTTCACAGGCAGCACCATCACAGCTCGCAGCCTCCTCCCTGGCGGAGAGCACCAGGACGTCCTCTTTGTCACTCAGCTTTCCAGAAGAATGAAGATTGAATAAAAGATCAAAGTTCAGTGAACAAGAGAGCAGAATATTTCTGGAACGCCCGTGGGCAGCCATTGCTCACAGCCCAGTGCACATGGCAGGCGATGGAGCCGGCTGGGGGCAGCTCTGAGGGAGACGTGGGGCTGCCCCAGGCATCAGAGGGGGACCCAACCTGGCTGGGAACAGACCTGCACCAGGCAGGGTTTGGGGGTCAGGGATTGCCCCTGCCCTCAGGAGTCTTTTAGAAAGCATGATGTGGTGACAGATACAGGTATCACTGTGCTGCACGGGGGCACTTCACAGGTGTGAGGACCTGGCCCCAAAACTCCACATCATGAAAAGCCTACCCCAGCTGAAGTGTCCCTGGGAGGAATCTGGGGCTGGTGGAGACGTGTCCTCAGCTCAGGAGCTGCTCCAGGGTGTTGTGGCAGCATCAGGATCACAGGTATCCCCTCAGGTGCTACCCAAAAGGTGCTTGGACACCATGGAGCTGCTAGAGCAGCTCTGCCAGGATGGGCCTCACCCAGGGGTCTTCAAACAGGGTGGTCCTGAACAATGGACTGCTGATAGATGATGGGCCTACAGGAAAGCTGGGGAGGGACTTTTAACAAGGTCATGGAGTGACAGGACGAGAGGTGAACAGATTCAAGCTCAAAGAGGGGAGATTTAAATTGTATATTGGGAAGAAATTCTTTCCTCTGAGGGTGGTGAGACACTGGAACAGGTTGCCCAGAGAAGGTGTGGCTGCTCCCTCCCTGGAAGTGTTCAAGGGCAGGTTGGACAGCCCCCCTGGGTGGCCTCCACCACAACCTGCTCCCAGTCCTTGGCCCAGGGGCAGCCGGGGGCAGCAGTTGCTGCCCGGGCTCAGCCTATGGACGCGGCTCCTCAGCAGCTACAGAGGGGGACATGCTCCTCCTCTTTCCTCATTCTCGTTTATTTTTGTCCCCCAAGTTGTCACAAATGATTTGAGCTCAACAGTGTTTAAAATCTGAACTCCCAACTGCTATTTAAAGCCTTGACAAGATGCAAGAGTGTATTAAAAGCTTATTTTTAGACCCTTTTCTAGTGCAAGAGTCTCGCTCTGCAGTGGTTCCATCCCCTCTGCTTCCCACTGACTGCCTGAGACCACCAACCTGAAAAGCCCACCAGGAGCCATGGGTGTGGTGTCCCAGGAGAGGCACAGTGGGACCCCCCGTGTCCTGGCTCTGGTGGCTCCGGGCCCAAGGCAGGAAAAGCCCAGAAGGCAGAGGGGACACAGGTACCTGCTTCTTTGGGGGCAGCTGTTGCAGAGCAGAACAGATTTGTTTCACCATCTGCCAGCGTTCAAAGTTCTCATGATTAATAAATACATTAATTAGCATGTTGCAGATGTAAAGAAATCCTGTTAATGAGAGGTTCGTGTTACCCAGTACCCCAGTGCTTTGGGGCTGGGAGCAGCTCTCTGAGCACCGCGCTCGGGCCCTGCACACACCCAGCGGTCGCAGCCTCCCGGGTGTGCCCAGCTCCCCGGCCAGGGCTCCTCGTGGCCTCACGCCTTTTACCCTCCATGCTGGATAAATGCAGCTCTGATCTGGGACGTTTTTTGGCCAGCACTTAATTAGCCATAACTCAGAGGTTTTCGTAAGTCGCACACTGCACATGCTGAAGTGGTAATGAGGTATTTCCATGCTGAATCACCAACTAATGATTTACAACGATGATTTTGTTATTGAATCTGCAACCCGCGGCTCCAGAGAGCAGGGCTCGGGAGCAGCTTGTTTGCTAATACGCGGAGACAGCGGAATGCAAGCAGAAAACATTATGAACTCGTCACCCGAGCGCTGACATATTGATGTGGCACCTGCACCTGCCTGCAGGGTTTTCCAAAAGCGCCGGGGAGCGGCCCCGGCAGGTCGGGGGTTCCCAAGCCCCGGCTGCCTCTTCCAGGCGCCGCCGCCCCGCCCGTTCA
>NW_009954168.1:85214-86661 GCF_000747805.2 Chaetura pelagica
CGGCTGCTCCTCGCACGGCCCGCGGCAGAGCCGTGGCCCCGGTCCCCGGCCCGGGCGGTGCTGGCGGCGCGGCTGGAAGGGGCTGAGCTCCCCCCTCTCCTCCAGCAGCGGGGCGAGATGGGGGTTTTTAAAAAATTCAGCAGGTTCGATTCACAGGCAGCAGCCCGGCAGTTCGTGCTTGTGAAAACATCTCCACGGGGGATGAGAGAAG
Source organism: Chaetura pelagica (assembly GCF_000747805.2). Classification (NCBI taxonomy): domain Eukaryota; kingdom Metazoa; phylum Chordata; class Aves; order Apodiformes; family Apodidae; genus Chaetura; species Chaetura pelagica. Next base: position 85,426 of record NW_009954168.1, read on the forward strand.
TGATGCATTTAGAGGGTTTCTAGCGAGAAATTGCAAAAATCCTTCCCCGGGGGCCGAGGCAAACGGCGCTGTTAGTGCTTGTGTTTATTCATGAGCAAACCCGGCCACGAAGGGGCTGTTCCCTGCGAGGGCTCCGGGACCCAGCACCAGACCACAGTGCCTTTGAATCCCTTTTCCAATATATACCCAGCCAACCTCTCCTGAGCCTTGATCCCTTAGTGTGTTGTCCCTTAATAAACTGATTAATTTGCAAACTAAACATCGGTCTCAGGAACAATTTGTGAGCGCGGTGGGAGGTACTTTAATTTACCCTCTAGGAAACGGACCCACAGCGGCCGTTCCTCTGGCAGAGGTGGGTGCTCGGGCTTTTTAACAAACCTCTCCACATTCGGGGGGGGGGGAAGTGGCGGAAACACCCTGACAGCGGGAGCCCCGGTACCGGCTCGGAACATTTTTGGCGCTGGTGCCCTGCTCCGGCTGCTCCTCCCTCCGGGACAGCAGGTCCCTTCCCGCAGAGCTGGGGAGGGCAAAGAGGGATCCCTGGCGCCAGGCTTGGGGACGGGGGGGCTTCATCCGGCCGGGTGGTTTGGTTGCTGCAGGAATCCTCGTGTGGACAGGGAAGATTGCGAACCGACGGGTATGGGAGTTAGGAATTAAAGACCCGTTTTCAGGGGCAGCTGTTGGTGCAAGGGAGTTGTTTTCGTACATGAACTGTTCTCTCAGGTTGGGGCGACAGAGGAAAGAGGCCCCGGATCCCCGGCTGGATCCTTGGTCTGCAGCTCCACAGCGTGATCTGCAGGTGGATAAATCAGGCTGGGCCGCTGCCTGGGGGTTTGAATCAGTTCCTACAGCACAAACATCCTTTACTTTCCTCCCTATCCTTCCCATAACCTTTTTTTTTTTTTTTCCCCAATAACAATTTTTCCCCCTCCTAATTACAGCGCTGAGCACTGGAAGCTTCAAAGCAGGAGCGATGGCCCCTGACACGCCGTCACTTCCCCACGTGCCTGTGGTGACTGTCACCATCCTGCCTCTGCCCAACAGCTCCTGGTTTATCCTGTGTCAGGGGCTGGGACAGCAGCTCCAGAATCCCTTGGGAAAAGCAGCCGGCAGTTCCAAAGGCAGCGAGATGTGACGTCCCCTGGAGCTGCTGCAGGTGGCTGTGACCTCTGCAGCTCCTGAAGGAACACACCAGCGGTTGGAGGTCACTGCTCCCCGGACAGCCGCCGGCGGGGG
>NW_009954168.1:86737-92152 GCF_000747805.2 Chaetura pelagica
GCACGCTGCGGCGGGCGGGGAGCGTGGCCGGAATGCGGAACGAGATCGGATTTGACAGCCCGTCTTCCCGGGAACATCTCGGTAATCTGCAATCAAATGAGATCAGCCAGCCGGAATCGCCAGATCAGAGCCCATTTCTGATGCTGGATGAGTCCTCTCAGAGTCAGGGAGGGTATTGATCCACCCTGTGCCAGCAGGTCCTTGTGCCACTGCTCGCCAGGACACGGGCCAGGAGCCGATGTTGTTCCCAGAGCGCTGCTCCAAAACTGGGGAGCACTGGGGGGGCAGAGAGGGGGAGCACTGGGGTCAGGCTCTGGGGGCTGGGCTGTGGGGAGGGCTGGGGTCCAGTTAGGGGGTGCCGGACTGGGGTGTGGCTCTGGGGGGCCTGTGTGTGCCTTGGGAAACGTGATGCTTTGGTTAATTTGCTTTATATTCTGCTGTGCCTTTTAAAAGCTTCCCCTGACGCCTAAAGGTACAATTATATTCCTGGCTGAGCCGTGGCTCCCGCAGCACACGGCGCTCCTGGATTTGCTGTGTGTCCTATTTGTTAGTGCTAATTTTGCCGGCAGGGACGATGCCTCCCCCAGCGCTCCGAGGCCCTGGATGAATCTGTCAGTGAGCCAGGGAAAATCCAGAGCTGCGGGTGCCCCTGACACGCGCTGGTGCTGGGCTGCCAGTGCCACAGTGCGTTGGGAACACCGCAAAACACCCTGGAAAACAGCGAGCAGCTGGAGAAAACCTCTCAAGTGCCCCTAAACACGAGGCAGCGAGGGGTTTCCGACCTGTGGTGCGTGTTGCAGAGGGTTTGTGGGAACCGTTTGGCTCTTCCACATCACCGAGGGGTTTGGAGGCAGAAGGACCCCGGGTGTGCGGGTCCCATCCCAGCTGGGATCCACCTTCCATGGATGCCTCGGTGGCATTTCTCGGGGCTGGTGGGCAGCCCAGGGCCGGGGGGTCCCGGTGCCCAAGCAGACCCCACTGCGGCTGCTGGGGGACACGGGCTGTGCTCTGTGGCACTGAGACCCGCTGGCTCTTGGGAGACATGGGTTCCCAGAGCCAGCGTGAGTTGCCACGGCAACCGGGAATGGAAACATCATCAGAATGTGTCAAACGAGGGGAGTTAAAAAAAAACCCAAACAAGCCACAAACCAGTGCGGTGTTGATAAACATCCCAGTTTAACGTTGCTGCCCTTGGCAACACATCCTGGTGTCACCTCCTGCCTGGCTCCTGTGGGGACAGGGGCAGAGCCACCCCTGTCCTGCCCCTGGGGACAAAAGTGACCGTAAAATTGTTGGATTGTCGTGGTGTCGGGGCTGCCGTGGCCGCCCCCCTGGCTCCTGCTGCTTCCCCAGCACAGGGACGCGCCTTTGGGATCTGCAGCTCCAACCAGCCACACCCCCCGCCTGGGCAGCCTGAGCCGCTGCAACCTTTGTCGCTAATTAATTTTTAATAAGCATAGGCAGTGTGCTTGTTGTTCTCGTGGCTTTTTTGGGTTTTTTTTTATTTAAGTAAATTAATTTGTAATCCATTTGCACTATTTTATCTGTCACTTGAGCTTCTGGGATTTGCAATCTTAATGCATCACATCAGTTAATCAAAATTCTCTTCCAGCAACAGTTTTAATTAAACCCACTTTCACTTTTTCTCTGCTAATTCAATGCTGTAGCTGAAGGCTGCTAATTAGATCTTGCCTTTCTGGACGTGTGGTTGGTTTTTTTGTTTTGTTTTACGTTTGCCACTTGTGTTACAGAGCCCTGGGGAGGAGCGGGGCCGGCGCCGGGAGCTTCTTGGAAGCACCGTGGGCCGAGCTGAGCTCCTGCCGCCCCAGCCCCGCCTCTGCTGGGGGGGACCCCGCGGTGCTCCGGGGGTCTCCAGCCCCAGGAGAGATGTCTCCGGGGGTTTTGGGATGTTGGTTAATGCAAACCTGGAAGAAGGGGAAGTTAAACCCCGAATTTGTTATTATTACATGTTGATTTGTATGTGTTCAAAGTGTGTTTTGAAACCGTTAGCTGTGCAGGGGAGAGATATTTAAGGAAAAAGAACCCAAATTTATTCAGGACACGAGTAAAGTGCAAAGCCATGGACCCCTCCCCACCCCTGCGAGGGTCTGGGGGTCCCGCTGCTGGGGCTGAGCACCAGCCTGGGCTCCCAGCGGAGGATCTGGGCCAGTTTTGTGTCCCTCCCCTTGGCATCCGTCTCTCGCAGGGGGCGATGAGGCTTCGCCTGTGGAGGGGCAGGTTTTCCCGGGATGCCCCCTCCCTCATCCTGGGCAGGGAACCGACGAGAAGAGCTCACACAGACGCCGTGTCTGCTGTGGCTGCACCGAGGCAGCCTGGCCATTTAACTTAATTTAATTTGGTTAATTTAGTTTTCCTACTTCTAAGTGCTTGGAACACAAGTAACGTGTTTTTCTGTGTATTTTTCTGTGATGAATGTACCCAGTGGGCTCTGCCGGGGGCGCAGCAGCGGCAGCAAGGTGTGTGTGTGGGGAGAGCCTTGGCCCCCCAGCCAGGGGCTGCCCTCCCTCGGGATGCTGTGGATGTGGGAAGTGGCTGGTGTTCTCCCACCACTCCAGGCTGGGGCCACCCTGTGTCTGAGGTTTTCCCCAGTTTGGGGCCCTTCCTGCAAGGAGCAGCCTGTGGCCAGGGGGCTGTGCCAGCAGCACAGGCAGCCCCGGCAGTGCTGAACTGTGAGGGGGGTCCCAGCTTGGCTGAGGGTGGAGCCCATTGCAGGTCACCAGGGTGGTCCAGCTGGAGCCACCTGGACTCGGCTCATGCTTTCCCTTCCTTCAGCACATCTCCACCTCCCTGCCCTCCTCCCTGGTGCAGGCAGCTGCCAGTTCCCTCCCGCCCACCTGCCCATCCCAGCAGGGCCCTGGGAAATGGTACAGCACTGAATCATGGTGGGCCAACTGCCAGCCCTGTCCTGCAGGGGCTGTGCTGCTCCTCGGGGAGAGGAGTCAGGGCTGGATCCATCCCAGGGGTTGTGTGGGTCCGGGGAGGGGGCGTCTGGACTGGAGGGCATGGGGCTGGGGGTCTCCTGCCCTCCCACTCGTTCTCACCTACATCCCTGCTCACAGCAGGACCCAGCAGGTGGCTGCAAATCCCAGGAGAGGAGCAGCGGTGGGAAAACTGGTCCCTGCCATCATCCAGCCCTCACATGTCCCAGCACCATATCCCCCACTGCAGACAGGGGCTGCCACCATTCCCCAGGTGCTCCTGTCCCACAGCTGGTGGCCCACCCTGCCACAGCCCCTCCTGCCCCCTCTCCTCCCTGAGGAGGCTTCTCTTCCCATGCTGGTGGGAAGATCCTTCCCATGAAACTGGAAAACATGGGCTTCCCATGGTTTTCCAACTGAGCATCCAGCAGAGATCCAGGAGCCATCCTCCATCTCGGAGTCCCACTGCCCTGGTTCAGTTATTCCACGGAACTATCAGGGCTGGAGCAGCTTTGTCAAATGATCTGCTGGAACTGCAAAAACCTCACGGAGAGCTGAGATGGCACGATGCTGGTTACAGACATGGCTCCTGCTCCTCTGCTGAACTCCTGCCTTGTGCCCAGCGCCAGCAGCTCAGCAGCACCTGCTCTGTGCCCCAGCCCTGCTCTGGCAGGGGTGACCGTGGCCACGCAGCCCCACCACTCCCATGGGACCCCCTGCCCGGATCCAGGGCAACCTGTTTGTGCCACAGTCAGGAGAAATGTGTTGTTATATGTATTATTATTGCCCTTGGCAGTGGAACCATGTGTTTGTGCCTCTGGGCTCCCCAATCCCTGATCCCCTCGGCTCTCATGTCCCTGTGTGTTCCAGCAGGGTCCTGGGTCTCTCCCTCTCATTTAGTTGCCCATTTTTTTTAAAATCTGAGATGCATTTTAAGAAGCCAAGGTGCAGCAATGCCAAGGTCATATTTCCCTCTGCCCCAGTCCTGTTCCAGCCCTGTTGTTCCTGCTCACTGTGCACACACAGAGATGGATCCAATGGGTGGCATTTGGCATCCAGAAGATTTTTAACTTAGAAAATGGGAAAAAACCTAAACCGATGGCAAGCTTATTTATTTGTGCTGCTGGTGCTGCCAATTGCTGTATTTCAGTGGCATTTTTTTCTGCCATTTACTGAAATCAGTTGGAACAGGGAGCCAAAATCCAACGCTTGTGACATCTTGGGCAGCTTGGAAGGCTCCTTCGCATGCAGCAAACTCAGCAGGTTTGGCATTTGAAACGCCCTGGTTTCACTGCCAGGCAAAACCTTGTGCCTTTATACTGTATTTTTTCTGCTGTTCCTCAGCACAGGATTTCTGCCTTTTGCTGGTTTCACGTCGTTACAAATAGACCGGCTTGGAAAAAAGGAAAGAAATTATTTTCTGTAATTCTAAAACTGGGCTTGAAAGGGGAGAAATGGGGCTGGTCCGTGTGGGTCCAGGCTTGGGGGAGCCCTGGGGTGCCCCCCCCACCTGCTGCGATGAGGGAGCAACACAAATCACTGCTCTGAGCACCCCAAACCCACAGCATGGGACATTCAGAGCCACGGTTCCCCGTTTGGCTGTTTAGAACAAATTCATGTACTGAATAATCACCTCTGGAATGCCACTGTGTGTGTGCCTGGAAAATCTTCCCCTGGCGTGATGCCGCTGCACATGGGCACTGGTACTCTCTAGAATCTTCCATCGGAGGGAAATGACCTTTATTTTTGTCCCCTTGCCCCTGGAACAGGAGGGATGGAGTGGGGGGATGGAGCCAGGGGAAACACACTCGCCACACAGGCACCCAACAGTGATGGGGGGGGGGGGGGTCCAGCTCCCCATAGGGAGGGAGGAGCACCCAGTAGGGAAAAATCCCTGGTTGGGGGGCTAAGGATGTCCAAGCAGCTCCTTGGGAAGCCAAAGGGCTGAAGCCTGAGGTTAATTAGCCCTAATTAACGATCAACTATCAGGTGTCCTGGTATGGGTGTTTCTGGGTAGTTTTCAGGAATAAAGGGGAACCAGTTGGTGGAGGTGGGATTTTCTGTGTTTGTGGGGCTGTGCAGGGACCCCCTCAGGCCGTGCCCTGGTGATTCCCGGGGAATCTCGCTCTGCAGCTTCAGCTGTATCTGTTAGGTGAAAGGGAAACACAGTGGAGTCCTTCTGGAGGTGTTTTCTGCCCCCCGAGTGTGGTGTCATCAAAGCCGGGTGGTGCTGGTGCTGGGTGAGGCTGATGGAGCAGGACAGGCTGAAACGCGGCACTCGGGGCAGCCGGGGTGAGGATTCCTTTTTTCTTTGTTTTTATGAACAATTTCTCGGGAAGCGACCTTGGCTGCTGAGGTTCCCAGGTTCCCTCAAAGGCCGATGGGGTGACCCGGGTTGCACAACATCCCAGCCGGTCTGAGCGCGTGTCCAGGGCTGGGGAAGCACGAAGCTGCTGGGGAAGCGCCCTGAGCCGGG
>NW_009954168.1:92529-99699 GCF_000747805.2 Chaetura pelagica
AGCCTGGGCCTGGGCAGAGCCTGGGCCTGGGCCGGGGCAGAGCCTGGGCAGGCATCGGCCGCTTTCCCAGGGAGCAACGTGTGGGTTATCAGAGAGCAGCACTGTAACCTGGCTCTCCCGGGAGAGGTTCCATCACTAAAGCAGTTTGCAAAGGTGTGTATTTGGGTGAACTGCTCGGCAATGCTCAGAAGCTGCTTTGGGGCCCAAAGGCGCCGTGCCCGGGCGTTTCTGGGCGCTCGGGGTGTGCCTGGGGCCGGGGGGGGGGAACCGGTGCCCTGTGCTCATGGCGGAGAAGCAGAACCGTGGTTAAAAGAGCTGGGTGAAAGAAACAGGCAGATACTTTGAATAATTAAGTGGAGAAAAATGTCAGCGTTAATTAGACACCTTCTGTGGGAAGGGAGAGGAGAGCTGTGCCCGCCTGGCAGGGGCCGGGCATCCCCGGGAACATGAGCCTGGCTGCGGAAACCCGGGGTGTTTCCTGCCCCTCCTGGGGGCAGGAGGGGACGTGTGTCACCGCCAGCTCCTTGCCTGGCTGCTGATGCCTCGTTAACCTTAAACCGCAGGCGCAGGACGGGGATGATAGGGCTGAGGAACGCAATGGGCGGTGTTTCTCCGCAGTGGCTCGTTAAGCCGTTTGTCTGGTGGGTGAGATGTGGCAGGTGTGGGCAGCAGAGGCTGCGTCCCGGAGCTGGGCACAGAGGCTGGACCCGAGGGCACGGGTGACAAACCGGGCCAGCCGAGCCCTGCAGAGGTCAGGGCAGAGCAGCTCATGGCCCCCGGTCCCGCCACAAAAACTGCTGCGGTGTTTTAAGGAGGTAAAATGCAGGTACCAGACTCCATCCTTCAAGAGTTAGAAGAGAGTATTTGAAGTTGTTTCCCCTGGTAGGGCTGGCAGTGGCTGTGGTGGGGACTAGAGCTGGTGTGGTGATGGTGATGGTGCCTGAGGCCAGGAGGAGCTGCTCCAGGGTCTTCCTGGTGGGAGTGGGACTGAGGCACACAGGGGACATGGAAAACCTGGGGACTGCTTAGAGAAGAGGTCTGAGAGAGCCAAAAGGTGGAGGCTTAGATCTATCACCTTCCCCAGACACGCACGGGCTGAGCTGCTCAGGGAGCAGGGATTGGCCACGAGCTCTGCTGGGGCCAGCCAGAGCCTGGGAATGGGAATTAGCCAAACTGATCCCTGAGTGTTCCCTGCCTAACTCTGGATTCACTGAGCCAACAGAACAAGCCTGTGATTGACTCTGCTGCCAACGATGCTTGAACTGGCCCCAGGTGCTGCAGCCCTGCAGCTCCCACCGGACTTGGATTCCCATCCAGCTCTCTAATCCCCAGTCTGCCTCTGTCCTGCAGAGAAAGCACAAGGATGAATCACATCTGATTAATTTGCCTTATCCAGAAGAATCTCCCTGAATTGGCAAATGTGCTTTGTTTTATTTGTTTCTATAACCCACAGGAAAACATCCTGAGCCCAGCACCTGCAGCAGGGCCAGCCCCCAGCAGTCTGCCTGGAGTGCCCAGTGCTGGCCAAGCCCTGGTGGGACACACATCTGGCTTTAAATGATCTTATAACACATTTACGAGGCAGCCAAGCTCAGTCCCTGCTGCCCCTGGTGTTTTCCTGCTGTGTTTCCCCTGTGGGTGCTGCTCGTGCCTGCCTGGGCCCTGAGGGGATGTGCTCTGTCAGCAGCAGATGCTTCATCTGCTTAAAAATAAATCTGTCACTCTTCTGTGACTGACAAGGGTCTGTTACAGCAAAGCCCATTGTCATGTGGACCAGAGCAGCAGGTGCCAAACTATAGTGCTTTCTCCCTGTTAAGCTCCTGGGAGGGTTTTGGGACCCTTGCAGTGGGTCTGTGGGGATTTGCTGCTCTCTGCACATCTTGGTGCCTTTTATTGACACAGCTGCAGAAAACCCAGGGAGAGTGGGGGCCCTAGGGCCTCACCTTGCTCTGCTGCTGGCAGCCTGCACGTCCTTGGGCGAGTGACTTTGCCTCCTGTGCACTGTCATGATGATGTGGGGGTAAGGAACATGTGTCTCTAAAACACCCTGAGGAAAAGGCAGGATAAAGGAGGGTTCTCCAGGGGAACCAGCTCTTTCCAGAGGCAAAAAAACCCACCCCAATGAAGTTGCTGGGGGACTGTAACAACATGAAGAACTTGACCCCTGCTGGCACAGGGTTAGTGCCCTGGGACTGTGATGTGGGGAAGGTGGGGATGCCAGTGAGTGGGATTTCCTGTGCCCTTGGTGGGGGTAATTCCACCTGCCTGTGTAAGTGGCTCATGTGGAGCTTGGTGGTGGTGGTGGGGGGTTTGCCACAGGTTTAGTGAGTGACACCCATGTCCTGCCCACAGCCACCCCTCTTGTCTGGTGTGTTCATGGCACTCTGCTGCCAGGGCTTGTTTCACCCTCTCAAACCATGTCATGTGGCTTCTGCCTCTCTCTAAGCCATTGCCTGTTGGCAGCACAGGAGCACTCACTCTGTTGCCTTCCAATGAGAGACAGAGAGCAGCCATTTCTCCATGACAAGGAGTGATTAATTGCTTACATGGATTCAGTTATTAAATTCTTAATTAGAGCTGGGCAAAGGTGTTGGGTAGCACCAGCCAGCAGCTCCCAGCTGGGCTGCTCTCAGGAGCCCCTGTGTGCTGGCCTTGCTTCCTTGGGCTAATCCCTCTGGCCCTGGGGATTACACACCAGCACGGTGTGTCCAGCCCCAGGATGGATTGTCCAAGGTGATCCCACCTGCCCTGGGGCCTTCTGCACCAGCACTTGGAGGCTGAGCCTGGGGTGACCTGGCTCAGCAACTGCTGGCCCCAGTGCCACTCCCTGCTACCCGGCTGCCAAAATCTTCCTTCCCTTTGAGGGCTTGAGGGACCCTGGTCTTTGTTTCCAGGGGTCTCCATGAGAGCAGTTCCATGGCTCTGAGCCTGCAGAGCTGCCCTCGTGTTGCTCCAGAGGTTTTACAGCAGCCTTGAGCACCTCCTGTCCGAGCTCAGGCTGCAGACAACAGCTGGGTATGAGCCCAGCTCACAACCAGTCCCCTCTGGCCACAGCTGTGGCTTTGGGCCCAGCCAGCCCTGCTCTCTCTTGGGATACATCCCAAGAAGAATGTTGTTCCTGAAGTGGGGTCTGTCACCTGGTGTGCAATAACCCAACCTGCCCACAGCATCAAGAGATTTGCTTTATTCCATTTCTGTGCAGAAAGGGCTGCAGGTGGTAAATCCCCAGGGCTGACACACCCTCCCTGTGACACAGGGTTTCTGTACACACTGGGACACGCACAGTTACCTTATCTCTAAGTACACGGGTATCGTTTGTCTGCATGATTGGTCAGATCTTCACTCCCACTTAAAATAGCAGCACTTCTCCTTATCATGGCCCATACTCGGGGGGAGGGGGGCTTCTGTGAGTAGGGGTCTTTCCAGACTGAGGGAGTGTGCTCTAGTATGTTAATGTGGTACTTTCACATTAAGTTTAATTAGTCATCATTTTGTATTATCTGCTTTACCTGGTGTTCAGGACTAAAGACACCAGCAGTTGGCATCTTCCACTGAGCTCCTCTTCTCCCCAAGGTAAGCTTGGTGACCCCTCAGCTGCTCCTGCTCCCCTCTCTTTGTCCACACCAGGATGCTCAGGCTCTGCTTTGCACCCCCTCCCTGTGCCCCCAGGGGAGCCCCCAGGCAGGTTGCAGGCAGAGCTTTGCCATGTTCTGTTCTCCCAGCTCTGAGGGCAGAGCTTGGATTCCCAGAGCATCCAGGGAATGTCAAAAATAGACTTTGCCAGATCCACTTTTAGTGCAGCTGAATAAAGGCTTGGTGTGCTCTTGAGAGAGGGGAGGAAGGACACAGCCCTCTGCAGCCTTCTGGGAAGCAGTAAGTTGGGAAAAAGCCCTTTTATCCACATTATATATATAAAATACCCTATTCTGAGGATGTGCAGGAACCTGCTGGGATTGGAAGGATGCTTTTTGCCAGAGATTTGCCCCACACCTGGGGCAGCTCCACCTTTTCTGAGCACTGGTCAGATCCACATGTGCACATAAATACTCTCTTGTGCACACAGTGCTCTGGGGCTGCCCCACTGCCTGCCCAACAGCTGGCAGACCCTGGGCCCCTTGTTCTGCTCCTGCCAGTGTCACATCTAACACCTCATCAAGCCTTTAATTGTTTGTTTACTTGTTTTCCACTCCTAAGATGCAATATTAGTTTAATTAGAGGACAGAAAGCAGCACACTGCTCCTTGGGAGGCCCAGCTTCAGGGGAGGGTTTGCAGCTGGGTTTGTTCCTGATGATCCCACATCACCCTGGGGAATATGCTTGGGACTGGGACCCCGGGGGGGTGCTGGGTCACCAGGCAAGGGCTGTGCAAGTCAGCAACTGAGAATCACAGCTCCCTATTTCTTGGCAGCTCAGGGAAAGGGAGCATGGATTTAGCTGGCTCAGCCAAGGCTGGGACTTTGAAGCTTAGTGTGAATTCAGAGCCCAAGCCCATGGACCTGTGACTGCAGCTTGTGCTGATCCCTTTTGGAAAGCTCCACCTGGGCAGAGTCCAGGACATCCTGCAGAGCTGGGACCACATTGCACATGTGCTCCACAGGGCAGAGGAGCCCTCATCAAATCGTTTTGGCTGGAAAAGACCTTGAAGATCACCAAGTCCAACTGTTTCCCCAGCCCTGCCAAGGCCACCACTGCCCCATGTCCCTCAGCACCACATCTACAGGGCTTGGAAACCCCTCCAGGGATGGGGACTCCACCACTGCCTTGTTCTGTTTGTTACCCTTGGCAGGGCATGAATCCAGTGCCCGCGCCCTGCAGCCCGGCTGCCCGGAACGGTGCCGTGTCCTGGGAAAACGCTGCAATGACAACGGGGTTGATGCCTCAGCCTCTCTGAGCCTGACCGGACACAAACATCTGGTTTTCTCCCCACTCCAAGCCAAGGAAGAGTTTGTTACCAGACCTGGCCGTTCTGTCGTGGTGCTGCTGGGCTGGGACTGCCCTGGCTGCTGCTCCCAAGCCGTGTTCCCAGCCTCTGGGCTGGGGCAGTGGCTGCTCCTGCTGCCTGTAGGTTGCCCGGGGTGCCCACAGGAATGCTCCCATGTTTATTAACCACTGCGATGAAGAGAGAGGAAACAACGGCAATAAAAGCACTTGGAAGCCCTGGAAAATCTGAGCTCTGGCTAAGCCCCTGCAGCTGGCAGCAGTGGGTCAGGCACTCTGGGAGCAGAGATGAAGATGTCACCTCAGCTTTGCCAGAGCAGCTGGGTCACACTGCAAATGCCTTGGAAAGGATCAAAGAGAATGTCACCTGCAAACCACAAACCTCCCTTTGGTTCAGAACCAATGTTTCCACATCTGCTCCAGCCCTGCAAGCTGGCAGCTGCTTTTCCCAGTACCCTCTGTGTCACCTAAAGGGAGTCTGGGTGAAGCCAACACCTATCTGGGGACCAGAATGTTGCTGCAGCATCTGGTACTGACTCCACATGCATCCCTAGGCACACTGTGTCTCTTGGCTCCCTGTATCTCTGGGCACAGTTCCCTGGCTGACTAGGGGTGCTCAGCAGCTCCCAAGGGCAAAAAATGGCTTTTTCACTTCTGCCCAGTTCAGGAATTACTGGCAGTGTATGATTGCTTGGTCCCAGAGTTTGCAGGCTTCCATGAAGGATCTTTCCTGGTACAACTGCACTGTGCCCCAAGCAGCAGGTCCTGCCCCACATGCTGCCCAGAGCTCCCTCCTGGTGAGGAGGAGCTGGGAAAGGCTCAGTTATCCCTGCCCAGCCACTTGGCTCTGGCTAATCTGCAAGGATACAGAGGGCAGAGAGTGTCCCAGCTTCTTCTCTGGGGTTTACTCCAGGTCAGCACTTGGCTGGCAGCACAAGCTGGTATGGGGAGCACCTTCTGCTCCATGTTTTGATCCATCTGTTCCCCCAGAGCAAAGGCTGTGGTGGTGAAATGGGGATGGAGGACCTTGCTGATCCAGCTGGAAAAATGGAAAAGAGGAGAGCCCTGGCTGACAAGAGCTAGTCATGCCCGTGGGAAATGTCCTGGAGTTCAATATCTGCTTCCAGTTTGGGTGACAGTTCCTGCCTGCCAGTGGGCATGGGGTGCCCAGGGCAGCGTGTGGCTGTGCTCCCAGCTGGGGCTGCTCTGCACCTCCTGGCCCCAATCCAGCCCTTGGCAGGTGCTGGGGCTGCATCCCTTGGGAGCACATCCCTGTCCCAGTGTGCATCCTGGCCAAGGAGCTCCATCCTAGAAATGCCAGCATCCTTCCCAATTCCAGCCTGTTCCCTTCTGTTGCCATGGCAACCTGTGACCTCACTGAATTCCTTGGAGATCTACCAGCATTTTTGGAGGAAACAAAGCTAATTATCAGGGTTTTCCCAATGCCCTCCCTGTCTGCAAGGGCCGGGTCAGACTTGGTGCTGGGGCTAACGTGGGCAGACAGTTGCCCTTGGGCACAGACCACCTGGCAGCCACCCCAGGGCTCACTCATGCCCATCACCGTGGTGTTGGACCAACACAGCACCCATGGCTGGGGAAGCCCCTGGGATGTAGGTAGCACCAGAGCTCTCCCTGCCCTGCATAGGTGGGATCCAGCAGCTGCCAGGGCCCCGTTTTCCCCTGGCACAGCATGGAGAGACGGACAGAGCACCCAGTGAGACCACCCGGCCTGGGGACAGCAGTGCTGGGGACTGGGTCACCCCAACCTGTGGGGTGGGGAGGTGCAGGCTGTGCGTGGGGCCCACCAAGGGGGAGGCCACGAGTGGGGATGTCCCACAGGCAGCAACACGTGCAGGGCTGGACGTGGGGTGGACTTCACCAGAACAGTGGGGGAGCTGGTACCCAGTGTTGGAGTGGGTGCCCAGGGTGGGTACCCAGCTGAGCACACCCCCAAGTTGAGCCAGCACAGGTTGAGGGTCCTTCCCGGCCTGAGGGCCCCACTTCACCCAGGCTCCCATTGGTCTGGGGGTTCCTCTCGGGCCGGGGCTCTCACTGTGCCCAGCACCCGTGCTGGCCCGGGGGTCCCATCCTGCCCAGTGCTCCCTCTTGGCTCAGGGCTCCTGCTGTGCCCGGGGATCCGGCTGTGCCGGGGGGTCCGGAGCGGTGGCGGTGCGGGGCGGGCACCCACGGGTACCCCGCGGGACGGTGAGGGGCGGGGGACGCGGCGCGGCC
>NW_009954168.1:101097-107631 GCF_000747805.2 Chaetura pelagica
GGTGGGAGCAGCAGGACCGGGGACGCTCCCGGTGCCACCCGCAGGGCTGCTCCTCGCCGGGTGCTCATTTCTGCGGGGAAACTGCTCTGAACCAGCAACGCGAGGACCTGGGGTCCCTGCGGTGGAGCCTGGGGACCCCTGCGGGGACGGCAGCCCCAGACGGGCCCGGGGGTGGGTTTCTCTCCCCAGGTGGGCAGGGTGGCACTGAACAGCACGGCATGTGACAGTGGCATCTTCGAGCTTGTTTGTCTGGTGGTGTTTGCTGGAGCTCGGTGTGCGTCTGGGCGGGCAGCATCACCTTCAGTCTCCCGAACGCATTGAGGACCCCACCGTGGTTGACCCCTCCCTTGGCCCCCACGCGTGGGGTGTGGCCACACACCCTGGGAGGTGCCAGTGTTGCCGGGGGCACGGGGAAGCCCCTTGCAGGGGGGAGCGGGGCTGGTTTTCCCAGCGCTGGCAGCCCAGGCTGGATGCTGGCAGGAGGCACCAGCGTTTTGGGTCCAGCTCTGCAGGTCTTGCATAATTTCTGCCCGAGCAGGTTCCCGGGGGGCGGTGGCGAGCACTGCGGACTGTGGGACAGGCCCTGGGGGATGACTGGAAGGACATAAGCCCCTTAATTGCCTCTGGCTAATCGTGACACGCTTGGGGCTCCAGAAAACCCTGCCACAAGAGCCGGGCAGTGCAGACCACCGCTCAGGGCATGTCTCCAGGCTCTCGGCAGGGATCACAGGAATGTGGCTCTGGTCAGATCAAAACAGCCTTTTTTTTTGCCTTTTTTTTCCCCCCCCAAGAGCCCTGTCCCCTTGCAGTCCTACCCCTGCCCTGGAACAGCCCCCGTGTGCCAGCAGGGAGGGGCCTGTGTCTGCACAGGGGTCACACTGCTGTCCTGTGCCAGCACCCTCAGAGTTGATGTTGCTCATTCCTGGCTTGGCTTAAATCCATCTTGCCAGCTGGGCCCTAACTCCAGGTGCAGGGAGGATTTTCCACCATGGGGAGGGTGTCAGAGCCCCTCTCCAGTGCAAAACGCCCGGGGAAGGTTTATCTGCCGTGCCAGCGAGGGGCTGCTCGCTCGGCGCGGGGAGATCCTGCCACGCCAAATGGTTACCAGGCCACGGATCCGCACCCACTCACCCCGGCTTTGGCGTCTGGCTCGTCATTTTCTATCATTCATTAGGACAAATTTAAATGAAAGTGCTCGAGCACTTGAATGCCCTCTGCTTTGCAAACTAATTAACGGCCTACGGGATGAGATAAGCAGCAGAATATTGATGGTGCAGCTCTGCAGCACGGGCTGTGCCGAGGCCGGCGGCGGGCAGAGCCGGCAGGGCTGCGAGTCCTGCCAACCGGGGAGATCTCACCTGGTGCTGAGCTGTGCTCAGCATCGCTGGCTCTTCCTTCAGAAGGAAGGTGCTGAGGAAATGTCCAGCATTGCCCACGATCACCACTAAATTGTTTTCTGAGGGTATTTATCCAAGCAGTTGAGCTGGAGCTGTGAGGACATGATTTCCCTGCAGCAGAGGAGGTTCAGGTCTGGATTCCTTCTTCCCTGGGGCAAAGCCTGAAAGGGTTCACATTCTCCACAAGGAGGAATTTTAAAAGGTGGGTCTTCCAAACCCCCTTTCTTTTTCTAAAGTTAGCATATTTTGCTTTGGGGGGGGGTGCTTTTTTGCTGGGAATGCAGCGTGGTTGTAGCGTGTACACGAGAGAAGAAATGAGCAAAGGTATTTGAAAAACTGAAATACCAAAGAGGGGTTTTTGATGCCTCTGGAAACTTTCTTTTCTGTTTTTGTTGCATTTTTCCACAAATGAAATTTTCTTCAAGCTGGTTTGATCTAGAAGGTATTTTTTTGCCGGGTGGCTTCAGGCTGTGTCCCAGAGGAGGGGAAGGTCTGTGGGTGCTGGGGTGTTTGGGCAGTGGTGCTGGCAGTGCAGTGGGTGGGCAAGTGCCCGGCAGGGCTGGGGGTGAACCCTCCCTTTTATTCCACTGCCCCCCAGGACCTGCTGTCCCAGCCCCCCAAGGGTGAGGATGCTGGGATGTGCTTCAGGATGTGCTCACGTGGTCACGTCTCCCTTCCCTTGGTGGAAAGGGCCATGGGAGGCTACCTGGGGCCAGGTCCCTGCTGTGCTGCAGAGAGAGTGGGCAGGACACAGTTCTCCAGGTGGGAATGGCCATGATGGGGCACATCTGGTGGCAGATCCCAGCAGAGGCATCCACCATGCATGGGGGTCTGGAGCTGATCCATCCCCACCGTGTGCTCAGGAGCAGGAAGGCCCCGGCACAGGGTGAGATCATCCCATCACAGAGCTGGGCAGCGGGAATCCCGGCTGGATCGGCTCTGTGGATCCGGCCTTGAGCTGGATTTGCAGAGCAGAGCCCTGGGGCCAGGAGTTATTCTTGGCCAGCAGCCCTCTGGGGCTCCGAGGAGAGCCAGGGTGATGCAGAGGCAAGAGGCAGCGCCGCGCCGAGCCCTTGACTTGAAGCTCGGGAGCTCTCTCGAGCTGGGAGTCTTTTTCCCCACAAAGCTCTTGTGAAGGCACAGCCCAGAGCTGGAGCTTTGTTTCCCTGTCTCTGAAGCATTTGCCAGGGATGGGTGTCACATTTATTGTCCATGATATCAGGGGAGACTCCGGGTCGCATTTTGTCCCACAGTGCAAAGCTGAGGCCGGGGTTCCATGGGTGGGCACACATGGCTGTGGTTTCCCAGTGGGGTGGGAGAAGGCTCGTGGAAGTGGTTTCCACTGGCATGTCAGGATGTGATTCTGGGCACGCTGCTGCCCGCTTGCCATCCTTCTGGTGATTCCCAGGGTGCTTGTTCAAAGGACAGGACGATGCGGGGTGACCCGTGTGGGGTGGCAATGGAGCACAGGACACCCTGCCCTGCCTGCCCTGGCCTTGCCACGGGCTGGAAGAGTATTCCCCAAACTTGTCATATAAATCCAGATAAGGCAGTGCTGGGACAGGGCGGCCTTCAGAGGTGTTGTGTGAACCGAGGAGCTGAAGTTGTGGCATGGGCTGTTCCCCACCAGCACAGGAGACACGAGCTGGCAGGGTTGCTAGGTAGGTTGCAGCTGGGAGCTGTGGCCAAGGTTGTGCTCATCACTGTCACCAAGGGCTGGCTCTGCTGGTGATACCAACTGGGCAAACTAGTGGTTGATACACTTGTGAACCAAGTGAGGTGTGTATGATGAAGACACTGTCCACACTGGTGGTCCAGGCTGCTGGGTTTTAATGGCTATGATGAGTTTTCCAAAAGGCTGAGATCCCGCATAACTGATCCCTGCCCCTGGAATGTCACCATGGAAGCAAAGTGTGTGTCCCGAGGCTGGGGACAAGGTCTGGGTACTTTAGGACATGGCGTGCTCAGCCATCAATACCTGCCTGTCCCAAGCCCATGTCAATCACCTTCCAGGGGTTTTCCAGATCTGGAGTTAACTTTAGCATCCATGTCTCAGGTACTTGAGCTTCAGCATCCAAACTCTGCAGCCAGGTTCCCTGGGGCAGGGGAAATCCTGCTGGAGGTGCTGGCAGCTGTTGGATGGTCAAGAAAAAAGTGGGTTTGTATATTTGAACTCTGAGCTAAAGAAGGAAAACAAGTGTTGGAATATTGTGGTTTCCAAAGGCTGGGAGTCAGTAGAGGCTGGTTTCTGATAAAGCAAAAAGGTCAGAAGCAATTTCACCTGTAAAGCAAACAAAAAAAATGTGAAAAAGAAAAATCTATTAAAGAGTTCAAAAGAATATTTTTCAATACAGTTTAACTATAGGAACCACTTTGATTAAGAAATGTCTTGGCTCAAGCTCTTCAGCATCTTCTCATCACCTGGGCTTGCTCACTTGGGTCTTTGCCATCACAACCAGCCTGTTGGGTTTTTATAAACTTTAAATTTAAACTTTAGACCCTGTACTTTTAGCCAGGCTTTCCACAACACCCAGCTCATCCAGCAGCACAGAAATCCCCAGGTCTTTCTGGGACATCTGATTATTTATTTACTTTTCCCACATACATCACAATTTGTGAACCAAAACCTGAACGACTCCTCGATTTGCAAATGAAACTACTGATTTCTTGCATTTTAAGTGTGATGCCACGGTGCAGGCATCCCATGTGACCACACAGGCATTGCCTGGACCACGCAGGCTCTGCCTACGACCTGGGGATGCCTGCAAGGCCACCCAGCTCCTCCATTCCAGTCCCAGGTCCCGTCTTCCCTGAGCGCCCGCGCTATGTAGGTCAGGGAAGTGAAAAGCTGCCACAGTTGCTGGCTGTGGATGTTTCAACTCATCCAGCCAGAGCAGGAAAATTCCCCTCCCTTGCCCTTTATGTCAGCTGCAATAACCATCAGCCTTGTGAACATGTAACTATGGGCCATGGGGGGGGTGGAGGGCAAGTGGGTCCTTGGTGAGCAGCAGCTGAAAAGCTCCCATGGTGGCTCAATGAAACTGCTTTGTGCAGGGGAAGGTGGTGGGCACCACTTCCATGTGGGCAGTGTTGCTGCGGGTGGTTTCCATCTTGGTCCCCTGCTCTCATGTGGCCCCTCTGGCTGAGCTGGGCACTGTCTGTCACTGGAGTGGGTCTGCCACGGTGGTCACAGCATCCAGAGCGTCCGGGCAAGTTGTTAGGGCTGGAAAATGTGCCTCTGTGACGGAGAGTTTAAAAGGTCATCAAACCAGCAAAATGAACCAAAACAGGTGTGAGAAGATGCAAACTCAGTGGTTCATGCTGTGTCTGGGGCAGGGGCAGCCCCGGGGGGCTTGGTGGGGGTGATGTTGGAGGCAGAGGCTCATCCTGCTCCTCTCGGTGCGGTGCTGGGGAGCGGCTGCTCCCGCCTGAGGGTCTGTCCTGCTGCTGCAACTCCAGCCCCAGCAATGGAGGTGCTCCTGGGCTGTTGCTGTGCTATCAGAGAAGGATTAGAGAAGGTGGAGATAAAAGGTGTTGCGAGTTTTGTTATTCAAATATAAAATAACTCCCACCTTTTGAGCACACTGCACCCTCTGAGTATCGTGTGGACAGGCTGGGGGGAGCTTCTGGCTTCACATTGTCTGGACCTGCTGCTGGCAGAGACAAAACTTCGAAACCTTGAGGAGGTCCTGGGTTTCAGTTAGAGGAGCCAGAAGCCATCTGACAAGATGCTTTTGAGGTGCCATGATGGCCTGATGCCGTGGGAGGCAGGGTGTCCCCAGCCCTGCCTGGGCTCTGCTACCCCTTGTTTTAAAATCTGACCATCCTCAAAGCTCTGCCAAGTGCTGCTTTTCCAGAGAGCCCTGGGCAGGGTCTGGGAGCCCTGACCCAGCGTGGTGCCAGGTCCTGCTTTCCCACATCCCGCAGCCCAGACAACAGGGCTGGGACACTGGGTGCCTGGCAGTGCCCTGGCACAGCTGGTGATGTTCCTGAGCTGCTGGTTAAGGAGGAGGATTCCCAGCCCTGCTGATCTGCCGAGCGTGTTTCCATGCTGCTTGCACAGGAAGGGATGGAAAGAGCTGGGCAGAAAGCAGAGGCGTGACTGCTGCACTGTTCCAGAGACCAGAAATTCCTGGTGCATTTTCTATCAGAGATGTTTCATTGCCAATAGAAGCCTTTGGGGGTGGGAGGGAGAGGAAAGGGGGGTGAGAAGTGAAGGGCTGTGGAGCTGCTGCAGCTCCAGACATGTCCCACAGACAGAGGCAATCTGCTGGCCTGGAGTTCACACCAGCCTGGCCACAACAGAATGGGGATGGGGTGGGAAGTGAATGATGGCATAGTTTGCCATGGAGCAAACTCATCTGCAGGATCAGCAGTTAAAAGATACTGCACTTAAAGGGTCCTGGGCAGAAGGAAAGGAGATGCATGTTCACAAGGTGACAGGAACAACCTGTTTTCCCCAAAGGTGAAGAAGCTCTGTCTGCTGGAGGGTGCCAGGGCAGTGCAGGGTCCCCGGGTTCCCCCTTCCACTCTGCAGGACCCCAAGGGCTGAGCAAGCTCCCAGGGTGTTTCTCAGGGTGTCACTCAGTGAGATGTGAGACCTTGGGGGGCGCTGGGGGGAAGCTGGGTGTCTGTCTGTCTGTCCTGCACTGGCATCACCTGGGAGCAGCTGCACCTCAGCTCCCCTGGAAGCCTCTGGCATCTGTCTGGAGGTCCCTCTTCTTGGCACTCAGATTAGGAAAGGATGGGAGTAAAGATGTGCAGGGAGGGCAGGGGAGAGCTGGGAGGAACTGGGGTGGGAGGGTAGCCCTGTTCTGGGGGAGCTGGGGAGAGCTGTACCCATCTGTGTTCCTATGGCACGGCAGGCTCTGCGTTCTGCTGCTGCTCCTGCCATCCCGGGGAGCAGAGCTGCACCCTGGGGAGCGAGTGGCTGCTGCAGGGTAGGTTTGTTTTGGTTTTTTTACCAAGATACCCATTAATTCAGATCCCTTGTTAAACCTAACAGAGGCACGGATAATGTCAGGATGAGCTTTTCCCAGTGGGTTTCGTTTTTAGCCCCGTTATTCCGGGCAGCATCCGGCACTGCAGCGTGGTACCTGTTTCCTAGGAGACTGAAGTGAAGCAGAGGAGCAGCACC
>NW_009954168.1:107828-124774 GCF_000747805.2 Chaetura pelagica
GCCCCGCCTCAGGCTCGGACCTGCAGCCCCCCAGCCCGCGGCGGTTTCAGGTTGCTGTGACTGCCCGTGTTTGTCCGGCAGGATTTCCCCGCTGAGCGTTTCTCAGCCCCGTCCTCACTGACAAAGAGCGGCTTTTCCCCGGGTGCTGCGGGCAGCGCGTCTTGGCTGTGCTCCTGGCGTTTCAAAAGGCATTTTCCTAACATGAAGTGACCCGTGGTTGATCCTAAAGCACTTTCCTCGTGGCCTGGCGCGAGCGAGCCGTCACCTCCCCCTCCCTTTGCTCCCTCAGCATTACTTCACCGTTAATTTCAACCATGAGAACCAGAAGACTCTGGAGCTGAGGACTGAGGATGCCAAGGACTGTGACGAGTGGGTGGCAGCAATAGCACGTGCCAGGTACCATCACCCTCTGCCAGCGCGGAGCAGGGGACGGGGGTGTTGGAGCTGAAGCCGGTCCCGAGGGTGGCTGCAGGCAGGGAGTTGTCGGGTTTGGACCCCAGCCCCGGGCTGGGACCCCTGGTGCAGACCAGGAGGCTGCATCCCAGCCTGGTGCCCAAGGAACGCCCGATTCACCGTCGGGTTCAAAGACAGCTGGGAAAGGTTTCACCTGGAAGAGCAGCAATGGGTCGAGGGAGGATTTTCCAGGCTGGTGTCTCTGTGCCGTGGGAATGGTGGCACAGAACCCCTCGCTGCCCAGGGGAGAGGTCAGGAGCCCGCATGGCACAGCTGCAGCTGGTGAGGGGGGGTGCCAGGCTGGCAGCGAGGGGGGCAGAGCAGTGAGATGTCATCTGCTGCAGCACCTCAACCAGAGCAGATGTTCCCAATAGCTTGTTCCACAAACGTCCTCCTCTCTTCGGGATGTGGCAGGGAAGAGAGGTTTGGCCATGGGGTTTATTTAACTCTCCTGTCATTTCCTGAAAGTTTAGGTTGTCTTTTCTGTTTGCACCCTCATGGTGAACCCACCTCATCTCCAGATGGGTCAGTTCTGAGTAGCAGGATCCCAAATAGCCGGAGCTGGCTCCTGGGTCCTTCGCCCCGTGGTACCCTGAGCCAGAGGGACACGGGCAGTGTGGGAAGGAGAATCACCCCCCACCCCCCCAGCAAACCCCACCTGATTTTGTGTGCACATCCCAGGGGGGCTGCGGTGGGGGTCCGGGGCAGGGGGGAGCTCCCAGCCACCTCTGCCCGCAGCTACAGGACCCTGGCGACGGAGCACGAGGCGCTGATGCAGAAGTACCTCCATCTCCTGCAGATCGTGGAAACGGAGAAGACGGTTGCCAAGCAACTCCGCCAGCAGATCGAGGACGGGGAGATCGAGATCGAGCGCCTGAAGGCCGAGGTGAAGAGCCCAGCGTCGCCCCACGGCCGCGCTGCCGCTCCCCCGGGCCACCCGTGTGCTGCGGGGGGCAGCGGGGCCAGGCTGGCAGGGCCCGGGGGGTCACAGCAGGATTTACCCCTGTTTAGTGACGCGGGGCTGCCCTCGGCGTTGGAGGGGTTTCCCGCAGGAGCCGCGCGGATCCGCTGCCCCCGCCTGGGCCGTGTGCGGCGCTCAGCGGGGTCCCCGGCCCCGGGGTGTTGCTGCCGCTGGGGCAGGGGCTGGGGGTCCTGTCCCTTGGGGTCAGGGGAAGGTGTTGGGGTAGAGATCGGGACTTCCCACCTCACCATTTCTCACAGAGCCCTCTGTGTGCCGCGGGGTGCTGGTGACATCTGCCAGGCACAGGGTTTTACACCGGGCTTCACTTGGCGTCGGTTCATCCCTTTGGTTTCTGTTTGTTGTTGTGGTTTTTTTTAAACTGTTCCACGTGCTTTGAAGCAGAGATCAAATAATCAGCTTCTACTTTAATGTGTAAATTTTGCTCATCCAATAAAAACCCAACCCCACCCCACGGCACGGGCAGACCCAGCCCGTGGGTCCCAGCGAGCCCTGGAGCCGCGCAGGGAACTGCGGTGCCTCAGGCACTTGAGAGCAGTGGGATGGGGGGATGTCTGGGGACTTGAGGCTTCATAGGAAGGCACAGGGAGAAGGGAGAAGGTTTCTAAAGTATCTTTTAAAAATCTTAATTTAAGCTGGCGTGGTGCCCCTGAGCCCAGGGCCGTTTTCTCCAGCCTGTTGCTGCTCCCGCTGAGCGCCCGGGCAGTGCTGGTGTGTTGGTCACAGGGAAGAGATCTCAGCTCCTTTCTCACCAAAACTTTTTGGAAATAACTTTTTTGAGAAGTGTTTTCTTGTTCTTACTATTTTCTGTACAATCACAATTGAAACAATGTTTTTCCTAGTTTTCATTTTCTGTTTTCCTGCCCTTTCCTGCGGTGGGGACCCGGGCGGGGGCTGAGCCACGGATGAGGAGGAAGGGCAGAGAGGAGCAGTGAAAGTTCTCGTGCTGGAAGCCAACGAGGTTCTGTCCCACCTGTGCTGGGGAGCCGTGACTGGGCAGGAGTTTGTCCTTCTCGGCAAGTTTTAGGGTGCAAATGACTCGAGGTTTTCCTGCCATTTTGCCCTCACTTGTTTTTAAATGACTTGCCCGTGACGGGTTTCCTAGAAAGCTGGGGTGAGGATTGCACCAGGTCCCTGGCTGGGTGTCCAGGTCCCTGCCTCGGGGGCGTTTGATGGGTGCTGGGGATGCTGGGGATCACCTGCTCCATCTCCTGTCGGTGCAGAGTCAGTGCAGTATGTCGCTGGGTCTGTAGTTCCACTTGCCATTCCCTGGCACTGCAGGGATTGTCCTTGGCTCCTGGGATGTGCCGGGGCAGCTGCTCACCCCCCTGTGCCCACAGATTGCCTCCCTGCTGAAGGACCACGAGCGCATCCAGGCCGGCCAGACCAGCGCGCCCAGCGACGATGACAGTGACATCAAGAAAATCAAGAAGGTGGGTGGTGGGGACACAGGAACAGGCTGGGTGGTGGGGACACAGGAACAGGCTGCCCAGAGATTCTGCCCCAGCAGCCTGGCCCACGGGAGGTGCCTCCCTGCCCCGCAGCAGCTGGGTGGGGGCAGATCTCAGGTGTTCATCGCAATGCTAAGAGGTCCCAGCCGGGCAGCATCTGCCCCACCCCATGAGCTGGGACCTGCCTGTATTTGTGGGCAGCAGCTGCAGGGCAGGACATGTCCCTGCCCACAGCAGCAGGGTTGGGAAAATATGAGCCTTAAGGTCCTTGCCACCCAAACTGCCCTGGGATTGTGTGTTTGGCAGGAGCCACGGTCCGTTCCCCAGCCGGGGGGGCTCGGGGCGGCCCCGGGTGCAGGAGCTGCCCGGGCCAGCTGGGCACGGGGACAGGGCCCTGAGGTGGTCACTGTCCCTCGGCAGGTGCAGAGCTTCCTGCGGGGCTGGCTGTGCCGCAGGAAGTGGAAGACCATCATCCAGGACTACATCAGGTCCCCCCACGCCGACAGCATGCGCAAGAGGAACCAGGTGGTGTTCAGCATGCTGGAGGCCGAGGCCGAGTACGTCCAGCAGCTCCACATCCTGGTCAACAACTTCCTGCGGCCGCTGCGCATGGCAGCCAGCTCCAAGAAGCCTCCCATCACACATGACGATGTCAGCAGCATATTCCTCAACAGGTGAGTCCCATTCTGGGCTCCAGGAGCTTCCTGGGCAGGCCTTGGTGTCCACAGCCTGCTGCCCTCCCTGGGAGTGGATGTTGGGGTGCTCAGTGCTGGGGGTCCCCGGGAGCCAGCAGCCTGGCCCTGAAAGCCACGGGTGGAAGGTCAGCATCCCCATGGGATATTGGCACAAGTGTCCTGCTGGGCAGTGGCACAAGGAGGTGCTGTGGGGGAAGATGTTCCAGGGCTTCAGCAGTGGGTCAGGGCCAGGAGTCTGTCTATGGGATGTCCTGGCTCTGATGGGGTAGGACAGTGTCCATCAGCACTGATATCAGTCCTTAAGCTTTCCAGCACCTGATGGGCTCCAGGAAAGCTGGGGAGGGACTTCTGACAAGGGCATGGAGTGATAGAATGAGGGGAAACGGCTTTAAACTGGAAGAGGAGAGATTTGTATGAGGAATTAAGAAGAAACTCTTCACTGCGAGGGTGCTGAGACACTGGAACAGGTTGCCCAGAGAAGCTGTGGCTGCCTCATCCCTGGAGGTGCTCAAGGTTACTCCAAGCCCCTTCCAACCTGGCCTCGAGCACCTCCAGGGATGGGGCAGCCACAGCTGCCTGGGCCAGGGTCTCAGCAGCCTCATTTTGTCTCATTATTTGTTATTTGCCACTTGTTCACCTGCCTTTTTTTCACCCCTTGGTTTCTCCTCCAGCGAAACGATCATGTTTTTGCATCAAATCTTTTACCAAGGCCTGAAGGCCAGGATCTCCAGCTGGCCAACACTCGTGCTGGGTGAGTGCCTGGTGCCTCCTCGCTGCACCTCAGCAGTGCCACGTGTTGCACAGTGTGTCACTTCTTCATGCTGCTCATGGCAGTGAGGACCAGAGCAAAAAAACAGAGAAACCCAATTGTGGGAATGGTTCCCATGTTCCTGGTTCTTCTGGGTGGTGGAAGGGGTGGGATGCACCAGGAGAACTGATGCTGAAGAGCTTTGCTGTGTCTGATGAGACCCTCAGCTGGCTCTACGGGGGATCCTTAAAACCCAAACTGGGCAGACCTGGGGCTTGCAGAAGCAGCACAAGGCCCCAGGAGGTGACCCTGGTGGGATCTGGGGGTGAGGAGGGTTGGGAGCCAGGGGAGTCTGTGCTGGGACCCCTAGGGTGTGGGCTGGACCAGCACACCCACCTCCCCACCACTTCTGCTCACAGCTGACCTGTTTGACATCCTGCTGCCCATGCTGAACATCTACCAGGAGTTTGTGAGGAACCACCAGTACAGCCTGCAGATCCTGGCACACTGCAAGCAGAACCGGGACTTTGACAAGTTGCTGAAGCACTATGAGGCCAAGCCTGACTGTGAGGAGAGGACCCTGGAGACCTTCCTGACCTACCCCATGTTCCAGGTGAGTGCTGGGATTGGCCACCACAACACTGCTAGCAAGGGATGGGCTGCGTGGTGCAAACCCCAGACCCATAGCAGGCATGGGGGGGTGGGGAGGCAAAGCCTGGGTGAAGATGGCCTGGGCTGGACTCTGCGTGGTCCCACACTGCTCCTGGCACCTGCTCAGGCCATTGCTGGGCTGGTTGGTGCTGCAGGAGGACTCTGTAGGTGGAGCTGCTGCTTCCCTGATATGTCTGTGGTACGGATGGGGCACAGCAGGTTCCTGGGCAACCCCCCCACTCTGGCCCCCCATCCTTACCTTTGAGCACAAGCTTTGAAGCTTTTGTAACCTCCCAGACCAGGGGTTCTGACATGGTATCCCTTG
The DNA here is from genome assembly GCF_000747805.2 of Chaetura pelagica. Taxonomy (NCBI): domain Eukaryota; kingdom Metazoa; phylum Chordata; class Aves; order Apodiformes; family Apodidae; genus Chaetura; species Chaetura pelagica. The sequence continues at coordinate 113,131 of NW_009954168.1, forward strand.
CTGTGGTGTCCCCACAGCCCTCCGTGCCCCTTCACCCCCTGCCCTGTGCCCTGATGCCCTGCTCTGGTCCTTGTGCCACAGATCCCCCGGTACATCCTGACGCTGCACGAGCTGCTGGCCCACACCCCCCACGAGCACGTGGAGAGGAACAGCCTGGATTATGCCAAGTCTAAGCTGGAAGAGCTCTCCAGGTCAGTCCTGTCCCTCTGGCACTGGGGGCAGGTCTGGGCTGTGAGGGGCTCTGGGCAGGGAGAGGGGCTGGGGCAGCCCCCCCTGTGTGTCCAAAGGGGCCTGCAGGGAAAAGTGCAATTCTCATCTGAACTCCCATTTGTCTCTTCTCCCTCCCTCAGGATCATGCACGATGAAGTGAGCGAGACCGAAAACATTCGGAAAAACCTGGCGATAGAGCGGATGATTATTGAAGGGTGTGAGATCCTGCTGGACACCAGCCAGACCTTCGTGAGACAAGGTGCCGTGTTGGTGTCCACGTCCCTGCCCTGCAGCCCCCAGCCCCGCCCTGTGGTCTGGTGAGCAGGGACATTTGAAAACATACACCCTGTTTCTGGGTGTTCCCTGCCCCAAGCGCATCGCCCGCCGGCAGCCCCGGCACCGCGCGTGGCCGTGTCGGCCCTTAGGGACTTCCCACCGCCAGACACACCTCCTGACCCCCTGGGCTGGGGGCTGTGCCCGGTGCCCTCCGGGGCAGAGCTGGTGGCTCCCGGTGCTGATCCCAGCACTGAGGACCCCCCTGCTGCCCCCCGCCCGGGCACAGGGCAGTGCCCTGCTCCGGGGGCCGTGCCCTGCGGAGCTGCCCCTGACCCAGGGCTGGGTCTCTCCTCTCCGCAGGATCCCTGATCCAGGTGCCGATGTCAGAGAAGGGGAAGATCCCGCGGGGCCGGCTGGGCTCCCTCTCGCTGCGGAAGGAGGGCGAGCGGCAGTGCTTCCTCTTCTCCAAGCACCTGATCATCTGCACCAGGGGCTCCGGGGGAAAGCTGCATCTCACCAAGGTACGGGGGGCTCGGCAGCCCCCCCCGCGGGGGTCCTTGGGTTGCTGGGGCAAGGTGAGCGGGCAGGGCCTGGCACAGCTGCCGGCTCGGGCTCTCCTGGTGACACCAGGGGTTTGGGGATCACCTTCCCCTCCAGGCTGCAGCCCCCGGGGGGACCCAGGTGTGGAGCAGGCTGGTGATCAGGTTTAATTCACGTGGCCCAGACACCGTGTGAGTGACGTGCAGAGCTCTGAGTCACGGCACAGAGCAGACATTGCAGGCTCTTGGTACAAGAAGTTGTCCTGCTTTGCAGCAGAAACTCGGGAAGTCCAACCCCAGCTGGGTTTTACCCAGCACCTGGGCCCCTCCTGCCTGTCCCCAAGGGCCATGTGCTCCTTGGCGGAAGTTTTGTGGTTAACTGAGCAAGAATCTTACAGAAATGGCTTGTTACTGTCCCTGAGCTGTCAGTTGAAGAAGGTGTCCACAGCGAGGAGTTTATAATTACAACAGACTTTTGGGAAATGTCATTTAAAGTCCGTCTGAAATAACTGATGAACAAATGATTTGGGTTGCACCAGAAGAACCAGGACACCCCAGCAGCCTGTAGCTGTGTAACCCCAGTGAACGCAGGCACTGGGCTGGCTGTGCCCTTCAGCAGCATCTCCCTGGCCCTGCCCGGGGGGGCTGGGATGGGGACAGGGGATTCCCAGCCCCCCAGAGGGATCCCTCCTGAGCCCCACTCCCTCCCCGCAGAACGGCGTCATCTCCCTCATCGACTGCACGCTGCTGGAGGAGCAGGAGAGCACCGACGAGGACGGTGGGTGTCCCTGCTGGGCTGACCCCCTCGGGCCTGCCCAGGGCCCTGCACAGCCCCCACCGTGGGTGCAGGGGGGGTGGTGGGTTGGCTGTGCATCTCCCAGTGGGTGCTGGGCAGAAGGGCAGCTCAAAAAGCAAAGTTGTGGCTGCTCCAGGAGCCTCTTTGCTGAGGTTGACAGCACCACCAGCACTGCAGCATCTCCTGCTGTGTCCTGGGAGCAGTTTGGGGGCTTGTGCACAGTCACCCCATTGTAGGGGGCAAAGATCATGCCCAGGGGGGCCCGGGGGCTGTGGGAGCTGCGAGTCCTGCTGGAGGCTGCACCTGATGCCAGAGCCTTGGCGTGAAGTTGCTGCCACGTTCCGTGGCTGGGGACCAATGACAGTGTGGCCAGCACTGCTGGTGTCCCCTGTCATGGATGTGGCTTGGCTACAGAGCTGTGAAAAGCCCTGGGCTCCTTTCTCTTGTCCTTTGTGCTGCCCTCAGGCCGTGCAGGCTTTGTTTTGTACACACTGAGACTTTGCCCAGCAAACCTGTCCTGTCCTCTACCCTAGACAACCTGCAAAAGGCAACAAGCACCTTAAAACCTTAATAAAACCTGTGCTGGGGGAGAGACAAGTGGGGAGAGCTTTTTCCAATCACTGTGTGTGGCTTTTCTATTCCAAAGCAAAAGCATCAGGGCAAGACATTGACCACCTCGACTTCAAAATTGTGGTGGAGCCCAAAGATTCCTCCTCTTTTACCGTCATTCTTGTGGCCTCATCCAGGCAGGAGAAAGCTGCATGGACCAGTGACATCAGCCAGGTAGGATGGACCCAGTGGGGAGGAGGTGTTGGGGCACAGGGTCCCTGGGGATGAGATTTATTTTTTTTCCCAAGTGGAAGAGACACAGTTGTTGGTTGAAGAGGGCTTGTCTCCTGGCTGCCTCTGTTGTGCCATGTCCTTGCCTGCATCCCCTTGCTGAGCATCTTGTCTGGCTCAGGCCCTGCTCAGGCTCCTGTGGCACATCCACACTGGGCTGGCAGTGGGGCTGTCCCCCCACCTCCCACCCGTGTCTCTTGCAGTGTGTGGACAACATCCGCTGCAACGGGCTCATGATGAACGCCTTCGAGGAGAACTCCAAGGTCACTGTCCCCCAGATGATCAAGTGAGTGCTGCCACGGTTGGGAGCTCAACGTGCTGATTAGGAGTGCTAATTAGCTGGGAGAGGAGCTTTGTGTGGGGGGAGGGGGGAAGAGACCCCCGCTGCTGGGGTCTGCTGTCCCACAAGGGGAAAGGTCTCAGTCTCTGGGTCTCCTCTAGGGACAGTTGCTCCACGTTGTTGGCACAAACCTCTACCTTGGCCACTGTGCAGTGTTTCCACCCATTCTGGGATTTGGGTTTCCTGGCTTTCCCCTGGGAGTATTCCCACCTGTGTTTTACAGAGGGACACCCCATAGGAGCAAGGGTCCTTCCCTGCCCAGGCCCTGAACCACCTTCCGAGGTCCCCGCACATCTTGGGGGAAGCTGCTTGTGTGAAGCAGCTCTTGGTTTCGTTCCAGGCTGGAAACACAGGTGTCTTGTTTCTCTGCAGGTCTGATGCCAGCTTGTATTGTGATGATGTTGACATTAGGTTCAGTAAAACGATGAATTCCTGCAAGGTCCTGCAGATCCGCTATGCGAGCGTGGAGCGGCTCCTGGAGCGGCTGACGGACCTGAGGTTCCTGAGCATTGACTTTCTGAACACGTTCCTGCATTCGTACCGTGTCTTCACCACCGCCCTGGTTGTCCTTGACAAGCTCATCACTATCTACAAGAAGCCCATCAGTGCCATCCCTGCACGGTGAGGCTGCCCAGCACCACAGCAGGGCCCATGCTGAGTCCTGCTCCAAAGCACTGGTGGAGTTTTTTGGGGGGAGGGGGGTGGCTGTGGCATTGCTCCCCCATCCCCTTGTCTGTCCTGGGTCTGTGCTCTGCTCCTCAGACCTGCCCACTCTTGGGCTGTTTTGCCTTGTCCCCCTGAGTCGTGAGGCCCTCAAACCAGGGAGGTGGATAAACCTGAGCTCTGGAGGTGTCCCTGCTCCTGGGGGGGGAGGGTGCAGAGGCTCGTGCTGGCTGTGCCATGCCTGTGGGATGTCCCAGAGATTCCGGGCTGGTGGAGCTGCTGATGGGTTCTCCACGATGAGTTCAGCCTTTCCCTGTCTCTCCACCCAGGTCCCTGGAGCTCCTGTTTGCCAACAGCCAGAACAACAAGCTGCTGTACGGCGAGCCCCCCAAGTCCCCCCGAGCCAACCGCAAGTTCTCCTCACCTCCCCCCCTCTCCATCACCAAGTCCTCCTCCCCCAGCCGGCGGAGGAAGCTCTCCCTCAACATCCCCATCATCACCGGAGGGAAGGCGCTGGACCTGGCCGCCCTGAGCTGCTCCTCCAATGGCTATGCAAGCATGTACTCCTCCATGGCACCCTTCAGCAAGACCACCCTGGACATCAACAAACTGTACGTGTCCAGTAACTATCCCAATCCATCACCAAGTCCTCCTCCCCCAGCCGGCGGAGGAAGCTCTCCCTCAACATCCCCATCATCACCGGAGGGAAGGCGCTGGACCTGGCCGCCCTGAGCTGCTCCTCCAATGGCTATGCAAGCATGTACTCCTCCATGGCACCCTTCAGCAAGACCACCCTGGACATCAACAAACTGTACGTGTCCAGTAACTATCCCAATAAAATCCCAGACGAGGGAGAAGCAGCCTCAGAAAAGCAAGAGGAGCCCTTGCAGAGCAAGCAAAGTAAGTGGCTGCAGGTTTGCAGGTGGGTGGGCCAGTGGTGGTGGTGGCAGTGGTGACAGTGGTGGTTCTATGGCTCCTCCCCAAAAAAACAAGCAAAATGGGATTCTGTACCTTCCCTGGGCTTGGTTGCTGTGTGCCCAGCTGGAATGGCTCAGACTTCAGGAAAATCTGGAAGGGCTAAAACACACCTGTGACATGCCCAGGGTGCTGGTGACTGGTTCCCTGTCCTTCCCAGGCTCAGAGGTGTCGGTCAGGGAGGAGTCGGACACAGATCCCAACCAGAGCGATGAAGCAGAAGCTGAAGCTTCCCCAACAAAATCTCCAACCACTCCGAAGACTGTCAAGTGCAAAAATTCCTCAGGTAACAAATGAACCAAGACCTCACCCAGGGCCACACGCTGCCCTTGAACCTGGCCCTGCAGAGCTGCTAAAGGTGCAGGGGTAAAACTGAGGCAGGTGTGAGGAGGAGCAGAACTTTGCCCTTTATTTTCCTCCAGGGAGACAGGGAAGTGCCAAACCCTCCAGCGTTTCCCACCCTTTTCCTCCCATCCCAGGGCTGCTTGAGATGGGATCCTGGGCTGGCACCAGCCAGGTTTACTTGCTCGGGTCTCTCCTGTAGCCACGTTAGCACCACCTGTAGTACCCGCTTGGTCCTTGCTGGGGCTCTGCTGGGCACATTTCTGCGGGCGGGGGCATCCAGGGCTGCCCTGCTCCTGTGCCTGTGTGCTGGGGGGGCTGGTGAGGGGCTGCGGGAGGGACCTGGCCGGGGCTGTGGCTGCAGTGGTGCTTTCTTCTCCCCCCCTCGCAGATTTCTCGTTGTTTTCTTACAACAACGGGGTGGTGATGCCGTCCTGCCGGGAGCTGGACAGCACCCGCAGCGCCCTCTCCGCTGCCTCCGCCTTCGCCATCGCCACGGAGGGAGTCAACGAGGGCACCCCCACCAAGGAGAAGTACCGCAGGATGTCCCTGGCCAGCGCAGGTACCTGCCCTGGGCTGCCCACTGAGTGGGGAGGAGTTTTCCAAGCGCCTGTTTCCACTGATATATTTTTTCAATGGAACACCCTGGCCAGTAGATCCCAGTGCACCCACAGCCCAGCACCCCCCGTTCCGGGCTGGGGTCCCTGGGCACGGAGGCTGCCTGAGGAACAGGTGGGGTTTGGGCAGCTCAGCTCTTTCCTGCCTTTGAGCAAAGACCCTCCCTGGGGCTGAGTTTAAAGAGGCAGCTTAGGGATGCTTGGGAAGATGGGGCTGCTCCTTCTAGTGCTCCTGGAAACACCCAGAAGTGCTTCCTGAGGGAGTGTGGCTGAGCTCAGGGCTCGCTGGCAGTTTCAGGCTTCCCGACAGACCAGCGGAACGGAGACAAGGAGTTTGTGATCCGGAGAGCAGCCACCAACCGCGTCCTGAACGTGCTGCGGCACTGGGTCTCCAAGCACTCCCAGGTGGGTGCCGGGGGGCTCGCTGCTCGGGGACCCTCCCTCCCTGCCAGCTGGAATCTGGCAGAATGCTGGGTGGCTCAGCTGGGAAGACAATTTGGCACTTCTGTCATTAAGCAAATGAGTGGGCATGGGGAGGAGCTGGAAAGGGGGGAGCAGGGAACCGGGAGCCCTGGCGCGGGGCTGGGCGTTGGGCACTGGTTGCACCCTGGGTGTGCCAGGGGGAGAGCTGGGATCCACGGACATCCCACCGGCTGGAAGTGGAGTAGCTGGTCTGATTCCTGTCAGGGTTGTCAGGCCAGGGTCCAGGTTAGGTAACTGTGTGGCTCTCCTTGCTGTCCCTGTCCCTCTCTGCTGCTGGTGGCACTGGGAGTGGTGCTGGGCTTGTTGGCACTGGGAAGCCCCCGTGCCTCTCCCAGGCTGGGTGATGCCAGTGGACTGGTGCAGAATGGACCTGGTGCCTTCCTGGCCAGTTCCCATTTCCTGGGCACTGCAGGCTGGCGTTTTGCTGGAAGAAGGGCCAGGCAGGGAACTGAGCTGCTGCTCCCGTGTAGCCCAGTAACCCTCTGCCTGCACCAACCTTGGCAGGACTTTGAAACCAACGAGGAGCTGAAGTTCCGAGTGATTGGCTTCCTGGAGGAGGTTATCCATGATCCCGAGCTCCTGACCCAGGAGAGGAAAGCAGCTGCCAACATCATCAGGTGTGGGGCTGTGGGGGGAGGCTTCTCTTCCTGGATTTTGTTCCAGGCTCCTGATGGCTGCTTCCCAGGGATAAGGACAGGCACGAGGCCCCGGGAGGGGCTGAGCCAGAGCAGGGCTCGGGAGGTGCCCGAGGAGGCCGGGCATGTTGGGGCTTCATCCCCCTCCCCACACACTGGGACGTGGTTGGGGGCAATGGGAGTGGTGTCACCCCCACCCCTGTCTCCACGTGTGGGGTCAGCTCCTCAGTCCAGGAGTTGTGTTTTTTTCCTCTTTACAAGTGGAAATGGGATTCCAAGTATTCCTATGGACACCAAACCTTTAACCTGTGCCAGCCCCCCAGGTCATGCTGCAGCCCCTGGAGCTGTGCTGGGCTGGTGCTTTCCCAGCTGTGGTAACACTGTCTTCTTGTACTGTAGGACCTTGACACAGGAGGATCCAGGAGACAACCAGATAACCCTCGAGGAGGTCGTGCAGATGGTAAGTCCCTTTCCCTTCATCCCACCTCCTGGTAGCTTGGTGTGGTGGTGGGAGCAGCTGAAGGTCCTGGCACCCCGGTGCACCCAGCTCAGGGGACAGCAGCTCTCCGAGCCCTCTGGCCACAAAGCAAAGAAAGGTTTTCTGGGGATGTGGCCAGCTGTGAGCACAGCTGGATCTGTTATGAGCAGAGGCAACACTAACCCAGCCCCTGCCCACATTAGTCCTCCAAGGGCAGGATGGCTGCTTGGGCACAGAGTGATGCCTGTTTGAGGGATACAGGAACACCCCTTGGGTTTCCACCACGTCCTCTGTCCCCAAACCCAGGCCATGTGCTGGTTCCAAGGGCTGGGCACTGGGCCAGCTGGTGCTGGTCCCCTGGGAGCAGAGTCCTGGGAATCTGCAATGGATTTAAAACCATCAGTGTGGCTGCGGTGCATTTGCCACCTTCCTGCATTAAAGAAAAACCAACAACAAACAAAAACCAACAAGTCTGCTCCTAGAAAAACCCAAGAGCCACTTTAAACTGGCCTGGTGCACCTGAAACAACAGCAGCTCCTTTCCCTGGAGCTGCCACCAGCTTCTGGAGTGGCTGAGGCCCCTTGGAGTGTTTTGAAGCTTTTGTTTGCAGCCACTGAGTGCTGGAAACTTCCTTTGAAGAAGACAAACAAAACCGGAGGGTTTCACAACTGCCTTCTCAAGGAGGGTGTTTTGCAACAGGCTGTTGACTCAGGAGGGCTTCCTGGGTCCAGGTCTCTGGGCAGGGCAGCAAGGAGTGTCCCAGCTGTAAGAGTAGTCACTGCTGGCCTGGAACCAGCACAGGGCATTTGCACCCACCATGCTCTGCACCTGGGCCCTTGCAGCTCTGTCCCCAGAGCCTCCTGCAGTTCCCCATCGTGCTTCTTGGTCCCAGCCTGGCCCCTCTTTCTGTGCACTCCCCATGCTGGGAGCTGCTGCAGTCCCGTCCCTTTTCCCAGGACCAGGACAGGAGAGATGCTGCTGCACATTTCCAGGTGGAGGGCCGTGGTGACAGGATTTTAGACCATTCCTTGCCTGCAGGCAGGCACAGAGGATGCTCTCCTGCCTTCCTGGCCATCCCCTGGAAGAGCTCTCCCAAGCAGCAGGTCTGGGAGCTGCCGACCCCACAGGGGCTGCTGGGCAGGGGGAGCTGGGCAGGAGGCTCCAGCCTGGATCCCCCAGTGCTTTGTTGGTGTGGAGCACCAGGCAGCAGTGGGTGTGCAAGGACTGATCCATTGCTGACACCTCATCACTGACACAGAGAAGAGCAGTTAGTTTTGTGTCCGTGCACATGGACGGACGAGAATGTGATGAAACCCGTGGGGCTGGCACTTCCAGCACTGGGGGATGTGCTGCCTCTGAACTTTGGGGCAGCATGGCCCTGCTCCAGTGGGGAAGAGCCTTTGGCTTGGCAGTCCAACCTGGGCTTTGATTTTGTGTGGGTGAAATGTAGAAGTTCTCACTGTGCTCTTAACCACGGGGCCTCGTCGCTGCCTTTGTCGCTCAGGCTGAGGGAGTCAAAGCAGAACCTTTTGAAAACCACTCGGCCCTGGAAATAGCAGAACAGCTGACACTGCTGGATCACCTGGTCTTCAAGAAGATCCCGTATGAGTGAGTCATCCCCATGGGTGAGGAAGGGCTCTCCTGGTCACCCCAGAGGGTGCAAAGCCTGCCCGGCTGCTTCCTGCTTTGCAGGCTGGGCTTGAGCCCAAACTTGTGCCTGATCCTGTGGTTTATCTGCTGGTGTCTCTGGGGTGACTTCCCACGTCCATCGCACTTTCAAACCTATCCATGCTGTCCCTTTCTGGCAGCACAGGGGGCAAAGGCCCTGGCTCCTCTGTCCTGTGTGGGTGCAGTGCCTTGGGTGTCCCAGAAAAATGGGAAATAAACGTTGACAATAAATGCTGTCATTTGCAGAGAGTTCTTCGGGCAAGGCTGGATGAAGCTTGAGAAGAATGAAAGGACTCCTTACATCATGAAGAACACGAAACACTTTAATGATGTGAGTGCCCCGGGGGGGACAGGGAGATGGGTGAAGCAGGGCAGTGCAGCCACCCTGCTCTGGCCTTAGCCAGGACCCGGGGTGTGTGAGGTTTATCTTCCCCTGCGCTCCCGGCTGGGAGGTGCCTGCAGCACCTGCAGCATCTCCTGGAGCAGTTGCTCCTGTTGGGAGCAGGGAAGGAAAATCTCTTTTTGTTCTAAACGCTGCGGGGCCGGAGGGTCGGAGGCTGCTGGGGGGGGTGTCCTGAGGCGCGGGCCGGGCCGGGTGTCTCCCTGCAGGTCAGCAACCTGATCGCCTCCGAGATCCTGCGCAACGAGGAGCTGAACGCGCGGGCGAGCGCCATCGAGAAGTGGGTGGCCGTGGCCGATATCTGCCGCTGCCTGCACAACTACAACGCCGTGCTGGAGGTCACCTCCTCCCTCAACCGCAGCGCCATCTTCCGCCTGAAGAAAACCTGGCTCAAGGTCTCCAAGCAGGTGGGGACGCGGGGCTGATCCTCTCCCGGGAGGCAGGGGAAGGGGTTTGATGGGCGGAGGGTGTTGGGGGGACGTGTCGCCAGCGCGGGTGGGGGGGCTGAGTGCAGCCTGGGGAGGGCGGCCAGTGACACCAGGCTGGGTGCTGACACACCGGAGGGATGGGATCCATCCCGAGGGGGCTGGAGAGGCTGGGCTGTGCATGTGTGGGGACAATCCCAAACACAGATCCAGGCCAGGTGGAGAGCACTTTGAGAACAGCCTTGAGGAGAAGGATTTGGGGTGTTGGCAAAGAGAAGCTCACCATGAGCTGCCATCATGTGCTGGAGCCCAGAAACCAGCAGTGTCCTGGGCTGCATCCCCAGCAGCATGACCAGAAAGGCCAGGGAGGGGATTGTCCCCCTCTGCTCTGCTTTGGTGAGACCCTCCCCTGCAGGGCTGGGTCCAGCTCTGGGGTCCCCAACACAAGAAGAATATAGAACTGTTTGAGCAAGTCCAGAGGAGGCCCCAGAGATGATCTGAGGGCTGGAGCAGCTCTGCTCTGGAGCCAGGCTGGGAGAGCTGGGGTGTTCAGCCTGGAGAAGAGAAGGCTCCAGGGAGAACTGAGAGCAGCTTCCAGTGCCTGAAGGGGCTCCAGGAAAGCTGGGGAGGGGCTTGGGACAAGGGCAGGGAGGGATGGGAGCAGGGGGAAGGGTTTCAAACTGAAGAGGGGAGATTGAGATCTGAAAAATAAATTCTTTGCTGTGAGGGTGGTGAGAGCCTGGCCCAGGCTGCCCAGGGAAGCTGTGGCTGCCCCATCCCTGGCAGTGTTGAAGGGCAGGTTGGATGGGGCTTGGAGCAGCCTGGGCTGGTGGGAGGTGTCCCTGCACGTGCAGGGGGTTGGAACAGGACAAGTGACACTTTTGGTTTCTTGCAGACGAAAGCTCTGATTGATAAGCTCCAAAAGCTGGTGTCATCGGAGGGCAGGTTCAAGAACCTGAGGGAGGCACTGAAAAAGTGAGTGGACAATGATTCTCCTCCCACAGGAGCTGCTGCCGTGGGGCTGGGGAACCTGGATCCCCTTGGCCCTGACACCACAGGCAGGGGCTTTGCTCTGGAGGTGGCTGCAGAGGCAGCACTGGAGGTGTCTGGGTCAGTCAGCTCAGGGCAGCAGCCTGTGAAGTGATCCCGAGCCACGAGCTGCTCCTTGGAGCAGCCGCCTGGAAAGACGTGGCTAAGAGGGACTGCAAAGGGAGGAATCATTGCCAGGCTCCTGGAGACCTTCCCCCCTCCCCTGAGGTTAAACCCCCGGTTGTGCCTTGTCCACCTGTGGTTTCCCACCTCCAGTGCACAGCACTCCAGCTAGCATGGCTCCTCCTGGCAGCACTCCGGGTGGGTGGAGCAGGAGCTGAGCTGCTCTGGAGCTGGAGCATCCCCACAGGATCCTGCATCACTGTGGGGTAGGGGAAGCTTCCTGAGGTCTTCCCAGCTCTCTGCTGAAGCTGCCCCTGAACTCCCTTCCTTCATCCTGTGGCTTCATGCAGGGCACAGCTGCAGCTCCTGCTTCTCCTGCTCTGTCCATGGGGATGTGGCTGCAAGATGTGGCCCCAGGAATCAGCAGCTTTCCTGGTTTCTGTATATTAAAGACAATCCTCCAAATTCTGCCCTCTGTGGAGTCCCACCCTCCTACTCACTCCAAAGTCCCAAGTAAGGCAGTTATCTAACCTGTTTCTGACTTGCTCCCAAAGTTGTGACCCTCCGTGTGTCCCCTATCTGGGAATGTACCTGACTGACCTGGCGTTCATTGAGGAGGGGACCCCGAATTACACCGAGGATGGCCTGGTGAACTTCTCCAAAATGAGGATGGTGGGTGTCCCAGCCCTGCTGCAGGGGCCGGGTCAGAGCCTGGCCCAGGCTGCCCAGGGAAGCTGTGGCTGCCCCATCCCTGGCAGTGTTGAAGGGCAGGTTGGATGGGGCTTGGAGCAGCCTGGGCTGGTGG
>NW_009954168.1:126610-127843 GCF_000747805.2 Chaetura pelagica
TGGGAGGTGTCCCTGCCCATGTCAGGGGTGGGACTGGATGGGTTTTAAGGTCTCTCCAAGCCAAACCACTCTGGGATCCCTTCTGGCTTGGTGCTGTGGTGCTGGCCAGGTCTGTCAGGTTTGGGAACAACTGCTTTGTTTTATCCCCGGGCAGATTTCACACATCATAAGAGAGATCCGGCAGTTCCAGCAAACCTCCTACAAGATTGAGCACCAGCCCAAGGTACAGCCCTGCCCCAGGGTCCTGCACTCCCTCTCCTCCTCATCTCCCTCTCAAATGCCAGTGTCTAAGCCTTCAATTTCTGGTAGCTCCTTCGGGGATCACAGGACGCTCCTGTAAGAGATTTAAGACAGGAAATGCAAGCAGAGGCAGGGCAGGTGTGGGGGCTTGTGTCTGGTGAGGAGTAATGGAAAGGGACAGGCAGAGGAGATGATAATGACCTCCCTGCTCCTCTTGGCCCATGAGTGTTCAGCCACACAAACCATCAGGAGGCTCTGCCCCCTGTCAGCATCAGCCACACCAAGGCCAAGGCCAAAGAGCAATTTGGGAAAAATCTGCCAGGAACTGCCAGAAGATTTTCCTCCCAGCACCAGAGCAGAGGTCCTGCACTGTCAGCAGCATTCCTGGCTGTTCCCCACTTAGGTGGTGCCTTCGTTATCAGGATTTTGTGTTCTCAAGAGAACGTTGTGGTTGATAAAGTAGTACCAGAGAGGAGAAACAAGCAAGAAAAACAGGAGAGCAGCTGAGGCCTGGGCAAGGCTTTGCAGCCCTGGGGTGATAAGGGGGGGCAGTGCCTGTGTCTGCTGGCGGGGACCCCGTGACTCAGTTTGCCACTCGGGCCGTTGGCACTTCCCAGCTCCAGCCTTTATCTTTGGCTGCAGGAGGTGAGTCCCACCCTTAGGGCTGGCTGTGCTCTCTGCAGGTGACGCAGTACCTGCTGGACCACTCCTTTGTGATGGACGAAGAAACCCTTTATGAAGCTTCTCTGCAGATGGAGCCCAAGCTGCCTTCCTGAGCCCGGCACCCGCGCCCTCCCCTCCTGTACATACTGTCCCGGTCTGTTGGATGCCCTGGAGTGACTCCCACGTCTGTGCTTCCCCGAGCAAACCGCCCTCCTCCTCCCTAGGCCGCAGCAAACCTCCCGTAGGATTTCCCGCATCCGTTAAGGTTTCACGCATCGACACGTGGCTGGAGTCCTGGTTTCTTTCCCATGATGTTTTTTTTGCCATTTG
>NW_009954168.1:128024-128384 GCF_000747805.2 Chaetura pelagica
TGGGACTGTCCCCCTGCCCCTCCCCGCTGCCTGCGGCTCCTGACCAGCTTCTGTGGATATGCTGTAGATCCGTAACCCTTGTGACCACTCTGAGTAACATGACGTAGTTAGACAACGATGACCGAGTGTTTTTATTACATATACTGTAATCCTGTCTAACCACCTTCTAGCAGGAATATAGTAATGTAGTGCTTATTCTGTGAATATTACCATGTATTTTTTACATTGTACAGTATATAAACACAGTTTAACTTGGCAGTGGCAGGCATGCTCCACTCTACAACCAGAACACTTTTGCTGTAAGCAATACCTCGTGGTATGAGAATTCTCTTTCAAAACCTAAAACTATTTCAACTTACA
>NW_009954168.1:131535-132058 GCF_000747805.2 Chaetura pelagica
GCCCGGTGCGGGTGGGGGGTCTGTGGGTCACCTCCCCATAGATTTACTGCCCAACTCCACTTGGCCGAGTGCAGGGCCCTGTCCTGCCGGAGCCTGGGTAAGAGTGAGGTGACCCCCCCACCCCCGACAAGGAGCTCTGCTCCTTGTCCCTGGTTCCAGCCAAGTTGTCACTTCTCCTTTCAGCTCTGCAGGTTCTTCTGTATTTTTATGGGTAGTTCTCAGGCCTGATCCCAGCTGTTTGGGGTGTTTGGAGCTCCCTGACCAGGGCTGTGGGCTAGCAGTGCCCTTCCAGGGCTGGCCCAGAGCTCCCTGGCTGTAGTGGCTGGGCAGCAGCAGGATGGGAAGTTGTCACTTCTCCTTTCAGCTCTGCAGGTTCTTCTGTATTTTTATGGGTAGTTCTCAGGCCTGATCCCAGCTGTTTGGGGTGTTTGGAGCTCCCTGACCAGGGCTGTGGGCTAGCAGTGCCCTTCCAGGGCTGGCCCAGAGCTCCCTGGCTGTAGTGGCTGGGCAGCAGCAGGATGGG
>NW_009954168.1:132143-133232 GCF_000747805.2 Chaetura pelagica
TTGCTCGGCCCCAGAGGGTAACTTCCTGCGCAGCTCCGGGCTGAGCCCTGACTCCATCGACTGGAGGAAGAAGGGAAACTTTGTCACACCCGTGAAGAACCAGGTGAGGAGTGTGTGTCATCAGCACTGCACCAAGACTGGGCCAGCCACGCCGGGCGGGGGGCTGTGCCTGCAGGCTGCCCTGGGAGCCCCTCCACGGCTGGGGGAGAGGGGCTGGGGCAGGGGGAGGCTGTGGCCCCCGGGGTAGGGCCCAAGCAGAAGGGCTTCAAAGCCCAGCTGCCAGCAGGGAGTGGAAGCACTGTGCTCCTGGCATGCCCTTCTGCCCCAGCCCTGCTATTCTGGGTCTCTTCAGCACATTACAGAGCAATTCTTCTCTGGTTTCTAACGCAGGGCCCTTGTGGGAGCTGCTGGACCTTCTCCACCACAGGATGTTTGGAGTCTGCTATTGCTATTGCCACAGGAAAGCTTCTCTCTCTGGTAAGAGATTTTCCTTTCCTGTGCACTGATGGCAGGTCCTGCCACCAGTTCCCCATAGGGGCCCTGGGGGGCCCTGCCTGCTCCTGTCCAGAGCAGCCCCTGGCTGCTTTTTCCAAGCCTGGCTGTGCCTGGCTGTGTGTGGCTGTGCCAGGCCCCCCCAGCCCTGCAGACCCCACTCAGCTCTCCAGAAGCTGAGCCCAGCTGCTGGGGGGGCATGGGGCAGCATGGCTGCTGGGAGCTCTCTGTGCCCCAGGATGTGTCTGTTACCATCACGTTTTGGGATCTGAGTGTCCTGGTGCCCTGGGCCTTGGCAGAGCCCTCCTGGGAGCAGGATGAAACCAGAGGGGCTGGGGCTGGCAGTTCCCTGCTGCTGCAGGCACAGTTAGCTAGAGCCGTGGCTGATGCTGGCTCAGCTCCTTCTTGCAAAACAGCTTGCTGCAAGCCACGTGTTGTGAGGCTGTTTATTTTTAAACTCCCGGGGGATTTACGTTCTCGAAGAACTAGAAAAGCAGCGGCCGCTTGTGTGACTTACAGGAATAGCGAGGCTGGGTGTGTGTGTGTCAAAACCCAACCTGACCTTGGAAAGAGTTCTCAGCTGCTCCTGGGGGTGGG
>NW_009954168.1:133481-134007 GCF_000747805.2 Chaetura pelagica
TCCCTCACTCAGCACTTCCCCTAGGCGGAGCAGCAGCTGGTTGACTGCGCCCAGGCGTTCAACAACCACGGCTGCAGTGGGTAAGTAAAGTAATAAAGAATAAAAACTGCGAGTATGTTATGTTCCATGGTGGACAGACAGCCTTCCTCAAGATCCAGTGTCAGGATCCTTACAGATCTTGGAATGGGTTTTGGTTCTCCTTGGCTGAGACGTGTCAGGGAAAGGAGTTTTGGGTATGGTTTGATTTGCTGATTTTAACTGTGCCCTCCTGAGGGGTTAGAATGTTTCACAAAATCTCCCACATTTACCAACCTCTGTTGTTCCTCTTTTTAACTACTTTCACTTCTGATACTTGTTTTGTCACCACGTCCTGTGCTCTGGCAGTCACGGGGCTGCATGGTGAGGCTTTAAGATGCTCGTGGGAAACAAGGGGAGTTTTATCTGCTGCTGGGCTCCCGGGTCAGGCGCAGCTCCTGGCACTGAGAGCAGCCCCCAGAAACCTCTGCTTCCCTTTGGTGCATTCCTG
>NW_009954168.1:134176-135063 GCF_000747805.2 Chaetura pelagica
CTGCTGGCTGGAGATGTGGGTCCTTTGTCCTCCCCTGTGCTGGGGGACCCGGGCAGAGGTGACAGACACACCTTTCAGACCGAGCTGAGCTGGCAGGGTGGGTGCTGTGGGGTGAGGTGGCTGCGCTCTGGTGTTGGCACTGCCTGGGATCAGGCACCCCTCGGGGGAAGCTCTTCCCCTGCCTGTGTGGGACTGTGCCAAGCAGCAGGATGGGCTCGGCCAGGAATCCCAGACAGGGACATCCTGCAGGAACAAACTGGAATTTATTCCTTTAGAGGGCCTGGGATGTGCTCTGCACTTCCCTTTCCCCCAGGCATGGTCTGTAGGCCTGTGGGAGCAGTTGGTGTCTCAGCTCTGCAGAAACCACAGTGTTACCAGCCTAATTAATCTGGTTCTGGCCGTGTTGTTTTGCAGGGGGCTGCCAAGCCAGGCCTTTGAGTACATCCTGTACAACAAGGGGCTGATGGGGGAGGACAGCTACCCGTACCGGGCCCAGGTATGTCTGGGCATCCCGGGTGCTCCCGCAGCAGCACAGGGCCTGGAGCTGCCTCCAATGCCCATTCCCTTCTCCCTGCACAGAATGGGACCTGCAAGTTCCAGCCGGAGAAGGCGGTTGCGTTTGTCAAGGATGTGATCAATATCACCCAGGTGAGGCTGCTGGGCCTGTTCCCAAACTGCCAGGGCTGTGCCAGGGGTGCCTGCGGGGCGCGGGCTGTGCCCGGCTGCTGCGTGCGTGCTTGTGTGTGTGTGTCTGTGTGTGTGTGTGTGCCTGCTCCTCCTTCCCTGGCACCCCTGCCTGGAGCTGCTGCAGGCCCCAGCTCTGCCTGCTTCCCACAGCCACTGCACCTCAGGCTGTGAGGAGGCTCTGGCAGGGCAGTTGGGCTGGG
>NW_009954168.1:135610-138437 GCF_000747805.2 Chaetura pelagica
CATTGCTAGTGAAGGAAGGGACTAAAGCTGATGTTTTCTGTAGGATAAGCAGTCCCTGAGGAACTGCTGAGCAAAACCACTCGGTGCTTTTTATTTCTCCCATGAGCCCTTAGCCCTCGTGAGCATGTCCTGATGGTGCTTCCCCCTTCTTCCTGCCATGAGATGAGCTCCCTGGGGGTGGGTGGGTGGGGAAGGACCCCAGCTGCTGGCTGGAGATGTGGGTCCTTTGTCCTCCCCTGTGCTGGGGGACCCGGGCAGAGGTGACAGACACACCTTTCAGACCGAGCTGAGCTGGCAGGGTTGGTGCTGTGGGGTGAGGTGGCTGCGCTCTGGTGTTGGCACTGCCTGGGATCAGGCACCCCTCGGGGGAAGCTCTTCCCCTGCCTGTGTGGGACTGTGCCAAGCAGCAGGATGGGCTCGCCCAGGAATCCCAGACAGGGACGTATTGCAGGAACAAACTGGAATTTATGCCTTTAGAGGGCCTGGGATATGCTCTGCACTTCCCTTTCCCCCAGGCATGGTCTGTAGGCCTGTGGGAGCAGTTGGTGTCTCAGCTCTGCAGAAACCACAGCGTTACCAGCCTAATTAATCTGGTTCTGGCCGTGTTGTTTTGCAGGGGGCTGCCAAGCCAGGCCTTTGAGTACATCCTGTACAACAAGGGGCTGATGGGGGAGGACAGCTACCCGTACCGGGCCCAGGTATGTCCGGGCATCCCGGGTGCTCCCGCAGCAGCACAGGGCCTGGAGCTGCCTCCAATGCCCATTCCCTTCTCCCTGCACAGAATGGGACCTGCAAGTTCCAGCCGGAGAAGGCGGTTGCGTTTGTCAAGGATGTGATCAATATCACCCAGGTGAGGCTGCTGGGCCTGTTCCCAAACTGCCAGGGCTGTGCCAGGGGTGCCCGCAGGGAGCGGGCTGTGCCCGGCTGCTGCGTGCGTGCTTGTGTGTGTGTGTCTGTGTGTGTGTGTGTGCCTGCTCCTCCTTCCCCGGCACCCCTGCCTGGAGCTGCTGCAGGCCCCAGCTCTGCCTGCTTCCCACAGCCACTGCACCTCAGGCTGTGAGGAGGCTCTGGCAGGGCAGTTGGGCTGGGTCATCTCCAGAGGTCCCTTCCAAGCCCTGCCATTCCGTGGTTCCATGGAGCCTTGGCCCTTCTCTGCCAGTGCAGGCAGCAGGCCAGGGCAGCCAGCCCCTCTGTGCTCTGCCTGCTGCTCTGGGGATCCCGACTGCCCCAGGGGGCTGGGAGCTGGGTGACCCTGGGGTCTGTCCCTGCAGTACGACGAGGATGGCATGGTGGAGGCTGTGGGGAAGCACAACCCAGTGAGCTTTGCCTTTGAGGTGACCCCTAACTTCATGCACTACAGGAAAGGAGTCTACTCAAAGTGAGTTTCTGGACCTGGGAGGGGGAGGTGTAGCGCTGGAATCACTTGCATTCCGGGTCTTCCTGGTTCCCTTCAGGGCAGGCAGGGCCCTGAGCACCTTGAGCCAATCCCTCTCTGCAGCTGGAGCTGTAAGAAAAGTAGCACAGATGAAAAATCGGTTTGAGACCTGAGTGACCTAGCAGGAAAAGCTCTCGTGCTGTGTCAGCTCCACAGCTGAGGCAAACAGCTGCTTCACAGGGTGGGGTTATATCTTGGACACTACCTGTGACAGGAGAGATTTCTACCAGGCAGGAAATGGGAAAAATACAAGAACTAGAAAAATACTCGAGGGTAACAGATCCACAGTCAGGTAGAACTGAGGGGACATCAAACCAAGAGTCAAGGCAGGTGTGACCTGCCCAGGGAGCAGCAGGGGAAGGAGCAGTAGCACCCAGTGGCAGTGGCTTTGCCACTGGGGTGAGGATGGTGATCCCTGCAGTTAAGCAGGCAGAGGCTGGTTGTGGACACAGGGACGTGGCCCACTAATCCACACGGAATCCCAGGCCGGTTTTCCCTGGAAGCAGCCTGCATTGTTTGCTGTCCCTGCAGCCCCCGCTGTGAGCACACCCCTGACAAGGTGAACCACGCTGTCCTGGCCGTGGGCTACGGGGAAGAAGGTGGAATTCCCTACTGGATCGTGAAGAACTCATGGGGCCGGCTCTGGGGCATGGACGGGTGAGGAGCTCCCACCCCTGCCAGACACACCGGGGGCTCCTGGTGACAGGAGGGGACAGCCCTGCGCTTCCCCCTGCCCCCAGCTCCCCCTCAGGCGCTGGGGCTGCAGGTGGAGCTGGGAGGGAGTTTCCAGCTCAGCTCTGCCAATATTTCCAGCTGGAAGTGGCATTTTTCAGCGGGGGTGGCCATGCCTTGCTCCCGGGAATTGCTCCTGAGCTCCGGGAGGAAGGAGCCTGCCCCTCAGGAGCAGCAGCTGCCCAGGGGAGCACTGGCTGACTCATTCACACGCGTTCATTTCTCCTTTTAGGTACTTCCTAATCGAACGTGGCAAGAACATGTGTGGTCTTGCTGCCTGTGCGTCCTACCCGGTGCCTCAGGTGTGAGGGGGCCGGGCAGGGGGCTCAGCCAGGCCCGCAGGGGCACGGAGGGGCTGCAGCACAGGCTGCTCCCTGCCTCGGGAACACCCTCCCTGCTGTCCCTGCCTGCGGGACGGGACGTGCAGCACTGACCCCGACAGGGCTCACCCCGGGGCTCCCAGGCTGCAGCTGGAACTGCCGGGGATTCCGTGATCTCTGCCTCTCTCCACAGAAACATGAGCGCACCTTGGCTCTTTATTTTCACCCCGGGCGTTCAGTAATTTTATTATTAATTTTTTTTGTATGAAAAAAATCGGGTATTTTGATGCAAACAGAGATTATTTTCTTCTACGAGCCAATCAAGCAAGCGGGAACATAC
>NW_009954168.1:139460-158034 GCF_000747805.2 Chaetura pelagica
GCCAGGAACAGACCCTCTCAGGTAACCTGGTTCTGAAGCGTCCGCGGGATGGGAGGACGTGGGGTGGTGTTGGCACAGCCGTGTGGAGGGAGCTGGGATCTGGGGGGGGCTGGGGGTCCTGCTGGGGGCTCGGGCAGGGGCAGCAGCCCCGCCGGGGGGTGGTGCAGCCCCCAGGCTCCCCGTGTGGTTCCCGAGGCCGGAGCAGCCACTCAGCGGGGGGGCAGGGAGAGAAAAGCACTTCATTCATACAGAAGAGATGTGAAATAGTCGGAGGCCTAAAGGTGGCGATGAGAAGTGTTAAACGAGACAAAGGTATCTCTCTCTATTTAAAGCAGAGAACAAAATCAGCCCCCAAGACTCCCACCCTCCTGTATGACCAAGAAGGGACTGACCATCCATCAGAGAGCGTCCCTGGCAGCCCAGGAGTCCCCTTAGCTTCTGTGTTTCATGTGCCCTACCTGTTAGGTTGTGAAACTTCTGGTCTTTGTTTGTGAAATGAACATCTCTGTGTTACTGGTGATGCTGAGCAGTGAGCTGTGGTGCTGCCTGCACCACATGGCAGCAGGATTTCTGAACTGTATTTTTCTTATTAAGAATGTTTTGTTGCTTTCCCCCCTTCTTTCTGTGAAATGAATCTTCATCTATTAATGACATTGGCCTTTACTTAGTAGGGTTTGTCTTACAAGGCATAATACCTGTACATTTACCTTCTAATTCCAGCACAGGGACTAGTTGAGCTGAGGAGTCTGTGCTCTTTTTCACTCGGTGTTTAGCACAACAGTAGTTTTCTATGAGATCTCTTGTAGGAGAATATACCTCTTAAGTTCTTCTCTTCCTACATGGGCAGGTAACTTACAGCCAAGCTGTACAACTTCTCCACTTTAAAGAGGGTTTGTGGGTTTTTGTCAGTTTGTTGTGCATGGGGGAAAAGGAAATGGGAGCAGTAAAAGGTTTTTGACCTTTCAAAGTCAGAGGCTATTAAATGAGTGTTCTGAAATCTGACTAGTAACTTTCCCTCTGTTCAGTGGTGATTGTTTGCACTAGAATGAGTTTCCTGTGATACCAGCAATGTTAATAACACCTTTCCCCCAGTTGCTGCTGACAGGGGTGGGATCCAGCAGGCGGGCAGGGCTGAGACATGCAGCCCCCTGGGAGGGGACCAGACTGACATCCAGCCCTTCCCTGGCACTGAGCTGGAAGAGGAGGATGACCTGGATGTTGTTCCACCCTCCCCTGAGGAAGAGCTGCCTTCCATCTCACCATCTGTACAGAGCATGAGGTAAAACAAAGCTCCCTGGTCAAACCCTCAGTCTTGAGAGTGACTTCAAGAAGTACCTGAAAAGACACAGAACTGGGGCTTGCTCAGAAGCTCCAGTCTGAGGTGATGCTGCCTGTCTGTTGGCAGCTCAGCAGCTGACAGCTGCTCCTAATGTTGTATGAAATGCTTTTTGGTTTCTGGGAAGTGTTTAAGGTGGGTTTTGCTTGGGAAAAAGTAGAGTCACTTTTCCTTTCCTAGTGGGAGGAAAAAAATAATATGGAGACAAGTGCCTGCATGGTGGCCCAGAGGAGTGACAGGCTGCTCCCCTGCCTGCATTTCAGCTGGGCCTTCAGAAACCAACCTTGCATTCCTGTCTTAAACGCTGTTACAGGAGAAACTCTTCTTATGGAAATGCAAAGATTTGCAGAGATCTGTATTTTAAGGCTCTTTCCTTTCAATTTCAGTCATATTTTCAAAGACTCTCCTACTGGTGGAAGATCCCCAGTCAGCAGTGGTGAGTCCAGGCCTGGGAAGGTTGTCACAGCCCAGCCTGTTGCGGAAAGTGATCCGACTGCAGAGGATGCAGGTATATCAAACACTGGGCAGTTTTATGCCTTACATTTTGGGTATGGTTTTGCAACTTCTGGTTCTCCTGCATGTCCCATGTGACCTGAAAGCACTGTCTGGAGTGACCCATGGGGGCTGGGAGGCAGGGACTGAGCCTTGTGCAGGAATTTCGGGCGTTGTGTGGGCTCAGGCGTGTGTCTGATCCCGCTCCTGGGTCCCTGGGTACTGGGATACTCTCCAGGCTTCCTTTTCATAACTGAGAAGCACAAACTGACCCAGTCGTTCCCAAAAAGCGTGGCACAGAGCCCCACCTCTGGCTGGAGCTGTGGCACTGCTTCCATCCAGTTTCCACAGCTCCTAGCTTGGGAAGTACGGAGCTAAAGTGCTCCTGAGTTTGAGGTGCAGAATGAAAAGCTGCCAAGTGCCCCAGGATGGTCTGGGGGCTGCAAGTCTTTCCTCTCAAGACGTATCAGAGTGCAGCCCATGGTCCTGTTCTGAGAGACACCTACATCCTTGTGCTTATACAGGGTTTCTGGGGCCTTTCCGGACTAGAATTGCAATGTGGTGTTTTGGTAAAATGTGTTTTAGTGGGCTTGGGGAGGGATAGAACATGCCAACTTGCATGTTTTTTGGGAATAAGTTTGAAAGAACTGTGATGAGGTTTGAGAAACACAGAGAGATGGATAATTAAGAGGCGCAGGCAAAAATATGTAGACTAATGACATTTGTGCACAGAGAAATGCTTGATGTGAGTGGACGTTTAAAGATAGATGGAAATACATTATCTACTTATCTACTGCCATTTACTCTGCCTTTTGAGAGACTGATGTCACCTTGTTTCACATGCTGATGATTGTTCCTGCTGCTCACCCCCTGTCTGTGCCAGGCAGGGGCCTGTCCCTGGAGCCCCTGCAGGAGGTGATGACTGCCATCTGCCAGCTGGTGGATGCCATCCCACTCCACGAGCTGAAGACTCTGTCCTGTGCCAGAGAGCTGCTCCAGCAGAGAGATCTTAGGTAAGCCTGTGCCTGCAGGTGTCCCCAGCACACCAAGAGCACCACACTGAAGGATTTATTTATTTATTTATTTATTTTTGAAAGCTTAAAGTTACTGACAGTCTGAAGAAAAATAAATGCCAAAACCTGCTGAAAGGGTTAACAATCCCAGCATTCTGCCATAGGGCAGGACACAGTTCCCATTCAGTCTGAGGCACAGGTACTTCCTATCCTTCTCTGGAGGGGGACTGGCACCAGCTGGTTCCAGAGCAGCAGGGTGATGTGACACATCCTGCCAGGTGCCATCCCTGTTTCTTGGAACCAGACGCAATAATTTACCATTCCCTCTGTGAGCCTGGCTCTGGCTGACTGCAGGGCTGTGGCTTCTCCTGGCAGCCAGGCACTTGTCCTCTTTGGATCTGGTTGCTGCTGCTTTCACATCTGCATCCTCTGCTGACACACTGCACAGGAAGAGTATCCAGATTTGGGAGTGGTTTGGTTTTTACTGGGCTGGATGTTTTTTCTGAACACTTCCAGTCAAACTGATTTATTTCATATTCCTGCAGTCAGACTTAACCTTTAGAAAGGACATAACATCATTTGGTTCAAGCATATTTTTACTTCTTTAACTAGAGGTTTGTGCCTCTAAGGATTTTTTTCAATGCTCTAACTTGCCTGGATCAGTTCCTTGCTATTAGGAGTTCTGTTATTTTAATATCTGCAGTGAAGATGTAGTAATTTTGTAACTGTTTTGTTCAGCTGGGTTCTGGTATTAATCTTTCTTCTCTAGATTTGTTTGAAATATTCTTAAAACATAGTGGCAGAGAACACAATGTAACCACCTTGTGGTCATGTTGTCAACAGGAGAGAGACAAAACTGTGTGTGTTGTAGAACTTGATAAACGGGAATGGACTTTTAAAAGTATATTGAAATATATATTATTTAGACTTACTTATTGCCATATACTCTGCCTTTTGAGAGAGTGATACTATCTGGGAACATATTCTAACAAAAATCAGTATTCCTGCTTGCCAGAGCACTGCACCTGCCAGCCAGGAGCCTGCAGCCCCTCCAGGCATGGTGGCTGCCATGGCTTGGGACTAAATATGTGCTTTTCCTTCCCCTCCCCTTGCCATCTCTCCCAGGAGAAGGCTGCTCTCTGGCTCTGCCCCCTGCAACAAAAGCAGCACAAACAGCTCTACTCCCAAGGACTGGCCAGGGTGTGTGGAGCAGGGCCCTGCTGCACATCCCGGGCCTGCCCTGAGCTCTGGCCCCAGCTGGGGCTCCAGTTCTGGCAGAAACGCACCCAAACCCTCCAGCCTCCCCTCGGTGCTTCCTGGGTCTCTGAATTCAAGCAGTTTTTCTACCCCAAAAAATCACACCTTGGGTAGCTCCTACACTTCAGAGCAAAGCATTGAGGAGATCACCTGCTCGGACACAGCAGAGCTGGCTTCTCCCAAGGTCCATGGCAGAGAGGGAGCTTCCCTCAGCCTTGGCTCTGAGACCTCCTTCAGCAGCAGCTGCTGGGAAAAGCCAGGGGTGAGGAGCAGTGGGAACCTGCTGGAGAGGCCCCTGACAAGCACAGCACTGAGGCAGCAGAGCGGTGTCAACGATACAGACTTTGACCTCGATCACTTTGACATCGATGATTTTGATGAGGACTGGGAGAGTTCGGTGGAGGTTTCAGCACCCAAGGTGACGTCTGAGCCGTTGTACCAGCCCCTCAGGGAAGGGCCACCTGCCAAATCCCTCCTGTCAAAGATCATGTCCAGAGCCAAGGGATCTTCTGTTCTATCAAATTCTGCTGCTCCGAAATCAAGCTGCTTGATGGCATCAAAGAACTATGCAGGTAAATGATGCTCATTCTGTCTTCTCCTTTTTAAAAACGTTATTGGCTAATTTTGAAGCCTAAGAACAAGCATTATGTTGGACATTAGGAGGAAGTTCTTTAGTGTGAGGGTGCTGAGACCCTGGCCCAGGTTGCCCAGGGAAGCTGTGTCTGGCTTAGAACAGCCTGGTCTAGTGGGAGGTGTCCCTGCCACTGCAAGGGGGTCAGATCTAGATGATCTTTAAGGTTCCTTCCAACTCAAACCAGTCTGTGATTCTATTTATTTGCCATACAGGTTGCAGGCTGCTGGGAAGATGAAGCTGCTAAAATTGGAAACCAGAATGTTTCTGTGTTTTAATTAAATAATGACTCAGTGGTTGTTAATTCAAAGCTGTGCAACAGTTTTAGCTGTTTATGCAAAATGATCCAAAATGGGCAGTCGCTGACACAAACCTAATCCCTCTGGGGCACACGGGTGGGTCAGTCTCATCTGTGGGTGCTGCAGGAGCAGGTGGATGAAGGGGGAGGTGAAAATGGTGCTGTCTGATGAAACAGTCAACCAGTCTGAGGCAGCCCTGAGTGAGGAGCCTTCTCAGAGCTTCTCAGAGGGGCAGGGGTGAGGTCTGGCAGGGCAAGACTCTGCAGTTCATACAGCCATGGGCACCAAGCTTGTTTCCAGAGATCTGCATGTAACCAAAATTCACACTTCAGCCAGTCTTAAAATTCTAGGTGAATGCAGTGTCCTTTAGTGCATCCCAACTTAAGTTTGAAAGGTTGAGAGCCCTGAGGTGGAGGCTGAGCCACCTGTCCTGGTGGAGAGGGTGGGCACGGCTGGATGCTGTGACTGACTGAAAGTCCCTGTCTTTGTCTGCCAGAGCCCCCAGTGAGTGACCCTGCCCTGGAGAGGTTCAGGGGTAGGACATTCTCCCACTCGGAGGAAATGATGAACGTGTTTCACAGGAAGTTTGGGTTGCACTGCTTCCGGACCAACCAGCTGGAGGCCATCAATGCTGCCCTGCTGGGGGAGGACTGCTTTGTCCTGATGCCCACAGGTACGGACCGTGAGGAGCAAAGACCTGCAGCTCCTTCTGCAGGGCCCCTGGCAATCTCTTCTCTCTCTGTGCCTTTGTGGGGGTGGTGATTCTTCGTGCTGCTGGGGCTCCCTGGCTGCAGGATTCCTGGTATGTCACAGGCAAAGTGGTGTCTGGCATGAAGTGATACTATTTCATGTGATTAACTCTTCCTCATCCTGCAGGTGTCACATTAGGGGCAGATGTTGGTAAAAGTTCGTTGTTTCTGAAAGTAATTTAAAATGAGAAGCAAGAATTCAGTCCCTCCCCTTCCTCTCAGTGTCCAACACTTGTGTTCTGCTCAATCCTTACAGGAGGTGGTAAGAGCCTGTGCTACCAGTTACCAGCCTGTGTCTCTGCTGGGGTCACCATTGTTATCTCTCCACTGAGGTCACTGATTATAGATCAAGTTCAGAAACTGAAGACTCTAGATGTGAGTTTAAACAGCTGACTTTGTGTTGTTAAACTGCAGATAAGTGGATGAGGCATCTGAAATGTTACAGTAAATCTTTTGTCTCTCAAATATAAACTGCAACAATTGATGAGGTGGAAGCTGTGAAAGGCACACAGAGTTGTCTAGGAAGAACTAAACTAGGTGAACTAAAATATTTTGGAAGCCTGACTGCTGCATTTATTGGTGGGCATGTCTGTGTGCTATTGGAGCTTCGTTTCCAGGTGCAGATGCCTGGTTCATAGATTCTGAGAGTTGCATTTGGACACCTGAACAGGAGCAGCCTGGCCCTGCAGCAGAAACAAGCACTGAGAGTTCCTGAGCTGGGAGGGGTCTGGAGGTGCTGAGCATTTCTGGGAAGGTCATACACAGAGGAGAGAAACTCAAGTGCAGAAGATGCATGTTCCTAACCTGTGATGCCTGCACTGTGGTGGGGGTTCAGATGTTACCTGTAAATGCACAAAGAAACATTGAAAATGCTACATTTGCTGAGGACAGTAACTTCATATCCTTTTTCACCTGGTTATAACTGCTGTAGGGCTTCATTTGGAGATGCTTCTGTTTTGCTCACATTAAAATTTAATTGCTTTTTTAATTATAGATTGCTGCAACTTACCTGACTGGTGATAGAACAGATGCTGATGCTTCAAAAATCTATATGAAAATGTCAAAAAAAGATCCTGAGATAAAGCTACTGTATGTTACTCCTGAGAAGGTTTGTATTCAGTTTGTACTGTAAAATCCTGGAGGCAACAAGAGGTCAATCACTTTCAAGTGTTAAAGGGGAAACACTGAATTTAGAGTAGGCTTCTGGGTAAAAAATAATGTTAAATATTTTTTTTTGATAATTTGGTAAGACTCAGTACAGCTATAACTGATTTCAATTGGAAATTAACCTGGAATGGGAGCTGAATATGTGCATACAATTTAAATTCTGAAAACCAACCCCATGACCAACCATTCCAATATACCCTACTGTAGAGTCAGGCAGCTGTTAGGATCCAGACTGCAAGGAGGGTTGATGCAGGGAGACAACATGTTCCCTGCCACAGTCATGGGTGATTGTCAGAAGATTGCCTTGTACTTAATGATATAGAATCACAGAAGGGTGGGAGTTGGAAGGGACCTCTGGAGATCATCCAGTCCAACCTTCTGCTAGAGCAGGATCACCTGGGGCAGGTGATCCAGGTGGGTCTTAAAAGTCTCCAGAGCAGGAGACTCCACAGGCTCTCGGCAGCCTGTCCTAGGGCTCTGTAAAGAAGTTTTTCCTCATGTTGAGGTGAAATTTCCCGTGCTCTAGTTTGCACCCATTGCCCCTTGTCCTATCACAGGGCACCACTGAAAAGAGATTGGCCCCTCCTTGACACCCACCCTTCAGATATTTATAGACATTCATAAGATTCCCTCTCAGTCTTCTCTTCTGCAGACTAAGCATCCCCAGGTCTCACCTTGGGCTCTTGGGCCATGTGGGGTGTCTGTGTGTCCCCAGGTCTGCGCCAGCGGCCGCCTGATGTCAGCCCTGGAAAACCTCTATGACAGAAACCTCCTGGCTCGGTTTGTCATTGATGAGGCCCACTGTGTCAGCCAGGTAAAACCCTCAGCTCTTTCCCAAATGGCAAAACACTTCACTGGAGCTTCTGACTCAGTTACATTCTGTTTTTGCAACCAGTGGGGCCACGACTTCCGACAGGACTACAAGCGGCTGAGCATGCTCCGCAGGAAGTTCCGCTCTGTCCCCATGATGGCCCTCACTGCCACTGCAAACCCCAGGGTGCAAAAGGATATTCAGAACCAGCTCGAGATGCTAAAACCACAGGTGTAAGTAGCTCAGCACTTTCCTGAAACGATTAATTTGCACCGTGGGCATTCTGAGTGGAAAACTCGGTGAAGTCAGGAAGGTGTTACAAGTCCTTCTGAAATGCTGCTGGATCTGATTGAACAGAAGGCAGGCTTTGAATGTGATGGGAGTTACGTGCAAAATGCTGAAGTCAAAACAAAAATATTTGCCATAGTCTTCCTTGCATGATTAAGGGAACTGAAAATAACATCATAAAATTTTCTGTGTCACCGACAAAATGTGCAAGTCGCAGCTGCCCCATCCCTGGGGGTGTTGAAGGGCAGGTTGGATGGGGCTTGGAGCAACCTGGGCTGGTGGGAGGTGTCCCTGCCCCTGCAGGGGGTGAGACTGGATGGGCTTTCAGGTCCCTTCCAACCCAAACCATTCTGTGACTCTTAAGTTGTATTTTAGGGTAATTTTCAGGAGAATGCTGGGAACCTGCACAAGCTGGAAGTGTTCTTTAATTAGCACTTGTAGTAACATGGGTAATGAGGTACCATTGGGCCTGGGCTGCATTGTAGTGATTTCATGGTAATGAAATGGAAAAATAAAGCATTCTTTTTTGCTGAATTTCTTATTTTAGAAATGTCTTTTAGGGTAGGAGGAGGAAGGTGGCACTGCATTTTGCAGGTCTGATTCTCTGAATTTGGATGCAGGTGCTCCAGAGGGAAGGGAAGACAGATTGCTGTGCATGGGTTTGGTGTATGGGAGGGTCTCCCTCCTGCATAGTACCAGGTAGCTTTGGGTATTCACAGCCACAGGAGAAATGCAGAAATGTTAGACCCAAGTATGGGTGATGTGAATCTCCATGGGCATGGTGGAACAGTAACTCCTTTGGAGATAACACAGAACAAGCAGCAGGTAGCTGGATGTGGGGTGTTCCAGCCAATGCCTTGCTCATTGGAAGGATTGCTGCTTCATAAAGCTGACCAGCACCCCTGAACTCTCATGTTCCAGGTTCACAATGAGCTTCAACAGGCATAACTTGAAATATGACGTGTTGCCCAAGAAGCCCAAGAAGGTGGCCATGGATTGCTTGGAATGGATCAAAAAGAATCATCCACGTGAGTACTGAGCAGCAGGGAGCTCCCATGTGGTTTTGTGAACTGCTTTGTAAGGCAGGAAAAACTCAAACCAGGACACTTGTATAAGGCTGTAAAAATCCCAAACTTGTGCCTTGCTGTAAGTGACCAGTATATTTACAAACACAACAAATTCAAGGCAAAATGATGTAATTGATAATGGGAGTCAGTCCTAAAGTCAGGAGTTGAAGTTAAGATGGAAAAGTAAATAATGGTAGTGCTCTTGAGCCGCCCTTCTGGAGGTGGCCAGACCTTTTAAAATCCTATCTTCAGAGCATAAAGGACATCTAATATCCATGCTGATTTAATTGTTTGATTCTGTTGGTCTGCTTATCTGTGGTTCCCCTTGAGGAGCTCCTCTGAGAGTCCTGCAGCTCCTGCTGCTGGAAGCTGACTGTGCCAGGCTCCCTTGGCAGCATCTCTGTGCTGTGACCTGGGACATCACTGACTAACCTGCTCTAGCTCTTGATTTATATAGCTCTTTACTCATCTGTTTTAAATCCTCAGATTGCACAGTACTGAGCCAAAAAAATCTTTTCTTGATTCCACCTTTCCCAAAAAAAACAGGAAATTGGGTGAGGAGACATTAACAAAAACCATCTGATATTAATAAAATTCCTTTTCTTCATCACTAAGCGGTCGTTGCATCACACGCAGCAACCTCTCCCTGTTGGAACGAAGGTATTGGCTTGACAGGGATGACTTAAGCAAGCGAAAGGGAATAAAGCTGCATTGCTGCACAGACCTTGTTGTATGTATTTGCAGATGACTCTGGAATCATCTACTGCCTTTCCCGGCACGAGTGCGACACGACAGCTGCCGTCCTGCAGGGGGAGGGTCTGGCCGCGCTCGCCTACCACGCCGGCCTCACCGACGCCAACAGAGACCTTGTGCAGAAGAAGTGGATCAATCAAGAAGGATGCCAGGTAAAAGGAAAGCAACTGGGGGAGGGCAGTGAGCAGAATCTAGGGCACTTTTTCTCCCTCTTGGCCCAATAAAGGCAGAGTTGTGTGAGGTTATTGCCACTCAGGTGCAGCATTAAATAACTGACCTGAGCAGACCTGTCCAGACACGTTGTACTGGCACTTTTACAAATCGAAGACCTGCCCTGAGGTGTGATTCTCCAGGAGGAAGGAACTGAGCAGTACATGGCTTCTGAAGGAGCTCTAGGCATGCTGCTGAACTATATATATAGAGACTGAAAATTGGGGGTTCCCTTTGTCTGGAATAGCTCTTTGGAGAGGGGGCTTTGCTGTTCTGTGCTCACCTTGCAGCGTGACAGTGGAACGTCTCAGCTCTGCAGTCCTGACTGCCTGTTCCCAGGGCAGGGTGCTGCAGGAATCACTTTCATAACTGTCCAACAAATCACTGTTTCCTTCCCAGGTTATATGTGCAACAATTGCCTTTGGAATGGGCATCGACAAGCCCGACGTGCGCTACGTTATCCACGCCTCCCTCCCCAAGTCCCTGGAGGGTTATTACCAGGAGTCGGGCAGAGCAGGGCGGGACGGGGAGGTGTCTCACTGCCTGCTCTTCTACAGCTACAGTGATGTCACCAGGCTCAGAAGGCTGATACTGAGTGAGTTCTTGTGACTGTGACTTGATGGAGACAAGGCTAAAGAAGTCCCTTAGTTGCTGGTGTGCTTCCTTGAGACTGTCCTTGTCTCATCCAGACATGGGTGGTAGACATGGCACAGGTGGGAGAGCTGGGCAGCTTCACCTGGATGGTTTTCTAATGGAAAGATTTTTGTTGCTTGTACTTTAATTTTAGTCAAAAGCATTTTGCTTCATCTTCTTTCCCTTCTCCGTTCTTTAAAAGCTCTAGAGGTAAAATCTATCCTAGGTTAGTTCTGTACTAACTTGCTCCTCTGGATTTTTAAGCAAAAAAAGAATATTGTGTTTTGTCTATGTATGAAATGCAGAGGTGCTGATTTAACAAAGGCCTTTGGATTTACTGCATTTCAGTGGAGAAAGATGGAAACAGCCACACAAGGGAGACTCACTTCAACAACTTGTACAGCATGGTTCACTACTGTGAGAACATGGTGGACTGCCGCAGGATCCAGCTTCTGGCCTACTTTGGGGAAACCAACTTTAACCCCACCTTCTGTAAAGATCACCCAGAAGTAACCTGTGACAATTGTAGTAGGAAGAAGGTAAAAATCATGGCTCATATTCATGGTGGTGTTAAAGTGGTTTTGCATTTAGCTGCGTTAGAAAAACGTTTACGTGACTTTTGGGAAGGCAGAAGGAGAAAATTAATAAGGTGTCTTGTGTTTTTGTGATGCTGGAGGCTTCAAACCATCCCCAGGGTTTAACCCAGAGTAGAATTACACAGATTAGCCATGGGCTTATGATGCTCCTGTTCCTGTCAGAGGAGGACATGTGAGGTGTAAGGTTGTTCCTTTGTGTCCATTTTCTTGGCTATGGTGCTTACAGAGGCAGGAGCTAATACAGGGTCTGCTGGAATGGCTGTGGGGAAGTCCCTGCAGCTGCCTGACGTGATGTTTCTAAGGCAGCTTTGTGCTGCCAGAGTAGCAGGAGTGCCACGTTAGGGGGTGTACACTGCTTGAGAGGGCCCCAAGATTGGAGTTTGTGCAACCAAGACTGAAATAAACTCATGAGTAGCGTGACCAGGAGCAGAAGAGGAGGCAGAGAGGGAAGGGTCACTGGTCTCTACAAGCCAGATCAGTGTTAGACCTGATGATACTGCTTCTCAGCCCAGTGTTTGAAGCACTAACTGTGATTGCAACAAAAATTGACTAGAAATAGGCATATTCAGTCCAGCCTTCTCATTTTAATGTGGATTGGAAGCTCTAGTGCCTGTCAGCAGAATATTAAGGGAATCTTTCAGAATGTTTTACCTTGATCACCAGTATTCAGGCAGCCATCTTGCAGCTCACTCCATAGAACTAACACAACAGAAATTATATGAAATCAGTTGTATGTATGGTTGCATTTATCAGTGTTATCAAGTGCAGAATTCCTGTGACTGTGTTGTGTCCCTGTGGGTGAACCACCTAGAGAATCACTGTTCCTGTGGTTGGAACAAAATGAATTCATGGCTGGAAAAAGCTCAGTAATAACATCTGAGGCTGTTGGTACAACTTGCATTAGGACAGAACCACATAATGTTTCCTAATCGAGTCTATTTTCATAGGATTACAAGTCAAGAAATGTGACAGATGAAGTGAAGGGAATCATAAGATTTGTAGAGGAGCACTGTGAACAAAAAGGGCGGACAAAGAGAAGCTCAGGCTCTGGCAGATACACACTGAACATGATGGTAGACATTTTCTTAGGTGAGTCCTGCTCTTCCAGAAACAACATCTGAATAGACATGGTGCATAAATTCCTGAGGAAGTATCAGGAGGCCTGCAATGGCAGCAGTGCTTTAAAAGAAGGTAAGTTTTGCAAAATTATTCTTTCCAGGAATCTCTTGGTAAAGGATCCAAAAGAAATGTGGCTGAAGCTTTAGTCCATTTCAGGTTGCTGTAGTGATAATATTAGGTTTTTTGGTGGTGCTTGGAGTTCCTGGTGCTTTAATGCATAGCTTTTTAATGTGCAGAGACTGTCATGCCCCTGGGGATCTCCCCCAGCTCTGTAAATAGACACATACGTGGGCTTCCCACTGCAGGCTAATCCTGGGATTTCTGCTGTGCAGGTGCCAAGAGTGCCAAGATTCAGTCTGGAATATTTGGGAAGGGAGCTGCTTACTCAAGGCATAATGTTGAAAGACTGTTTAGAAAACTGGTCTTGGACAAGATTCTGGATGAAGACTTGTACATCACAGCTAATGACCAAGCAGTAGCATATGTCACACTGGGAGAGAAAGCTCAGGCTGTGCTGAATGGATCCCTACAGGTGGGCACTTATTCATTGTGGTGTTTTCTCTTCTCTAGCACAGACCCAGGACAGTGTAAACACAGCTTGCCTGCTGGCTGAAGTGCAGGAACTCATCTTCAGCAGGTGTAGGAACATCCAACAGTTGTGATTTCTAGTCCAGTATTCTAATAATTCTAATATCGTGAGGCAAAAGGGGAGTTTGAGAGGACTGGAGAGGGTTAAATCTTTCTCTTCTCCCTCCATCCATCCGACCCCACCTTGACAACAAAGGAATATCATGACCAACCCAGAAAAACACTACCTAAGAAGAAAAGAAGGAACAGCACTTCCTTCTCCTGCTTTTTCTGCTCTATTTTTTTCCCAGTCATTGGTGAGCTCTAATGGAAAATGCACTTCAAGAAGGTCATGGAACCAGCCCAGAATTGTTTGAGGCAGTGTCTCCTCTGCGTTAGTGCTGTATTTGGAGAAGAGCAGATCCCTCAGCAGCCTGTAATTGGGCTCTCAGGGTGTTTTCCCTGTGCTGGGCACACTCTGCTGGTTCTTTGCAGGAGAAATGTGGGGGTGGTTGAGTGGCCTGTACAAAAATAAATTTTAAGAAGTGTCTACTGGGTAAATAGCTGTTGGTCCATCAAAGAATGCTTTTGGTTTCCTTCACTGC
Source organism: Chaetura pelagica (assembly GCF_000747805.2). Taxonomy (NCBI): domain Eukaryota; kingdom Metazoa; phylum Chordata; class Aves; order Apodiformes; family Apodidae; genus Chaetura; species Chaetura pelagica. The sequence goes on from NW_009954168.1 coordinate 153,054, forward strand.
TTTCCTGTGGTGCCAAATGGTGTCTCTGCAGTGGCTCCCCTGCCAGGTGCTACTGCCTGGCTCCTTCAACAGGTGCAGTTCCACGAGACAGAGAGCGCCAGCGCGGTCCGGCGGCAGCGGGCAGCCGTGGCCAAGGTGTCCCAGCGGGAGGAGATGGTTAAGAAGTGCCTTGGGGAACTTACAGACACCTGCAAAACGCTTGGGAAAGTCTTTGATGTGCATTACTTCAACATTTTCAGCACTTCAACTCTAAAGAAAATAGCAGGTAATGTCAGCTCTTCCTTCCTGGGAGGGCCGTGCGTGCAGGGGGAGCCTTTTCTGACTGGAACTTGCAGTTCTGACCTGTGGTGAGAGCAGGCTGGAGTAGAGAACTGAGCCAGTCCTGTGGAAGGAGCTGCCACAGCCTCTGCTCCTGGGGCTGCAGTTGTGGGGGCTGTAGCAGTCCTGCAGGGCCAGCACAAGAGCACCCAAGGGATCACACCCCCAACCAACTATGGGAGCCTTGGCCGAGAAAACTGGTGGGCTAGTTTGTGTGCTAACCAGCTAGGAGCAGATTGGTAGAATAAAAGCTTGCTTAGGGTGGTACTAAAAGGAATTAATTTTTTCTAGGATCCTCTGCCATGATCTCTCTCAAATAAAGTTAGTTTGACACATGTAATTGGTGCTTTGTGATGTTACAGAAACCCTGTCCTCTGATGTGGAGGTTCTGCTGCAGATTGATGGTGTCACAGAAGACAAACTGGAAAAATATGGTGCAGAAATAATCAAAGTGATGGATAAGTACTCTGAATGGACCACACCAGGTTTAGTATGCTGTGTCTAAATGTGTCCTCCCCTGTGCAGTACCCTTCTCCTCCTCTATCAGTTCCACCCAAAAGTTAACCTTGTTTTTAAAAGCAAATAATTAATTATTGCAGTTTAATAATTACCAAGAGGGAGCAACTGCACACTTTTAGAGCATAAAAGGTCTTTCCTGTCTTCTCACAAGTTAAATTCAGCATCTCTCTGTAAGGCTAAAAAAGGAAAATGAGAACCAAGCAGATTGCTCTGCTCCCAAGCTATTAGTTATTTGGATTAGGTAAAATGCTCAGTGATAATGAGAATTCTGACCTTTGGGTTAAAGGTCTTGCACCTCGTGCTTATTTTACACCTGCATCTACCATGGATGGGGTAACATTGTAGCCTGGCAGATCTTCAGGAGCTCCTGCCTTTTCATAGTAATTGAGGTCAGCAAGTTCAGGTCTTCACTGAGCAGCCCTTGCTCAATGAGAAGAACTTTCACGTGAGGTGTAAAAAGAGCTGCTGGTCAGGAGGGCTGTGTCTGCAGAGCTCTGACCTGCATAAAGTTCAGCTCAGTGGAGAACTGAGCCCTGACACTGGTAAATCTGGTAACTTCACCAGAGCACAGCACGTACTTTCTGTGAAATTAGAGTATTTAATACAGCATGGCTATCAGATTTTACACTGGGGCCTGCAGTTCTAAAGTGATCCATACCTACTTGTAAGGGGGTGGTGCTTCCATAACTGCAGCATGAACAAATGCATGGCTACAAACCTGATTTTTGAGTATCCTATTGTACTGCCTGTGCAAAGAGCCATGTCCTGCTTGCTCATGGCTGAGATGGAGCTCTCGGATCTCCAAGTCTTTCATTGTGTATCCTGATGCTGTTTTTAAAACAAGTGCTGTATTTGACTGTAGGTTTTATGGTATATTCCATAATTCTTTCTAGCTGACATGGGGAAGAAAGTATAAAGGCAAAAAACACAGTGTTACCAAAATAGTTTAGACAAGAAGCCAGGCTGGAGAAGCTAGGACTGGCCAGTATCCTTTTATGTCATGGGATAAACCAGAACTGTTCTTTATACCAACCTATGAGACACCTTTAGCTGAGCCTGTAGTGTCACCAGGATGAAGGAGGTTTTGAACAGGTCACAAGTCCTGGGACAGTCAGTGTGTCCTGGCTGGCAGTTCTGGCTGGCCCAGGCCATGTCTCACTTGGTTACTTTTAACTCTGTCTGCAGAAGATGCCGCTGGCCAGAGTGTGGACACGGGAAACACCATCACGCTTGAGAGTGATGAAGAAGCAGAAGATGCTGTTACAACCTCAAGCTATTTTTGCAATAATGGAAACCAAAGAAGGAAAAGGAAGAGGCTGCCGAACTTCAGAGAATCAAAGAGGAAAAAGACAAGCAGTGGTGGCAGCCAGCAGTTTCATCCCAAAGGGTATGTTGCTTGTGGTCATTTATAACTTTTCCTAGTCCAGAATAGCCTGATGATCCCAGAACTGTACTCTTCTCACCCTGCTGCATTTTCTTGAGTAACTGTGGGCTTTAAGAATGGCATTAAAATTATCCAGGTGCCTGGTAACAACTGCTCCACTTTGGCTTTCTAGTGTTTTCTGTGTAAAATGCTCCTGGAGAGGAAGGATAGTTAACAATTGTCCTTCATTTCTCACTCTTGGCTGCCACAAGCTAGGCAGTGACACTACCTGTGAGTGTGCTGCCACACATTAGCAGGCTAACTGGATTCTGTGCTTGGAAACGTAAGAACAGCATGAAACTTTGAAAATGTGATGGAATATTTGAACTCCAGTTCCCAGTCCCTTGTGAATTCAGAACTTCTACCTCCGACCTTGCCATACAAGGCAACGCCTGCATCGAGACCAGAGCATGCAGGCCCAGGAGTCTGGTTGGTCTTGAGGTTCTAGAGCAGATCCACAACCAAACTATCAGAGGGTGATGAAAGAGCCAGGCTGGGCCTCATCGTTTGAGTCAATGACCTTAATTTAGCAGTTCATGTGGTTATTATTCTGGTCACTCAAGTGGCAACAGTTTATGCTGAAGATCTGTGCTTCAAAACATCATGATTATTCAGCTCTGAAAGGGAAGGAATAAAGAAATTCTGACCTCCCCAAACCCTGTTTAAAAATAGGGGAGAGTGACATTAGGGAACTTGGGCAGTGAGTTCTTATTTGGGCTTTATGCTGGTGCCTCTTCCATCTTTGCTGTGCTGGTAGCTCGCCAGGCACAGGGAGCGGATCCGAGCGGCCGGTGCTGTGGTGCAGGCAGGTTGCTCAGTCCCTCAGCCTAGAAATCTTGCCTCATTTGATAAATGAGAGGGAGCATGAGGTACAAAAGGGCAGCTATGTGGACAGCCTACACCCTGCATTTCTGAAATAATTATTTGAATGTGGTTTTGTTCTGTCTGTGCCATCGATGGGATTATCTTACAGCAGGAGCCCAGGCCATTGGGAAGAGCAGCTCTAAGCGGTGCCAACTCGCTCCCCAAAACACTCTGTAAAATGCCCACCTGCAGCCATGCCTGAATTTCAAAGACTGTTAGGTTTTATTGGGATAAATAACTACTTATATTCTACTGCTTTAGTGTTGCATTTATCATCAAAGAGAAAATACAGTCTACCTTATTAAAACTCATTCCTGTCTGCTACAGGCTGTTCTTTCCAGAGATGCCTCCTTCTCTGCCTTGTTTTTCCTCATTCTGGGCCTTGTTTTTTGTAGCAAACAAAAAAAAATTCAGCAGGTTTTGCTCCCACCCTTTTCACCTTCCCATCTATCAAAATATTAGTCATTAAATGCTGTTGACCCCGAAGTGTCAGTTAATGTTGATACTCTAATTGGATTAATAGGAGTCGGGATGGTTCAGCATTCTCTGTGCCTGTTTCAGGCTGCTGCTTGCCCTGAGGCAAATGCCAGAGCAACAGCTAATCTTGATTTACATTTCTTTGGCAGTTTTGGAGCCATGTGCATAAAAAAAACCCGAACAACAAAGAAACCCAAACACCAAAACCCAAAAAGTTTAAATCAAAATGAAAGCATAGTCTTCTAGACAATGTAGCCTGCCCCCCCCCCACGAGGGTAGGGGAAGGGGGCAAGAAAAGCAGCTGTCTGACACACACCTTCTCTCTGGATTTTGCAGGGGTTACAAGTACAGAAGGACCAAAAGGCCGTTTAACTCAAAGGCTCCAGCTTCCTCTGGCCACCACTCAACGTCCTACAGTGTCAGTGCCACGCAAGGAGCTGCTGGGAAGCTGGGGATTATGGCACCACCAAAACCCAAAGCCAGGCATTTCCTCCAGCCTTCATACTCAATATTGTAACTAGGAAGATGTAAATACTGTATAATGGTGAGCCCTGGGGATGTAATAATTGTTTGTTAAATTTTTGTTTCATTTGCTAAACCTTCTGAGACTTGTACATTTATCAAGTGCAAAAACCTCACAATAAATAAATATTTTTAAACTCAAAAGCTTATTTGGACCTTTCTTCCTACTAAAAATAGAGTTCTGGCTGCTTCTAGAAACGCTGCTACTTCAGTGGAAATAATCCCTGTCAGCCTGTTTTACAGCTACCTCAGGGATACACTTGAGACTGCAAATCAGCAGCAGTTACTGAACAGCTGTGGCTGCCTCTGTTCTCCCTTGCCAGCTGCACAAGTACCTGAAGAGCTCCACAGCTGGGCTGCTCTTCTGAAGGCTTTGGGCTTGGCGTGTCCACCTGAGAGAAAAAAATAATGCAGGTCTGTAAGTTTCTAATGATATTCCCCAAGTGCTGGGGCTGGGGAGGCTCCTGCAACGGCCAAGTCCTGCCCCGGGTGTGCTTTTTTTTTAGTTGTGGGGGTTTTTTTGCTGTTGTTTGTTTTGTTTTGTCTTTGCTGTTGGCTTTTTTGGCTGTTTGGTTATTTTTAAAGCTGCTCCCCTTACAGCCAGGAGGAAGAGCATCTGAGCTGCCTTTGGCCTCCACTTCCCTGCCCCGCCCCAGGTGAGGTCAGAGGAGGGTTTCGAGCTCACCCGCCTGCCCAGCACCCCCGGGCCCAGCATGGGCCCCGGGCGTGACGAGAGCAGAGGATTTCCAGCAGCTCCCGCGCCGGGAGCCTGCGCGGGCTTTGATTCACCGCTGGGAAACGTTCGCTTTTTCCGTCCCGCCCGTGCCGAGCTGTGTGTGCGGGACACAACCCCCTGCC
>NW_009954168.1:159277-174453 GCF_000747805.2 Chaetura pelagica
AGCGACGGCAGCGATGCGGGGGACGCGGCCCCGGTGAGTCCCCGCGGGGCTCAGCGCCTCTCCGGGCACACTGAAGTCAAGTCTGAAAGTGTTTTCCCCCTTTATGTAACTCCTTTTTGCTTGTTTTAGCTTCTCGCAGTGTAAAACTTTGTTTAAGGACTAAAAAGGAGTTGCTCTCAGAGTGTGTAACCCCCCATCAGCACGTTGCTGTGCTTGGATCATCTCCTTCCAGGCCTTTTTAATGATTGATGCAGCCATGAGATAGGAAAGTTTTGTCAATGTTCATTTATATTTAAATCATCATTTCAACTTGTCCCCCTTCTCCTCTGTGGGAGATAAAAATTATCTAAGAGTGTGTTCCATTTGTGGGCAGTATTTGTTGTATTGGTGAAGTTTTAAAGTGTTTATTGATTCCCTTCAGGGGGTGCCTTGGTCCCATGTGATGGACTGACCCTTTCTGTAGAATTAATGCTGGTAGTAAGTCTTGTAATGCAAACTGGTGCCTGGCTGGATGAGTTCTGGTACTGATCTGGGATCAGCCCAGTTTGTATGTTTACAAGTATATTGAGCCATTTTTAAATAATTTAGATGATCAATTTAGAGACTGTTCCCAGGACATCCCTTGCATGCCCCATAGCTGTAAGATGAAGAGTAATTTGCTTTTCTTTTTGCAGGATGGATACTCACAGTTATCAGCTTATGAAAGGAAGAGGCTAAAGAACATCACAGAAAATGCTAAATTCTTTGCTGCTTTAAAGCTGCATGAGGTGTGTATAGATCCTGAGTGGCCTCAAAATGCTCCCTCTCCAGTGATAATTGTCAGCCCTGGTGAAACCCTTCCCTAAGGGTGTGTCTTCCTGGGGCATCAGGGCTGCCCCCACTGGATAACAAATAGTGGGGTTGTGCTGCTTTTTCCACAGAGGGGAGGGAATTGGTTAAACTTCTTAGAAGTGAAGAAAGGGTGTTCCAGAGGGTGTTCCATCCCAGCAGCCCCCACCAGGCTGCTGCCCGTGGTCCCTGAACTGCAGACCTGTCAGCAGCAGGTGGTCTGTGGGTTGGGTGACCCGTGGAGGTGGGGCTGCCCAGGCAGTGTCCTGTGTGCCCTGTGCTCCCACCTTCCCAGTGGAGCCACCCAGCTCTTCAGGTGCAGGACCCACGGGTTGGTGGTTCTCTCAGTGCAGGGCTTGGGTGGTGGGAGGGTTCAGCTCACTGCCCTGTGCTGGAGAGGCTCCTGGGCAGAGCCTGGGGGTTGTACTGCTGGAGACCCTCATGTGTCCCTCCCCATGTCCTGTCTGGGCTGGGTGGACACACAGGTGTTGTAATTCTTCCCATCTTGGTGAAGTTGTCTAGAAGGTTACAGTGGAGTCGAGTCTTTGTTCTTCTTTCCGCACTAATTCTCTTGGATTTTTTATTTTTAATTCATAATACATCCTTTTCTGGCAGCACCGGGGGAGTTGCCTCTTTGGGTGTCTGCATGCTCAGTGTACCAGGTTGGGCCTGGTTGGCATGGCTGGGCCTGGCAGGCAGTGCAGCTCCTCACCACCGAGGCTGAAACTTGGGTGAAAACAGCTCCTCTTCTCCCAGTTCCCCCAGGAGAGGTCAGCAGAGAGTAGACAGGCTGGTTGCAGCCACAGCGCTGGCACAGAGTAGTGAAGCCTAGAAAAGGAGCTGTAGCCACCCCAGGTGCCATTGGCACTGGCCAGTGTGGGCTGCCAAAGCCCGGGGGCAGGTAAATCATCTCCTGCCAGGGTTGGTGCAGCTTGGGCTGCAGTGGAAGCAGAGCAGGGAGTGTCTGGTGGTGAGCTGGACATGTCTGAACTTCCCTGGAGTCCAAATGAATGGAATCATAGAATGGTTTGGGTTGTAAGGGACCTGAAAGATCATCTAGATCCAACCCCTTCCTGGTCATCTTTAAATGGTGAGAATGCTGAGTGGAGGCCTCTGTGCTCAGTCTGTGCTGCCTGGCACCTCGAGTTTTGTCTGTTCTGCAAGGAGAGAACACACTGAGCTGTGCTCCTCCATGCCCTTCCCAGGAATCAGGGAATTCTCACTGGTGCACAGAAGCAAAGCAATCACAACACACAGCTCGATGCTTAAAAACCCCTTTTTATTATTGTTGTGAATAATTACCATGATTGCAGACTTTAGAGAATTCTGTTTTATACATGTTGATCTTTTATGCTTGTTATACGTTTGTTTTATTAACATTATTTTTTCTCTTTAAGTCAGCTGCAAGACTTCATCAAATTGCAACTAAAAGGCAGTCCCATGTCACCAAAAGGTAAAGTAACTGTATAGGAGATGTGTGTTCCTGTTCCCTCCCTGCCTGTGAGCTCTGGTAGCACTTCTGTCTGCACACACCTGGTACTGCAGGAGGGAGAGCCTGTGAGGAGTCTCCTTATAAAGCTAAAGCTAAATAGCTGATTGTCTTCCACTGTGAATTTGGGAACAGCTCCTCTGGGTACTGCTTCTGCCCTGCCATCCTTTGGAAAGAAAGCAACAATATTAATATATTTTTCATCAAATTACAGAATCTGTTATTTTTGTGATGTTTGCATTCAGCTATTTCAAGGCCATTTCTTTTTTTCTGGTGACATTTTTGCTTGATGGCTCAAGAAAGGAATGTTAAAGGATGAAAACAAATGATAGGAGAAGGTGTGGGAAAGGAAGAGGGAGGCAGAGCTAGATGCAAGTGGTAGGATAACCAGTTGGTGTAGAAGACAGGACACTTGGCAGTGCCAAAACAGTGCCAGGCAAAGCAGGAAAATGGGCCTAAGTGCAAAACAGTAAGATACACACTGAAAGGAAGTAGAAAAAGATGAGTAGGTGAATGAGTGGAAAGATGAATTGTAAATAAGGAGGGCTCAGGAGCAAAGTGGCAGGTTACAAGCAACACAAGAACAGCAGTGCTGAGAAGTGCTTTCCTTGCTGCAATCAGAAGCCATCTCAGCCCTCCTGGAGTGCATCAGGAAGCCTGGCCACGCTGCCAGAGCTGTCACCTGAACCTGCTCTGCTCTTGTACTTAAATGCAGAGGGCTTCTGTTCCTTAACTGTCCCCCTGCTTTGGACATGTTTCCATAGTTCCAGAGCTAAGCCTAAGAAGGCAGAAGATGAAACGGTGCGTCGGAGATCGATGCGCCTGCAGAGGGTGGAGCCCTCGGGAATTCCAGTGCCAGAGCTGCCTGCCCAGCCAGAAGCAGAGGAATATGTAAGATGGGGAAGGGTTAGAGGACTTGTGTGTGTGTGTGTGTATGCAGCAGCTTCATGAAAATGGTGCTGGTGAAGTGGACTGATGATCCTTGTCACTGCTGAGCTTATTGTAGAACCTGCAGGCACTCAGGAGGTTACACAGAGGCAACAAGAGAAGGTCAATTCCTTCACCCTCACATGTCTTGAACATCAGGCTCCCTGGGTCTCCCCTGAAAGTGAGGCAGTGTTCTGTGGCTCAAGTTGGTAAATAGTGGAGTTTGGGATGAGCAGAAAGGTCCTGAGGTAAAACTTCTTTACATGTTTTTCAAGAACCCATAGATTTGAGCAGCTTTACATTCTGAGTTGCATTACTCCGTTCTAATGTTACTTCACTGTAACTTTTGGTCTAGTATATTTTTCTTTGAAGTATTTACTACCTTTTGAAGTAGCTATATAGCAACAAGTAAAGATCCTGTTGCTCTGAGAGAGGGGAAGTTAAATCTTCCATGGTGCAGCAGAATAAAGCTGAATCTCTGTAACAGCTCTTGAAGATCAACCCTGCTGAAGTGTCAGAAAGGAGAGGAAGGAACTGAGGGTGGCTCTTTCTCGTTGCCACTGTGTGCAAAGTAAAGTTGTTTATATTTTAATAGGATTTGAGACAAACTTTCATGTCATTCTGTTGATTTCTTGTGTTATCAGGGATGTTTTCTCAGAATACCTGGTGTGTGGAAAGTCACAGTTCCACCTGTTGATGGTTTCAGTTGTTTTGAGCTATGAAAATTGCTGCTGTCGTTCCAGCCTCAGGTTCCAGCCGGACCTTTGCCGATGGTTCCAGAAGATCAGGTGGAGAACAGTAAAATGGCAGAGGACTTACTGGCAACATGGATGAAGATCAGTGAGGTATTACTAGTTACAATTAATTATTTTTTTTCTAAGGTAATTTGGGTTAAGTTCTGAGCAATCGAATTCTGCTTTTTTTGCCTGTCTGCAGATGAAAGTGGGTGATGCTGAGAAGCGCACGAGTGACATGAAAAGGTGAGCAGAAGACAGAGTTAAAAACTGGGAACTGCCTGGTTCTGCTTCTCCCTCGAGGAGCTAACGTTTGAATGATGTTGTCTAGATACCAAGACAGCCTGAGCAGCATGGTCATCAGCGAGGAGAACGTGAAGAAGGTGGTGAAGTACCGGGTGTGCTCCATGGCCATCCACCCTTCGGAGAGCAGCATCCTCGTGGCTGCTGGGGACAAGCTGGGGCAGGTCGGGCTCTGGAACGTGGTGAGTGCCAGTCTGCTCTTCACCTGCAGAGCTGTAGGCTGCGGGGTGGGCATAGGTGGGGCACAGGCTGGAGTGTCACTTTGTCAGGCTCTGCATGGTGTTCTGTGCTGTTCCCCTTCTTGTGGGTAACACGGGGGTGTCTGTTGAATTGGTGCTCACCAGGTGAGAAGGTCTGTCTGGTCCTTGGTAAGCCCAGGTCTAAAGGGAAAAAAGGTTGCACTGGGGATTTTGGGGGGAGAGTGGAAGAAAATGGGTCAGTAGCTGAAGTGTTATTATCAGTGAGGGTTAAAACTGCAGTTCACCATTGAGAGATCCAGGATCTAGTTACAGTAGTGATAGCAGGGCTGGGCTTTGGAGACTGAGGGGAAATGAACTGTTTGTTTATTGAGTTTGTACAGATTTGGGGTAGCTACACTTGAGTCACTGTGTTTCCAGATGACAGAGATAAGATTGTCCTACCAGTATGTGTGCTGGCACACACATTGCCTTGGAAAAATCACTTGGCATTTGGGGCTTTGGAAGCTTTAGAGGGCTTTGCAGATAGTCTCACTGTTGGTTTTTAATTGCTTTAATTACTCCTGCAGCAAGAATCTTTATTGGTGGCCTTGACTGACATCTCTGTAGCCCCCCCCGTGCCCTCTGCTTTGATCCCACCTCAGCCCAACCAGCTGCTTCAGATCCCCATAGATGTGGATTTTCTTCTCATTTTCACAATGCCATTAACCTCTCAAGTTGTTTCTGCTTCAACAGCTTCAGGAAACTGATCAGCTCAACTCAGCTCCAAGACTGTAGTCAGCTATAAAGAAGTTTAAACTGCTGTGTGCAGCTGAGAAAGTTCTGGGTGTGCAGCTGGGCCTGGCAGGGGCTGTGATCTGGTGATGGGGACTCTGAGGCCTCAAGTGCTGCAGTTTTTCTGTGGCCTTGCAAGGGCAGTTCAGTGAAAACCTAGAACTGTTAAAGCTTTTATTTTCCCTTTTATCCTCCCTTTTTCATTTTCCTGAAGTGAGCTGGACTTGGCCAAGACTGTGAGCAGAGTAGTCTTTGTGGAATTAACTGGTACTTGTTCCAAAATTATCTGTTCATTTTCTTTTAAAATAATGGAGCTTGAATGATGCCAAAATCAGAAGAGATGACAACGGGGGATTATGTTTGAATTTCTGTTGGGGTCACTGTGGTTTAGTCTGAGTTCTGAGCAACCTGATATGTACATGTTTTGATGTAAATGTTGCACACACACACACTTTGGGCCTCACTGGGTGCTGAGCTGTGGTACCTGAGAAACCATTTCTGTCAGAGAAGAGCCAGGTGTCTGTGTCCAGGTGCAGCACTGGTGGCTGCAGTCACAGTGCACTTAAATTGCAGCAGGAAATGGCAGCTTCTCCTGACTAGGAGTTCTGAAGCTGAGAGCAAACTCCTCATGCTGTTTTGAGCCAAATCCCTGGTACAGCAGAGCAGGGGGCAGCTGGAGGGAGGCCTTGGCCTGGCAGTGCTGGCTTGAGGGGTCCAGGAGGAGGGACTGAGGAGGAACTCCTGTCCTCCAGTAAGATGTTGGCCTGGGCAGTGCCCCAGGCAGCCTTGCTGCCTGTTACCCAGCCTGATGTCTCCACCCATCAAGCACCCTGCTGCCTCCTCTGGGCAGTGAGCAGAGCAGACTGAGAACATGAGAAAAAAATCAAGAGACGTGACTTTGCAGGTTGCAGGAACCGATTGAAATAACCTCAGTGATTAGCACGTGTGCCCACTCAGTTTCTGTTGCTTTGCAGAGCTGTGTGTCTGCAGAAGGAGCCCACACCTTTGTCCCACACAACCACTCTGTCAGCTGCATGCATTTTTCTCCATCCAATCCTGCTCACTTGCTGTCCCTCAGCCACGACGTGCTGCGCTGTGGAGATGTCACCAGGGCTGTCTTTGACGAGGTGAGTGCTCCTGTGGGGAGCTCTTGGTGTGCTTGGCTGCCAAGGCTTTGTCTCCCTGAACCCAACTTGTTATTTGTTGGGTGTTTGGTTATCAAGGAAGTTTGAGGTTCTGTTTCTACAAGGAACACAAAGTAATCTCTAATTAATGTCATCAAAATATGGAGATGCATCCTAGTCAGAAAAACACAGCAGCAGCTTGGGCACTCCCAGTTTTCTTGCAGTTGCAATTACTGAATTTAGTTTTGTATCTCTGTACTTAAGCAATATCTGCCTCTTTTCAAAAGCAGTACCTTTTAACAATGACAAGTGAGCAACTTAAAGAACTAAATCTTAGGAAAAAACCCCACGACATCCAAATAAACATTGTAAACCAACATGAAGTGTGAGCTGACTTGGCTTTCTCAGGCTTCAAGTGAGCAAAGTGCTTTGGCTGTCTTCATGGGGAGCCAGGCAGCTTATCTGTGCTGGTTCATGGTGCTTGCTTTGATTGCTTGTTATTTGAGAGATGCATCTGCGTTGATCAGCTTTCCAACACTGGCAGATGTAATAAACTGAAACAGTTTAAAGCTTTTTCTTTTTTCCCCCAGTCCCTAGAGGCACTGTCTTTTTGGTGGGGTTGCAGGCAGACCAGAGACTTGGGAAGTATCTGCAGTTGGTTGGTCAAGGGGCCAGGAAGGACCCAGGGGCTTGCTCTTGGAGATGAGTGCTTGCAAGAAAGTCTCTTTGGAGGCTGGAGGAAGAGAGAGGTTGTTCTGCCCCATTTACCTTGAGGTACCTCCAGGAGCATTGCTGACTTTGGAAAGAGCACAGCTGCTTGTGGGGAGAGTCTGCACCCCCAGAGACACAGAACATGGATGTGTCCCTGCAGCATTATTATACTTGTGACTAATTGCTGCTTTGGGGGGAAATTGCTGTGGGATAAGATGGGTTGAGATCCCAGCTCTCATCTCCCAAATGATAGGAAGCCAACTTCATGTTTCTATACCTGACCAAAGGTGCCTGTAGCAGTGGAGAAATGGACATGGTCAGTGACCCTTGCTGGGGGTAACAGCCACTGGAACCTACAGGTGATGGTGTCTTGTAAGGGTCTGACAGGGAGTTCAGAGAATGCTGTTGACAGGCTGTTTGGGATGGGTAATGATGTCCCCTGTGGAAAGCACAGCAGTTGTACAGAAGGGTTGCCTGTGTGGATAGCTCATTAGGCTTCATGAGTGGGTTTTGTATATTCAGAAGGGAAAGCCTGAAATGTACAGTCTGTGGAGTGTTTTGGGTGTTGTGAATAACTCTGCATTTTATTGAATATTCTGGTTACATTTGACCTTTCCTGTGCTCAGATATACAGAAGTGAAGAAGAGTTCTCTTCCTTTGACTTCCTGGAAGACAGTGCCTCCACTGCAGTTGTAGGACACTGGAATGGCAACGTCTCCCTGGTGGACAGACGGACCCCAGGGACGTCTTCAGAGCTTTCTGCAGACATTGGCTTCAAAAGAACCAGGACAGTCCATGTTCACCCAGTGAACAGGCAGTATGTCCTTGCTGCTGGCTCAGTGTACGTAGCTCAACAGGAAGGGCAGTTACTCTGTGTCTGGGGTCAGCTCTGCACTGAGGGCAGGGGCTGCTGTTGATGAGGCAGAGAGTGGGGTCAGCTCTGCACATCTGGAGGGCAGGGGCTGCTGTTGATGAGGCAGAGAAATTGTCAGCCCCACTGTAGAGTCAAAGCTTTCTTCATCTTCTTGGAAAGCAAGTTTTTAGTCCTTAGAAGGATTAAAGGTGTGATACACTTTGACTTCCCTTCACCTTTTGGTAGTGGGTCCAAAAGGGTCCCTGTGGCAGCTCAGTGGGATTTCCTGAGCTGTTGGTTGGGGCTGGTGTTGGTGCTCTCCAAACCCTGTGGAGCCACTGGCCATCCACGTGGACATGCACTGCTGATGTGAGGCTCTGAGGGCAGCTCACATAAAACCTGTGTCTCTTGAGTGGTTTTGGCAAATGGAGGATAATGATTTAACTGTCACCTTGTCAAGTGCTCTGTGTGGTCTGTGTTGCAGGGATGTTTGTGTCTTTGACGTTCGATACCTGAAGCCCCAGGGGAACCAGCCTGTGAGCTCTCTGAACGGACACACCAAAAGTGTTGCTTCTGCCTATTTCTCCCCAGTGACTGGGAGCAGGGTAGTGACAGTGTGTGCTGATGATAAGCTGAGGTGAGGCCTTGGGAAAGGAATAATTGTATGAAAAATGTCACTGGTATTTTTTTTATTATTATTATTTCCTATCTGCATTGCCCACCATTGAGAACTCCCTGTCTTCACTTTTTTTAAAAAGTGATAAAGATTTACTTGCATTGGCATTTTTAATATTGCTTTTCATTACTTGGGGGGGGAGTGGTGGTGGATTTTTTTCCTAATTCTTGCTTTGCTGAAGAGTATTGAACACTGAACAGTAAAATAGAGGTACTGTTGTTTTTTACAAAAACCAAGGGCCTGGATGAGCCCCTCGTTGGGCCTGGCCATCCTTCTCTAACAGCTTTAAGGGAGGATGAGCTGCAGTTGTAGCTAAAAGCAAATCCAATTTAAAAAACAAATGTAATAACTGCAGTTGGAATGCTGGGTGTGTGTGCTGTTGGTTACTGCCCTGCAGCCTGTGCTGGTCTGTGCTGTGTGAGGACAGGGCTGCCTGTGTCACACAGACTGTGCTAACTCACACTTCGTGTTACAGGGTCTATGACACCACCTCTTTGGCACCGACAGTCCCAGTTCTCAGCACTGTCAGGTAAGCTGAACCCCCCCAGAGCAGAGGGCAGCTTGCTGGGACTGTCCTGCTCCTGTGGCCTGAGGGAGGGGGGTGCAGGGGCTGCAGGACCCACGTGTCCTGTTTTGGGTGGGGGAAGCATGTAGGGCAGCTGGAATTGCCTTCCTGTGCATCTGGAGCAGGCTGGTCTGGGACTTCTGACGTGTGTTTTGTTTGGAAATTATTTTCCTGGTGCATTGTTTAAATAGCAAAGGTTACTTCTGAACAGTAAAGCACATGGGCTTGGGTCAAGTCTCCACAGCTGTAGGACACCTTGGTGCTCCAGGAGGGCAAGTCACTGTCAGGGCTGGTTTGTGAAGATGCTGGAGCTGCCCCAGGGACTGAGAACTCTTAGCTTGCAGTTTATCAAAAGGCTTGATGCATGTTTGCAGCCATGAAGCAGACCTGCTTTGTGCACTAACCACTTCTGCCAAATCACCCTCTGCAGTATCTTCTTGCTCCATTACATGTCTCTGTCCCATCCCCCCAGCACAGGACAGGGATGCACTGGGTGGAGCCAAGCAGTGGGATGGCTCCAGTGGGCAATGGGGCTGATGGTTCAGCAGGCAAGGACGATGAAATATGACATAGATGGTGATAGAAACGTTCCTCTTACTGAATCCAGTATTTTTCTCTCTCTCTTTCTCTCTTTGTTTCTCTGAAGACACAACAACAACACGGGACGCTGGTTAACCAGGTTCAGGGCAATATGGGACCCTAAGCAGGAGGACTGCTTCGTGGTGGGCAGCATGGCACGTCCGAGGCAAATAGAAGTCTTCCAAGACACTGGGAAGTTGTTGCACTCTTTCTATAACATTGACTGTCTTAGTTCTGTGTGCTCCATTAATGTTCTTCACCCCAGTAGGAACATTCTAGTGGGTGGCAACTCCAGTGGCCGCCTTCATGTGTTCAAAGAATAAAAAAAGGTGGCTTAGATTTGGCTTTTTGCATTACATTTGTTTAATCCCTCCTGAGCTGTCCCTGAGCTAACTGCCCTTCCTCAGGGCAGAAGTGTACTTTAAAGGTTCTAAAATAAATCTTCTAAACCACCTTTGACATTCTCTTAATTAGAAAAAAACCCCACATATATACTCATCCTGCTACAAGAGGCAGTTTGTACCAGAAGAGATGTTTTTCCCCAAGACTGGAGGGGTTTTTCAAAAGGAGAAGAAATGTTGGATCAGTGGGACTGGAGGGGTTTCTCAGAACTTTGGTGTGTGGGCAACTGAAAAGCCAAATTCCTTGTGGGCTTTGAGCTGGGTTTGGCTGGTCGTTTTTTTCCTCAAGTGAAAAATTGGTACTGGCACAGTAAGTGCAGAACAAACCTCACAACCAACTCTGGTTTTCATGATATTTAAATATTTATTTAAATTTAAAAATACTTTTCATGGCACCAATGATTTTATGCTAACTAAGGTATTGAATATGTAGAAAAAGGTACATGTCGAAGGAAAAAATGTAACTTACAGTATTTGGCACATGAAAGGTTAATTTCTAGGGTTTTTTCCTTTATGAAAACTAAGAAATTCACATTTTCAGGTATTTTACCATCTACTGCTTAGAGATGCAGTACGCTAGTGTGAGAGTTTCTTCTTGTTCTGATACAAGAACCTATGGAAACAACATTTTAATATAAAGACAAGGTAAAACTAACGGGTCGTGAAACACGAGACGTAAGATGGAACGTACAGGAAAAAACAGACCATGAAAAAATCACCAGTTCTCGTGGTTTTGCAGTAAAACGCTGGGTGGGAACTGCAGAGGTGAAGTGGGGCTGGTGCTGGTCGCTACTCTAGAGAAGCTGATGGCGAAGGGTCGGGGTCCCACGCCGGGGGGCTGGGGCCTCTGCTGTTGGGACCACGCGGCACACGGGGCGAGGAGGAGGGAACACAGCAGCGTCAGCCCGGGGTGAGAAACGGCAGGTTTGGGACTTGCCACGCACTGCATAGAGACACCATGAACTACGGGCTGAGGTAGGAACCACTACACTAAGAGTTACTCTTGCTATGTTGCATAAAACAGGATGTGGTGTTAAAATCCGTCCTCCCCGCGCCGCCCGCCTGCTGCGCGAGACCCTCCCTTGTGCTGTGAGTGGGCGGTGGGACACGAGGGCGTGGGGCTTTGTCCCCTCCCTGACGGGCACTAGTGAAGGGGGCCTCTCTCTTTATTGCCGTGACAAAGGCTCCGTGTCCGGGCGACGCGGCGCTGGGTCTGCCCCGGTCATCGCCTTCCTGCCCTGCTGGGGGTGGGATGCTCAGAGACAAGAACACGGAAATCAGGCTGTGTAAAACTGCAGTTATGGCCCCAGCTTACGTAAAATCTCTCCCTGAGATGAAATAAAACTTGCTCACCTGTTTTCACCTTTTTTTTTTTTTTTTTTTTTTTTTTTTTGTCAAATGTGTCCAACTTCTCTACCCAAACTTTACAGAACGGGCTTTTATTGCTCCCTGTGGGCATAGGCGGCTGCTTCCCAGGTCACTGAAGGTCCCGGTTATGTCACGTGTACCATGAGTTGGTTTTACTCATTTTTGCTTAAGAACAGGTTGATCTATTGGTTGTTCACTGGCTTGTTCAGTGTCACCTCCACTCCTGTTGTTCTGTCCTTTCTATCTTCAGACAAGTCACAAAGTCCGAGCTCCTTTTTCTATCCCAAGACTAGCAGGGGGTTATTCCAGTGTTAGGCTTCCAGGCTACAGAACTTTCCTCTGAAACCATTTGCTCACCGTGACCCGCTCGGCTCCGCGGTCACCCAATCCACGAAGTAAAAAAAGACTTGATTATATAATAGTTTTTTTTTTTTTTTTTTTTTTTGTTAAAATAAGCCTTGGAACAGTTTTGGTTTTTGGTGTTTTGTTTTTTTTCCTTGTGTTTTGTTTTTTTTGTAGAAAGCAGGTACACCTTTAGGAGGCTGAAGGTCTGCCTGATACATCCGACTGGGTCACTAGGTGTGCCCAGGTGGGGCTGAGGTGCCTGGTGTCCCCTCCCTGCCCTCGGGAGCACCGGCCACACTTGAAGGCTTAGAAGAAAAAGAAGTGAGGAAGGGTTGAGCCAGGGCTGCCCCTCTGCTGGGCCGGGGGGTGAACCGGGGCCATCCCACTGTGTCCCCCCAGCACGGCCCCGCGGAGGCCCCGGGAGGGATGGCTGCAAAGCAGGGCAGGTGGTGGGTGCACAGTGGCGGATTTCATAACGTAAGAGTACACGAGTGGTTAAATCAATACTCGGTAGCACCATTGCTGAAGCTCCTGCATAAGATGGCACCGCCAGCCTCCCGGCTGATGCTCCTACAATGAAGGGGGGGGGTGGGGCAAGAGTAAAATCAACTCCTTGTTACTCCGTGCTGCCGAAGTCACGCGCGCGTCGGCAAGAATCCAACTGGTAAGAGTCGTGTGGGCTCCGGGGCTGGGAGCGCGGGGAAGAGGAGGCCTCGGGGGCTGCGTCCCCCCCTTCCTCCCGGGGTGCCTCCTGGGCCGCGGGTGCTCTGGGTCGGGAAGGGAGGGTTAGTGTGTGTGCCCAGGACGGCGGCAGGTCTCTCCCCAGGCCCCCGGCCAGAGGTGCCGGCTCCTGCCTTCAGGTGTCAATGAGCAGGTTTACCACGGCGCGGACTTTGCAGGCAAACCATCGCCTGAGGGGACAAAAGTATTGGTAATGGAACTGCTCGAACTCGGGGGTCTGGCGGATATCGCGGAAAAAGGCAGTGTCAAGGTCGGACTCGGTAAGGACGATGAGGAGGAGGAGCAAAACAAAGAGGAGTCCAAATGTCACAAGGAGCAAACGGAGAACACTTAAAACAAACTTATTCACCTGTTCGGCCTGTGCCGCCCCCAGGCTGCCCGGGCACAGGGCACACAGCTCTGCCCCGGGCTCCTCGGCCGCCGCCGGCGTGCCCGCCTCCGACTCCTTCTCCTCCTCGATGCTGCACGGGGCCCCGTTGGCCTGTCGGGAGAGCAGCATCAGCTCCAGGCTGTGCTCAGCCACCGGCGTGGGCAGCACGCTGTCCGCGGGGCTGTAGTTCTCGTCGGCGATGACGGCCACGCGGTCGCTGCTCTCGGCGCGGCCGCCCCGGCCGGGGGCGACGAAGGCGTCACCGTGGGATGTGGAGCGCACGGGGGTGGAGTGGGCACTGTCCCGCAGAGACTCCAGGCCTGGGGAGACAGGGGACAGTCAGTGCTGTGGAAGAAGGGCGGGGGGTTCCTCCTGACACTGGAAATTACACGCCCCCCCTCCACCCCTCGGCCCCCAACTTGCCTGGCCCAGTGTCTCCCATGGGGACAGAGAACCCAGCTGCTTGTTGTTCTTTTTGTCCCTGGAGCCCATAGCAGCTCCTTGGCTGCAGTCACTCAACCACCTGTGTGACTTGTCACTGTCCCTGACAGCTGCTGGCTGGCAGTCCAGGCTGGTCATCAAGTCAGTCACAAACACCTCCGGGTGCTGTGACCGTGCTGAGCTGACACCCCCGGGCAGCTGCCCAGGCCACACTTGAGGCCCCTCTGCAGTTCCAGTCCCTACACAGGAGCAGGCGATGCTGCCACCAAGTTGGGCTGAGCTGGGAAATGCAGCTGTAGCAGTGCTGGGGGCTGCAGGGGTTGGGGGGGGTGGCAGGAACACACCCTGAGGGGTTGGTGCTGGGGCAGCGGGAGGATCCCCAAGCTGGGGACCTGGCATCTCACTGCTGGAAACAGCCAAGACTGCTGCAGCCCTTGGGCAGTCCTTAAGATTTATCCTTATGGATTGGGGCTTGGCAAAACCTGGTCTAGTGGGAGATGTCCCTGCCCATGGCAGGGGGTGGGACTGGATGGCCTCTAAGGTCCCTGCCCACCCAAACCAGGCTGTGATGCCATGATTTACCTCCCGGCCAGAGCCCTGCACCCCAAAGAGCAGCAGCAGGGTCCCCGCTAACCAGAGCCCTGCACACACAGCGTGGGCAGCCCTGCTCCAGGAGCCCCAGGCAAGGGTTCCCCTGCCTGCCAGGAGGGGCTGAGCTCGCCCACCTCGAGCCATGGCTGCAAGGGCTGGTGGGAGCTGCAGAGCAGCCCGCTCAGAGACTGCAGATCACACCAGCTTTGCCAACAGCTCCGGCTGCTAGTGCTTCACTACCAAGGAAATATTTTACACCCACAGACACAAACGCGAAGGGCCGGGTGCCAGCCCCCCCACTGCACACTCAGTCACAGCGGGGCTGCCCTCCCGCCTGGGCACAGGACACAGGGGAGTCCCCTCCACACCCGTCCCTCCAAAAATCTGCAGTTCTGGGGCTGGAGAGAGGGACATGGCTGCAAAACACAGAAAGAAGCATATCCAGCTGCAAGGGGTTTGGGGCTGGACATCCCCCCTGCTGGGGAGGGACTGTGCATCAAAGCACCATGGCACGGTGCCACCGCGTGCCCTGGCCCCATGCACTGCCTGAGGGGGGGGGAGTGAGGAGCCCGAGCGTGTCCTGCCTGCGTTCCCAGGGGCTTTGCAACCTCCTGCTTGTAAATCCTCCCCAAATGCCTCTGGATTCAGCACGGCTTAACGCGACAAGCGCAGCGGAGGAGTGAACACGTTGTCACCCCAACAGCTATGTCTGGAGTGTCACAAAGCCCCTGTGAACATCCCCCCTGTTCACAGGTGGGCACCCACTGGGCAGGCAGCAGCTCAGCTTCCCCAGAGGGCAGCTGATGGGGTTTCCCCCTGCCCCTCACCTCAGTGAGGGCAGTGCTGGTCCCCACCCCGAGACCCAAACCTTCCTGCCGTCAGCCTCCTCCACAAGCTCGATATAAAAAGCTGGAAAATTTGGAGAAAGTTGGGTCCAACCTCAAAACTAGAGCTGCTTTGTGGTAACAATGACCCAGGGTCCTGCCAGCAAGAGGGGACCCCTGCATGCTCCTCCCTGCCACACAGCCCTGCACCCCACATCCCCCCAAGGCTGCAGTCGCAGGGAGCCCATGGGGACCCCTGGGGATCCCCAGGGATGCTGCAGCTGAAGAAGAGCCCAGACCCCACGTTACCTGGCATGGGAGCATCCCCGAGGCCG